>NW_027422602.1:180244-348991 GCF_048934315.1 Petromyzon marinus
GGTCCGGGGGCGGTCCCGGGCGGGTCCCGGGCGGTCTCGGGCGGTCCCAGGCGGTCCCGGGCGGTCCCGGGCGGTCCCGGGCGGTCCCGGGCGGTCCCGGGCGGTCCGGGGCGGTCCCCGGCGGTCCGGGGCGGTCCCGGGCGGTCCGGGGCGGTCCGGGGCGGTCCGGGGCGGTCCCGGGCGGTCCCGGGCGGTCCCGGGCGGTCCGGGGCGGTCCGGGGCGGTCCTGCGCGGTCCCGGGGGGTCCCGGGAGGTCCCGGGCGGTCCCGGGCGGTCCCGTGCGGTCCAGGGCGGTCCCGGGCGGTCCGGGGCGGTCCCGGGCGGTCCGGGGCGGTCCCGGGCGGTCCGAGGCGGTCCCGGGCGGTCCGGGGCGGTCCCGGGCGGTCTGGGTGCGGTCCCGGGCGGTCCCGGGCGGTCCGGGTCCCGGGCGGTCCCGGGCGGTCCCCTGTGGTCCTGGGCGGTCCCGGCGGTCCCGGGCGGTCCCGGGCGGTCCCGGGCGGTCCCGGGCGGTCCCGGGCGGTCCCGGGCCGTCCCGGGCCGTCCGTCGCGGGTGGTCCCGGGTGGTCCCCGGCGGTCCCGGGCGGTCTTGGGTGGTCCCGGGCGGTCCCGGGCGGTCCGGGGCGGTCCCAGGCGGTCCGGGGCGGTCCCGGGCGGTTCGGGGCGGTCCCGGGCGGTCCCGGGCGGTCCCGGGCCCTCTCTCTCTCCCAGGGGGAGAGAGAGGGCAGAGAGAGGGGGGCCGGGGGGAGAGAGAGGGGGGCCGCGGGGAGAGAGAGGGGGCCGGGGGGAGAGAGAGGGGGGCCGGGGCGAGAGAGAGGGGGGCCGGTGGGAGAGAAAGGGGGCTGGGGGGAGAGAGAGGGGGGCCGGGGCGAGAGAGAGTGGGGCCGGTGGGAGAGAAAGGGGGGCCGGGGGGAGAGATAGGGGGGCCGGGGGGAGAAAGAGGGCGGCCGGGGGGAGAGAGAGGGGGGCTGGGGGAGAGAGAGGGGGGCCTGGGAGAGAGAGGGGGGCCGGGGGAGACAGAGGGGTGCCCGGGGCAGAGAGAGGGGGGCCGGGGGCAGAGAGAGGGGGGCCGGGGGCAGAGAGAGGGGCGCCGGGAAGAGATAGAGGGGGGCCGGGGCGAGAGAGAGTGGGGCCGGTGGGAGAGAAAGGGGGGCCGGGGGGAGAGATAGGGGGGCCGGGGGAAGAAAGAGGGCGGCCGGGGGGAGAGAGAGGGGGGCTGGGGGGAGAGAGAGGGGGGCCTGGGAGAGAGAGGGGGGCCGGGGGAGACAGAGGGGTGCCCGGGGCAGAGAGAGGGGGGCCGGGGGCAGAGAGAGGGGGGCCGGGGGCAGAGAGAGGGGCGCCGGGAAGAGATAGAGGGGGGCCGGGGGGAGAGAGAGGGGGGCCGGGGGGACAGAGAGGGGGGCCGGGGTGGAGAGAGAGGGGGGCCGGCGGGAGAGAGAGGGGGCCGGCGGGAGAGAGAGGGGGGCCAGGGGGAGAGAGAGGGGGGCTGGGGGGAGAGAGAGGGGGGCCGGGGGGAGAGAGAGGGGGGCCCGGGGGAAGAGAGAGGGGGGCCGGGGGCAGAGAGAGGGGGGCCGGGGGCAGAGAGAGGGGGTCCGGGGGGAGAGAGAGGGGGGCCGGGGGCAGAGAGAGGGGGGCCGGGGGCAGAGAGAGGGGGGCCGGGGGCAGAGAGAGGGGGCCGGGGGCAGAGAGAGGGGGGCCGGGGGGATAGAGAGGGGGGCTGCGGGGAGAGAGAGGGGGCCGGGGGGAGAGAGAGGGGCCGGGGCGAGTGAGAGGGGGGCCGGTGAGAGAGAGAGGGGGGCAGTGGGGAGAGAGAAGGGGGCCGTGGAGAGAGAGAGGGGGGCGGTGGGGAGAGAGAGGGGGGCCGTGGGGAGAGAGAGGGGGGCCGTGGGGAGATAGAGGGGGGCCGAGGGCAGAGAGAGGGGGGCCGGGGGGAGAGAGAGGGGGGCCGGGGGGATAGAGAGGGGGGCCGGGGGCAGAGAGAGGGGGGCCGGGGGGAGAGAGAGGGGGGCCGGGGGAAGAGAGAGCGGGGCCGGGGGGAGAGAGAGTGGGGCCGGCAGGAGAGTGAGGGCTGCCGGCGGGAGAGAGAGGGGGGCCGGGGGGAGAGAGAGGGGAGCCGGGGGGAGAGAGGGGGCCGCTGGCAGAGAGAGGGGGCCGGGGGCAGAGGGAGGGGGGCCGGGGGCAGAGAGAGGGGGGCCGGGGGGAGAGAGAGGGCGGCCGGGGGGAGAGAGAGGGGGGCCGGGGGGAGAGAGAGGGGGGCCGGGGGGAGAGAGAGGGGGGCAGTGGGGAGAGAGAGGGGGGCCGTGGGGAGAGAGAGGGGAGCAGGGGGGAGAGAGAGGGGGGCCGGCGGGAGAGAGAGGGGGGCCGTGTGGAGATAGAGGCGGGCCGGGGGGAGAGAGAGGGGGGCCGGGGGGAGAGAGAGGGGGGCCGTGGGGAGAGAGAGGGGGGCCGTAGGGAGAGAGAGGGGGGCCGTGGCGAGAGAGAGGGGGGCCGTGGGGAGAGAGAAAGGGGCCGGGTGGAGAGAGAGGGGGGCCGTGTGGAGAGAGAGGGGGGCCGTGGGGAGAGAGAGGGGGGCCGGGGGGATAGAGAGGGTGGCCGGGGGCAGAGAGAGGGGGGCCGCGGGGAGAGAGAGGGGGCCGGGGGGAGAGAGAGGGGGGCCGGGGCGAGAGGGAGGGGGGCCGGTGGGAGAGAAAGGGGGGCTGGGGGGAGAGAGAGGGGGGCCGGGGCGAGAGAGAGTGGGGCCGGTGGGAGAGAAAGGGGGCCGGGGGGAGAGATAGGGGGGCCGGGGGAAGAAAGAGGGCGGCCGGGGGGAGAGAGAGGGGGGCTGGGGGGAGAGAGAGGGGGGCCTGGGAGAGAGAGGGGGGCCGGGGGAGACAGAGGGGTGCCCGGGGCAGAGAGAGGGGGCCGGGGGCAGAGAGAGGGGGGCCGGGGGCAGAGAGAGGGGCGCCGGGAAGAGATAGAGGGGGGCCGGGGGGAGAGAGATGGGGGCCGGGGGGACAGAGAGGGGGGCCGGGGTGGAGAGAGAGGGGGGCCGGCGGGAGAGAGAGGGGGGCCGGCGGGAGAGAGAGGGGGGCCAGGGGGAGAGAGAGGGGGGCTGGGGGGAGAGAGAGGGGGGCCGGGGGTAGAGAGAGGGGGGCCGGGGGAAGAGAGAGGGGGGCCGGGGGCAGAGAGAGGGGGGCCGGGGGCAGAGAGAGGGGGTCCGGGGGGAGAGAGAGGGGGGGCCGGGGGCAGAGAGAGGGGGGCCGGGGGCAGAGAGAGGGGGGCCGGGGGCAGAGAGAGGGGGCCGGGGGCAGAGAGAGGGGGGCCGGGGGGATAGAGAGGGGGGCTGCGGGGAGAGAGAGGGGGCCGGGGGGAGAGAGAGGGGGCCGGGGCGAGTGAGAGGGGGCCGGTGAGAGAGAGAGGGGGGCAGTGGGGAGAGAGAAGGGGGCCGTGGAGAGAGAGAGGGGGGCGGTGGGGAGAGAGAGGGGGGCCGTGGGGAGAGAGAGGGGGGCCGTGGGGAGATAGAGGGGGGCCGAGGGCAGAGAGAGGGGGCCGGGGGGAGAGAGAGGGGGGCCGGGGGGATAGAGAGGGGGGCCGGGGGCAGAGAGAGGGGGGCCGGGGGGAGAGAGAGGGGGGCCGGGGGGAGAGAGAGCGGGGCCGGGGGGAGAGAGAGTGGGGCCGGCAGGAGAGTGAGGGCTGCCGGCGGGAGAGAGAGGGGGGCCGGGGGGAGAGAGAGGGGAGCCGGGGGAGAGAGAGGGGGGCCGCTGGCAGAGAGAGGGGGGCCGGGGGCAGAGGGAGGGGGGCCGGGGGCAGAGAGAGGGGGGCCGGGGGGAGAGAGAGGGCGGCCGGGGGGAGAGAGAGGGGGGCCGGGGGGAGAGAGAGGGGGGCCGGGGGGAGAGAGAGGGGGGCCGGGGGGAGAGAGAGGGGCAGTGGGGAGAGAGAGGGGGGCCGGGGGCAGAGAGAGGGGGGCCGGGGGCAGAGAGAGGGGGCCGGGGGCAGAGAGAGGGGGGCCGGGGGGATAGAGAGGGGGGCTGCGGGGAGAGAGAGGGGGCCGGGGGGAGAGAGAGGGGGCCGGGGGCAGAGAGAGGGGGGCCGGGGGGATAGAGAGGGGGGCTGCGGGGAGAGAGAGGGGGCCGGGGGGAGAGAGAGGGGGCCGGGGCGAGTGAGAGGGGGGCCGGTGAGAGAGAGAGGGGGGCAGTGGGGAGAGAGAAGGGGGCCGTGGAGAGAGAGAGGGGGGCGGTGGGGAGAGAGAGGGGGGCCGTGGGGAGAGAGAGGGGGGCCGTGGGGAGATAGAGGGGGGCCGAGGGCAGAGAGAGGGGGGCCGGGGGGAGAGAGAGGGGGGCCGGGGGGATAGAGAGGGGGGCCGGGGGCAGAGAGAGGGGGGCCGGGGGAGAGAGAGGGGGGCCGGGGGAGAGAGAGCGGGGCCGGGGGGAGAGAGAGTGGGGCCGGCAGGAGAGTGAGGGCTGCCGGCGGGAGAGAGAGGGGGGCCGGGGGGAGAGAGAAGGGGAGCCGGGGGGAGAGAGAGGGGGGCCGCTGGCAGAGAGAGGGGGGGCCGGGGGCAGAGGGAGGGGGGCCGGGGGCAGAGAGAGGGGGCCGGGGGGAGAGAGAGGGCGGCCGGGGGGAGAGAGAGGGGGGCCGGAGGGAGAGAGAGGGGGGCCGGGGGAGAGAGAGGGGGGCCGGGGGGAGAGAGAGGGGGGCAGTGGGGAGAGAGAGGGGGGCCGTGGGGAGAGAGAGGGGAGCAGGGGGGAGAGAGAGGGGGGCCGGCGGGAGAGAGAGGGGGGCCGTGTGGAGAGAGAGGCGGGCCGGGGGGAGAGAGAGGGGGGCCGGGGGGAGAGAGAGGGGGGCCGTGGGGAGAGAGAGGGGGGCCGTAGGGAGAGAGAGGGGGGCCGTGGCGAGAGAGAGGGGGGCCGTGGGGAGAGAGAAAGGGGCCGTGTGGAGAGAGAGGGGGGCCGTGTGGAGAGAGAGGGGGGCCGTGGGGAGAGAGAGGGGGGCGGGGGGATAGAGAGGGTGGCCGGGGGCAGAGAGAGGGGGGCCGGGGGGAAAGAGAGGGGGGCCGGGAGAGAGAGAGGGGCTGGGGGGAGAGAGAGGGGGGCCAGGGGGAGAGAGAGGCGGGCCGGGGGGAGAGAGAGGGGGGCCGGGGGGAGAGAGAGAGGGGCCAGCAGGAGAGAGAGGGGGGCCGGCGGGAGAGAGAGGGGAGCCGGGGGGAGAGAGAGGGGGGCCGGCGGGCGAGAGAGGGGGGCCGGGGGGAGAGAGAGGGGGCCGACGGGAGAGAGAGGGGGCCAGGGGGAGAGAGAGGGGGGCCGGGGGGAGAGAGAGGGGGGCCGGGGGGAGAGAGAGGGGGGCCGGCGGGAGAGAGAGGGGGGCCGGGGGCAGAGAGAGGGGGCCGGGGGCAGAGAGAGGGGGGCCGGGGCCAGAGAGAGGGGGGCTGGGGGGAGAGAGAGGGGGGCCGGGGGGAGAGAGAGGGGGGCCGGGGGGAGAGAGTGCGGGGCCAGGGGGAGAGAGAGGGGGGCCGGGGGGATAGTAAGGGTGGCCGGGGGCAGAGAGAGGGGGGCCGGGGGGAGAGAGAGGGTGGCCGGGGGGAGAGAGGGGGGCTGGGGGGAGAGAGAGGGGAGCCAGGGGGAGAGAGAGGGGGGCCGGGGGGAGAGAGAGGGGGGCCGGGGCGAGAGAGAGGGGGGCCGGCAGGAGAGAGAGGGGAGGCCGGGGGGAGAGAGAGGGGGGCCGGCGGGAGAGAGAGGGGGGCCGGGGGGAGAGAGAGGGGGGCCGGCGGGAGAGAGAGGGGGGCCGGGGGGAGAGAGAGGGGGGGCCGGGGGAGAGAGAGGGGGGCCGGGGGCAGAGAGAGGGGGCCGGGGGCAGAGAGACGGGGACCGGGGGCAGAGAGAGGGGGGCTGGGGGGAGAGAGAGGGGGGCCGGGGGGAGAAAGAGGGGGGCCGGGGGGAGAGAGAGGGGGGCCGGGGGAGAGAGAGGGGGGCCGGGGGGAGAGAGAGGGGGGCCGGGGGGAGAGATAGGGGGCCGGAGGCAGAGAGAGGGGGGGCGGGCAGAGAGAGGGGGGCCGGGGGCAGAGAGAGGGGGGGCAGGGGGAGAGAGAGGGGGGCCGGGGGCAGAGAGAGGGGGGACGGGGGAAGATAGAGGGGGCCCGGGGGCAGAGAGAGGGGGGCCGGGGGGAGAGAGAGGGGGGCCAGGGGGAGAGAGAGGGGGGCCGGGGGGAGAGAGAGGGGGGGTCGGGGGGAGAGAGAGGGGGGCCGGCGGGAGAGAGAGGGGAGCCGGGGGGAGAGAGAGGGGGGCCAGCGGGAGAGAGAGGGGGGCCGGGGGGAGAGAGAGGGGGGCCGGCGGGAGAGAGAGGGGGGCCGGGGGGAGAGAGAGGGGGGCCGGGGGAAGAGAGAGGGGGGCCGGGGGGAGAGAGAGGGGGGCCGGCGGGAGAGAGAGGGGGGCCGGGGGGAGAGAGAGGGGGGCCGGCAGGAGAGAGAGGGGGGCTGGGGGGAGAGAGAGGGGAGCCGTAGGGAGAGAGAGGAGGGCCGTGGCGAGAGAGAGGGGGGCCGTGGGGAGAGAGAAAGGGGCCGTGTGGAGAGAGAGGGGGGCCGTGTGGAGAGAGAGGAGTGTCGTGGGGAGAGAGAGGGGGGCCGGGGGGATAGAGAGGGTGGCCGGGGGCAGAGAGAGGGGGGCCGGGGGGAAAGAGAGGGGGGCCGGGGGAGAGAGGGGGGCTGGGGGGAGAGAGAGGGAGGCCAGGGGGAGAGAGAGGGGGGCCGGGGGGAGAGAGAGGGGGTCCGGGGGGAGAGAGAGGGGGGCCGGCAGGAGAGAGAGGGGGGCCGGCGGGAGAGAGAGGGAGCCGGGGGAGAGAGAGGGGGCCGGCGGGAGAGAGAGGGGGGCCGGGGGGGAGAGAGAGGGGGGCCGGGGGGAGAGAGAGGGGGGCCGGGGTGAGAGAGAGGGGGGCCGGGGGGAGAGAGAGGGGGGCCGGCGGGAGAGAGAGGGGGGCCGGGGGGAGAGAGAGGGGGGCCGGGGGGAGAGAGAGGGGGGCGCGTGGGAGAGAAAGAGGGGCTGGGGGGAGAGAGAGGGGGGCCGGGGTGAGAGAGAGTGGGGCCGGTGGGAGAGAAAGGGGGGCCGGGTGGAGAGATAGGGGGGCCGGGGGGAGAAAGAGTGCGGCCGGGGGGAGAGAGAGGGGGGCCGGGGGGAGAGAGAGGGGGGCTGGTGGGAGAGAAAGGGGGGCTGGGGGGAGAGAGAGGGGGGCCGGGGCGAGAGAGAGTGGGGCCGCTGGGAGAGAAAGGGGGGCTGGGGGGAGAGATAGGGGGGCCGGGGGGAGAAAGAGGGCGGCCGGGGGGAGAGAGAGGGGGGATGGGGGGAGAGAGAGGCGGGCCTGGGAGAGAGAGGGGGGCCGGGGGGGAGAGAGAGGGGTGCCCGGGGCAGAGACAGGGGGGCCGGGGGCAGAGAGAGGGGGGCCGGGGGCAGAGAGAGGGGCGCCGGGAAGAGATAGAGGGGGGCCGGGGGGAGAGAGAGGGGGGCCGGGGGGAGAGAGAGGGGGGCCGGCGGGAGAGAGAGGGGGGCCAGGGGGAGAGAGAGGGGGGCCGGGGGGAGAGAGAGGGGGGCCGGGGGGAGAGAGAGGGGGGCCCGGGGGAAGAGAGAGGGGGGCCGGGGGCAGAGAGAGGGGGGCCGGAGGCAGAGAGAGCGGGTCCGGGGGGAGAGAGAGGGGGGCCGGGGGCAGAGAGAGGGGGGCCGGGGGCAGAGAGAGGGGGGCCGGGGGCAGAGAGAGGGGGACGGGGGCAGAGAGAGGGGGGCCGGGGGGATAGAGAGGGGGGCTGCGGGGGAGAGAGAGGGGGCCGGGGGGAGAGAGAGGGGGGCCGGGGCGAGAGAGAGGGGGGCCGGTGGGAGAGAGAGGGGGGCAGTGGGGAGAGAGAGGGGGGCCGTGGGGAGAGAGAGGGGGGCCGTGGGGAGATAGAGGGGGGCCGAGGGCAGAGAGAGGGGGGCCGGGTGGTGAGAGGGGGGCTGGGGGGATAGAGAGGGGGGCCGGGGGCAGAGAGAGGGGGGCCGGGGGGAGAGAGAGGGGGGCCGGGGGGAGAGAGAGGGGGGCCGGGGGGAGAGAGAGGGGGGCCGGCAGGAGAGTGAGTTCTGCCGGCGGGAGAGAGAGGGGGGCCGGGGGGAGAGAGAGGGGGGCCGGGGGGAGAGAGAGGGGGGCCGGTGGCAGAGAGAGGGGGGCCGGGGGCAGAGGGAGGGGGGCCGGGGGCAGAGAGAGGGGGGCCGGGGGGAGAGAGAGGGCGGCCGGGGGGAGAGAGAGGGGGGCCGGGGGAAAAGAGAGAGAGGGGGGCCGGGGGGAGAGAGAGGGGGGCCGGGGGGAGAGAGAGAGGGGCAGTGGGGAGAGAGAGGGGGGCCGTGGGGAGAGAGAGGGGAGCAGGGGGAGAGAGAGGGGGGCCGGCGGGAGAGAGAGGGGGGCCGGGGGGAGAGAGAGGGGGGCCGGGGGGAGAGAGAGGGGGGCCGTAGGGAGAGAGAGGGGGGCCGTGGCGAGAGAGAGGGGGGCTGTGGGGAGAGAGAAAGGGGCCGTGTGGAGAGAGAGGGGGGCCGTGTGGAGAGAGAGGGGGGCGTGGGGAGAGAGAGGGGGGCCGGGGGGAGAGAGAGGGGGGCCGTGTGGAGAGAGAGGGGGGCCGGCGGGAGAGAGAGGGGGGCCGTGGGGAGAGAGAGGGGGGCCGGCGGGAGAGAGAGGGGGGGCGTGTGGAGAGAGAGGCAGGCCGGGGGGAGAGAGAGGGGGCCGGGGGGAGAGAGAGGGGGGCCGGGGGGAGAGAGAGGGGGGCCGTAGGGAGAGAGAGGGGGGCCGTGGTGAGAGAGAGGGGGGCCGTGGGGAGAGAGAAAGGGGCCGTGTGGAGAGAGAGGGGGGCCGTGTGGAGAGAGAGGGGGGCCGTGGGGGAGAGAGAGGGGGGCCGGGGGGATAGAGAGGGTGGCCGGAGGCAGAGAGAGGGGGGCCGGGGGAAAGAGAGGGGGGCCGGGGGAGAGAGGGGGGCTGGGGGGAGAGAGAGGGGGGCCAGGGGGAGAGAGAGGGGGGCCGGGGGGAGAAAGAGGGCGGCCGGGGGGAGAGAGAGGGGGGCTGGGGGGAGAGAGAGGGGAGCTGGTGGGAGAGAAAGGGGGGCTGGGGGGAGAGAGAGGGGGGCCGGGGCGAGAGAGAGTGGGGCCGGTGGGAGAGAAAGTGGGGCCGGGGGGAGAGATAGTGGGGTCGGGGGGAGAAAGAGGGCGGCCGGGGGGAGAGAGAGGGGGGCTGGGGGGAGAGAGAGGGGGGCCTGGGAGAGAGAGGGGGGCCGGGGGGAGAGAGAGGGGTGCCCTGGGCAGAGAGAGGGGGGCCGGGGGGCAGAGAGAGGGGGGCCGGGGGCAGAGAGAGGGGCGCCGGGAAGAGATAGAGGGGGGCCGGGGGAGAGAGAGGGGGGCCGGGGGGACAGAGAGGGGGGCCGGGGTGGAGAGAGAGGGGGGCCAGCGGGAGAGAGAGGGGAGCCGGGGGGAGAGAGAGGGGGGCCGGGGGGAGAGAGAGGGGAGCCGTAGGGAGAGAGAGGAGGGCCGTGGCGAGAGAGAGGGGGGCCGTGGGGAGAGAGAAAGGGGCCGTGTGGAGAGAGAGGGGGGCCGTGTGGAGAGAGAGGAGTGTCGTGGGGAGAGAGAGGGGGGCCGGGGGGATAGAGAGGGTGGCCGGGGGCAGAGAGAGGGGGGCCGGGGGAAAGAGAGGGGGGCCGGGGGAGAGAGGGGGGCTGGGGGAGAGAGAGGGAGGCCAGGGGAGAGAGAGGGGGGCCGGGGGGAGAGAGAGGGGGTCCGGGGGGAGAGAGAGGGGGGCCGGCAGGAGAGAGAGGGGGGCCGGCGGGAGAGAGAGGGGAGCCGGGGGAGAGAGAGGGGGGGCCGGCGGGAGAGAGAGGGGGGCCGGGGGAGAGAGAGGGGGGCCGGGGGAGAGAGAGGGGGGCCGGGGTGAGAGAGAGGGGGGCCGGGGGGAGAGAGAGGGGGGCCGGCGGGAGAGAGAGGGGGGCCGGGGGGAGAGAGAGGGGGGCCGGGGGGAGAGAGAGGGGGGCGCGTGGGAGAGAAAGAGGGGCTGGGGGGAGAGAGAGGGGGGCCGGGGTGAGAGAGAGTGGGGCCGGTGGGAGAGAAAGGGGGGCCGGGTGGAGAGAGAGGGGGGCTGGTGGGAGAGAAAGGGGGGCTGGGGGGAGAGAGAGGGGGGCCGGGGCGAGAGAGAGTGGGGCCGCTGGGAGAGAAAGGGGGGCTGGGGGGAGAGATAGGGGGGCCGGGGGGAGAAAGAGGGCGGCCGGGGGGAGAGAGAGGGGGGATGGGGGGAGAGAGAGGCGGGCCTGGGAGAGAGAGGGGGGCCGGGGGGGAGAGAGAGGGGTGCCCGGGGCAGAGACAGGGGGGCCGGGGGCAGAGAGAGGGGGGCCGGGGGCAGAGAGAGGGGCGCCGGGAAGAGATAGAGGGGGGCCGGGGGGAGAGAGAGGGGGGCCGGGGGAGAGAGAGGGGGGCCGGCGGGAGAGAGAGGGGGGCCAGGGGGAGAGAGAGGGGGGCCGGGGGGAGACAGAGGGGGGCCGGGGGGAGAGAGAGGGGGGCCCGGGGGAAGAGAGAGGGGGGCCGGGGGCAGAGAGAGGGGGGCCGGAGGCAGAGAGAGCGGGTCCGGGGGGAGAGAGAGGGGGGCCGGGGGCAGAGAGAGGGGGGCCGGGGGCAGAGAGAGGGGGGCCGGGGGCAGAGAGAGGGGGCCGGGGGCAGAGAGAGGGGGGCCGGGGGGATAGAGAGGGGGGCTGCGGGGAGAGAGAGGGGGCCGGGGGGAGAGAGAGGGGGGCCGGGGCGAGAGAGAGGGGGGCCGGTGGGAGAGAGAGGGGGGCAGTGGGGAGAGAGAGGGGGGCCGTGGGGAGAGAGAGGGGGGCCGTGGGGAGATAGAGGGGGGCCGAGGGCAGAGAGAGGGGGGCCGGGTGGTGAGAGGGGGGCCGGGGGGATAGAGAGGGGGGCCGGGGGCAGAGAGAGGGGGGCCGGGGGGAGAGAGAGGGGGGCCGGGGGAGAGAGAGGGGGGCCGGGGGGAGAGAGAGGGGGGCCGGCAGGAGAGTGAGTTCTGCCGGCGGGAGAGAGAGGGGGGCCGGGGGGAGAGAGAGGGGGGCCGGGGGGAGAGAGAGGGGGGCCGGTGGCAGAGAGAGGGGGGCCGGGGGCAGAGGGAGGGGGGCCGGGGGCAGAGAGAGGGGGGCCGGGGGGAGAGAGAGGGCGGCCGGGGGGAGAGAGAGGGGGGCCGGGGGAAAAGAGAGAGAGGGGGGCCGGGGGGAGAGAGAGGGGGGCCGGGGGGAGAGAGAGGGGCAGTGGGGAGAGAGAGGGGGGCCGTGGGGAGAGAGAGGGGAGCAGGGGGAGAGAGAGGGGGGCCGGCGGGAGAGAGAGGGGGGCCGGGGGGAGAGAGAGGTGGGCCGGGGGGAGAGAGAGGGGGGCCGTAGGGAGAGAGAGGGGGGCCGTGGCGAGAGAGAGGGGGGCTGTGGGGAGAGAGAAAGGGGCCGTGTGGAGAGAGAGGGGGGCCGTGTGGAGAGAGAGGGGGGCGTGGGGAGAGAGAGGGGGGCCGGGGGGAGAGAGAGGGGGGCCGTGTGGAGAGAGAGGGGGGCCGGCGGGAGAGAGAGGGGGGCCGTGGGGAGAGAGAGGGGGGCCGGCGGGAGAGAGAGGGGGGCCGTGTGGAGAGAGAGGCAGGCCGGGGGGAGAGAGAGGGGGCCGGGGGGAGAGAGAGGGGGGCCGGGGGGAGAGAGAGGGGGGCCGTAGGGAGAGAGAGGGGGGCCGTGGTGAGAGAGAGGGGGGCCGTGGGGAGAGAGAAAGGGGCCGTGTGGAGAGAGAGGGGGGCCGTGTGGAGAGAGAGGGGGGCCGTGGGGAGAGAGAGGGGGGGATAGAGAGGGTGGCCGGAGGCAGAGAGAGGGGGGCCGGGGGGAAAGAGAGGGGGGCCGGGGGAGAGAGGGGGGGCTGGGGGGAGAGAGAGGGGGGCCAGGGGGAGAGAGAGGGGGGCCGGGGGGAGAAAGAGGGCGGCCGGGGGGAGAGAGAGGGGGGCTGGGGGGAGAGAGAGGGGAGCTGGTGGGAGAGAAAGGGGGGCTGGGGGGAGAGAGAGGGGGGGCCGGGGCGAGAGAGAGTGGGGCCGGTGGGAGAGAAAGGGGGGCCGGGGGGAGAGATAGTGGGGTCGGGGGGAGAAAGAGGGGGGCCGGGGGGAGAGAGAGGGGTGCCCTGGGCAGAGAGAGGGGGGCCGGGGGCAGAGAGAGGGGGGCCGGGGCAGAGAGAGGGGCGCCGGGAAGAGATAGAGGGGGGCCGGGGGAGAGAGAGGGGGGCCGGGGGGACAGAGAGGGGGGCCGGGGTGGAGAGAGAGGGGGGCCAGCGGGAGAGAGAGGGAGCCGGGGGGAGAGAGAGGGGGGCCGGGGGGAGAGAGAGGGGAGCCGTAGGGAGAGAGAGGAGGGCCGTGGCGAGAGAGAGGGGGGCCGTGGGGAGAGAGAAAGGGGCCGTGTGGAGAGAGAGGGGGGCCGTGTGGAGAGAGAGGAGTGTCGTGGGGAGAGAGAGGGGGGCCGGGGGATAGAGAGGGTGGCCGGGGCAGAGAGAAGGGGGGCCGGGGGGAAAGAGAGGGGGGCCGGGGGAGAGAGGGGGGCTGGGGGGAGAGAGAGGGAGGCCAGGGGGAGAGAGAGGGGGGCCGGGGGGAGAGAGAGGGGGTCCGGGGGGAGAGAGAGGGGGGCCGGCAGGAGAGAGAGGGGGGCCGGCGGGAGAGAGAGGGAGCCGGGGAGAGAGAGGGGGGCCGGCGGGAGAGAGAGGGGGGCCGGGGGGAGAGAGAGGGGGGCCGGGGGGAGAGAGAGGGGGGCCGGGGTGAGAGAGAGGGGGGCCGGGGGGAGAGAGAGGGGGGCCGGCGGGAGAGAGAGGGGGGCCGGGGGGAGAGAGAGGGGGGCCGGGGGGAGAGAGAGGGGGGCGCGTGGGAGAGAAAGAGGGGCTGGGGGGAGAGAGAGGGGGGCCGGGTGAGAGAGAGTGGGGCCGGTGGGAGAGAAAGGGGGGCCGGGTGGAGAGAGAGGGGGGCTGGTGGGAGAGAAAGGGGGGCTGGGGGGAGAGAGAGGGGGGCCGGGGCGAGAGAGAGTGGGGCCGCTGGGAGAGAAAGGGGGGCTGGGGGGAGAGATAGGGGGGCCGGGGGGAGAAAGAGGGCGGCCGGGGGGAGAGAGAGGGGGGATGGGGGGAGAGAGAGGCGGGCCTGGGAGAGAGAGGGGGGCCGGGGGGGAGAGAGAGGGGTGCCCGGGGCAGAGACAGGGGGGCCGGGGGCAGAGAGAGGGGGGCCGGGGGCAGAGAGAGGGGCGCCGGGAAGAGATAGAGGGGGGCCGGGGGGAGAGAGAGGGGGGGCCGGGGGAGAGAGAGGGGGGCCGGCGGGAGAGAGAGGGGGCCAGGGGGAGAGAGAGGGGGGCCGGGGGGAGACAGAGGGGGGCCGGGGGGAGAGAGAGGGGGGCCCGGGGAAGAGAGAGGGGGGGCCGGGGGCAGAGAGAGGGGGGCCGGAGGCAGAGAGAGCGGGTCCGGGGGGAGAGAGAGGGGGCCGGGGGCAGAGAGAGGGGGGCCGGGGGCAGAGAGAGGGGGGCCGGGGGCAGAGAGAGGGGGCCGGGGGCAGAGAGAGGGGGGCCGGGGGGATAGAGAGGGGGGCTGCGGGGAGAGAGAGGGGGCCGGGGGGAGAGAGAGGGGGGCCGGGGCGAGAGAGAGGGGGGCCGGTGGGAGAGAGAGGGGGGCAGTGGGGAGAGAGAGGGGGGCCGTGGGGAGAGAGAGGGGGGCCGTGGGGAGATAGAGGGGGGCCGAGGGCAGAGAGAGGGGGCCGGGTGGTGAGAGGGGGGCCGGGGGGATAGAGAGGGGGGCCGGGGGCAGAGAGAGGGGGGCCGGGGGGAGAGAGAGGGGGGCCGGGGGGAGAGAGAGGGGGGCCGGGGGGAGAGAGAGGGGGCCGGCAGGAGAGTGAGTTCTGCCGGCGGGAGAGAGAGGGGGGCCGGGGGGAGAGAGAGGGGGGCCGGGGGGGAGAGAGAGGGGGGCCGGGGGGAGAGAGAGGGGGGCCGGGGGGAGAGAGAGGGGGGCCGTAGGGAGAGAGAGGGGGCCGTGGCGAGAGAGAGGGGGGCTGTGGGGAGAGAGAAAGGGGCCGTGTGGAGAGAGAGGGGGGCCGTGTGGAGAGAGAGGGGGGCGTGGGGAGAGAGAGGGGGGCCGGGGGAGAGAGAGGGGGGCCGTGTGGAGAGAGAGGGGGCCGGCGGGAGAGAGAGGGGGGCCGTGGGGAGAGAGAGGGGGGCCGGCGGGAGAGAGAGGGGGGGCGTGTGGAGAGAGAGGCAGGCCGGGGGGAGAGAGAGGGGGCCGGGGGAGAGAGAGGGGGGCCGGGGGGAGAGAGAGGGGGGCCGTAGGGAGAGAGAGGGGGGCCGTGGTGAGAGAGAGGGGGGCCGTGGGGAGAGAGAAAGGGGCCGTGTGGAGAGAGAGGGGGGCCGTGTGGAGAGAGAGGGGGGCCGTGGGGAGAGAGAGGGGGGCCGGGGGGATAGAGAGGGTGGCCGGAGGCAGAGAGAGGGGGGCCGGGGGAAAGAGAGGGGGGCCGGGGGAGAGAGGGGGCTGGGGGGAGAGAGAGGGGGGCCAGGGGGAGAGAGAGGGGGGCCGGGGGGAGAAAGAGGGCGGCCGGGGGGAGAGAGAGGGGGGCTGGGGGGAGAGAGAGGGGAGCTGGTGGGAGAGAAAGGGGGGCTGGGGGGAGAGAGAGGGGGCCGGGGCGAGAGAGAGTGGGGCCGGTGGGAGAGAAAGTGGGGCCGGGGGAGAGATAGTGGGGTCGGGGGGAGGAAAGAGGGCGGCCGGGGGGAGAGAGAGGGGGGCTGGGGGGAGAGAGAGGGGGGCCTGGGAGAGAGAGGGGGCCGGGGGGAGAGAGAGGGGTGCCCTGGGCAGAGAGAGGGGGGCCGGGGGCAGAGAGAGGGGGGCCGGGGGCAGAGAGAGGGGCGCCGGGAAGAGATAGAGGGGGGCCGGGGGGAGAGAGAGGGGGGCCGGGGGGACAGAGAGGGGGGCCGGGGTGGAGAGAGAGGGGGGCCAGCGGGAGAGAGAGGGGAGCCGGGGGGAGAGAGAGGGGGGCCCGGGGGGAGAGAGAGGGGAGCCGTAGGGAGAGAGAGGAGGGCCGTGGCGAGAGAGAGGGGGGCCGTGGGGAGAGAGAAAGGGGCCGTGTGGAGAGAGAGGGGGGCCGTGTGGAGAGAGAGGAGTGTCGTGGGGAGAGAGAGGGGGGCCGGGGGGATAGAGAGGGTGGCCGGGGGCAGAGAGAGGGGGGCCGGGGGGAAAGAGAGGGGGGCCGGGGGAGAGAGGGGGGCTGGGGGAGAGAGAGGGAGGCCAGGGGGAGAGAGAGGGGGGCCGGGGGGAGAGAGAGGGGGTCCGGGGGGAGAGAGAGGGGGCCGGCAGGAGAGAGAGGGGGGCCGGCGGGAGAGAGAGGGGAGCCGGGGGAGAGAGAGGGGGCCGGCGGGAGAGAGAGGGGGGCCGGGGGGAGAGAGAGGGGGGCCGGGGGGAGAGAGAGGGGGGCCGGGGTGATAGAGAGGGGGGCCGGGGGGAGAGAGAGGGGGGCCGGCGGGAGAGAGAGGGGGGCCGGGGGGAGAGAGAGGGGGGCCGGGGGGAGAGAGAGGGGGGCGCGTGGGAGAGAAAGAGGGGCTGGGGGGAGAGAGAGGGGGGCCGGGGTGAGAGAGAGTGGGGCCGGTGGGAGAGAAAGGGGGGCCGGGTGGAGAGAGAGGGGGGCTGGTGGGGAGAGAAAGGGGGCTGGGGGGAGAGAGAGGGGGGCCGGGGCGAGAGAGAGTGGGGCCGCTGGGAGAGAAAGGGGGGCTGGGGGGAGAGATAGGGGGGCCGGGGGGAGAAAGAGGGCGGCCGGGGGGAGAGAGAGGGGGGATGGGGGGAGAGAGAGGCGGGCCTGGGAGAGAGAGGGGGGCCGGGGGGGAGAGAGAGGGGTGCCCGGGGCAGAGACAGGGGGCCGGGGGCAGAGAGAGGGGGGCCGGGGGCAGAGAGAGGGGCGCCGGGAAGAGATAGAGGGGGGCCGGGGGGAGAGAGAGGGGGGCCGGGGGAGAGAGAGGGGGGCCGGCGGGAGAGAGAGGGGGGCCAGGGGAGAGAGAGGGGGGCCGGGGGGAGACAGAGGGGGCCGGGGGGAGAGAGAGGGGGCCGGGGAAGAGAGAGGGGGGCCGGGGGCAGAGAGAGGGGGGCCGGAGGCAGAGAGAGCGGGTCCGGGGGAGAGAGAGGGGGGCCGGGGGCAGAGAGAGGGGGGCCGGGGGCAGAGAGAGGGGGGCCGGGGGCAGAGAGAGGGGCCGGGGCAGAGAGAGGGGGGCCGGGGGGATAGAGAGGGGGGCTGCGGGGAGAGAGAGGGGGCCGGGGGGAGAGAGAGGGGGGCCGGGGCGAGAGAGAGGGGTCCGGTGGGAGAGAGAGGGGGGCAGTGGGGAGAGAGAGGGGGGCCGTGGGGAGAGAGAGGGGGGGCCGTGGGGAGATAGAGGGGGGCCGAGGGCAGAGAGAGGGGGGCCGGGTGGTGAGAGGGGGGCCGGGGGGATAGAGAGGGGGGCCGGGGGCAGAGAGAGGGGGGCCGGGGGGAGAGAGAGGGGGGCCGGGGGGAGAGAGAGGGGGGCCGGGGGGAGAGAGAGGGGGGCCGGCAGGAGAGTGAGTTCTGCCGGCGGGAGAGAGAGGGGGGCCCGGGGGGAGAGAGAGGGGGGCCGGGGGGAGAGAGAGGGGGGCCGGTGGCAGAGAGAGGGGGGCCGGGGGCAGAGGGAGGGGGGCCGGGGGCAGAGAGAGGGGGCCGGGGGGAGAGAGAGGGCGGCCGGGGGGAGAGAGAGGGGGGCCGGGGGAAAAGAGAGAGAGGGGGGCCGGGGGGAGAGAGAGGGGGGCCCGGGGGGAGAGAGAGGGGCAGTGGGGAGAGAGAGGGGGGCCGTGGGGAGAGAGAGGGGAGCAGGGGGAGAGAGAGGGGGCCGGCGGGGAGAGAGAGGGGGGCCGGGGGGAGAGAGAGGTGGGCCGGGGGGAGAGAGAGGGGGGCCGTAGGGAGAGAGAGGGGGGCCGTGGCGAGAGAGAGGGGGGCTGTGGGGGAGAGAGAAAGGGGCCGTGTGGAGAGAGAGGGGGGCCGTGTGGAGAGAGAGGGGGGCGTGGGGAGAGAGAGGGGGGCCGGGGGGAGAGAGAGGGGGGCCGTGTGGAGAGAGAGGGGGGCCGGCGGGAGAGAGAGGGGGGCCGTGGGGAGAGAGAGGGGGGCCGGCGGGAGAGAGAGGGGGGCCGTGTGGAGAGAGAGGCAGGCCGGGGGGAGAGAGAGGGGGCCGGGGGGAGAGAGAGGGGGGCCGGGGGGAGAGAGAGGGGGGCCGTAGGGAGAGAGAGGGGGGCCGTGGTGAGAGAGAGGGGGGCCGTGGGGAGAGAGAAAGGGGCCGTGTGGAGAGAGAGGGGGGCCGTGTGGAGAGAGAGGGGGGCCGTGGGGAGAGAGAGGGGGGCCGGGGGGATAGAGAGGGTGGCCGGAGGCAGAGAGAGGGGGGCCGGGGGGAAAGAGAGGGGGGCCGGGGGAGAGAGGGGGGCTGGGGGGAGAGAGAGGGGGGCCAGGGGGAGAGAGAGGGGGGCCGGGGGGAGAAAGAGGGCGGCCGGGGGGAGAGAGAGGGGGGCTGGGGGGAGAGAGAGGGGAGCTGGTGGGAGAGAAAGGGGGGCTGGGGGGAGAGAGAGGGGGGCCGGGGCGAGAGAGAGTGGGGCCGGTGGGAGAGAAAGGGGGCCGGGGGGAGAGATAGTGGGGTCGGGGGGAGAAAGAGGGGGGCCGGGGGAGAGAGAGGGGTGCCCTGGGCAGAGAGAGGGGGGCCGGGGGCAGAGAGAGGGGGGCCGGGGGGCAGAGAGAGGGGCGCCGGGAAGAGATAGAGGGGGCCGGGGGGAGAGAGAGGGGGGCCGGGGGGACAGAGAGGGGGGCCGGGGTGGAGAGAGAGGGGGCCAGCGGGGAGAGAGAGGGGAGCCGGGGGGAGAGAGAGGGGGCCCGGGGGGAGAGAGAGGGGAGCCGTAGGGAGAGAGAGGAGGGCCGTGGCGAGAGAGAGGGGGGCCGTGGGGAGAGAGAAAGGGGCCGTGTGGAGAGAGAGGGGGGCCGTGTGGAGAGAGAGGAGTGTCGTGGGGAGAGAGAGGGGGGCCGGGGGGATAGAGAGGGTGGCCGGGGGCAGAGAGAGAGGGGGGCCGGGGGGAAAGAGAGGGGGGCCGGGGGAGAGAGGGGGGCTGGGGGGAGAGAGAGGGAGGCCAGGGGGAGAGAGAGGGGGGCCGGGGGGAGAGAGAGGGGGTCCGGGGGGAGAGAGAGGGGGGCCGGCAGGAGAGAGAGGGGGGCCGGCGGGGAGAGAGAGGGGAGCCGGGGGAGAGAGAGGGGGGCCGGCGGGAGAGAGAGGGGGGCCGGGGGGAGAGAGAGGGGGGCCGGGGGGAGAGAGAGGGGGGCCGGGGTGAGAGAGAGGGGGGCCGGGGGGAGAGAGAGGGGGGCCGGCGGGAGAGAGAGGGGGGCCGGGGGGAGAGAGAGGGGGGCCGGGGGGAGAGAGAGGGGGGGCGCGTGGGAGAGAAAGAGGGGCTGGGGGGAGAGAGAGGGGGCCGGGGTGAGAGAGAGTGGGGGCCGGTGGGAGAGAAAGGGGGGCCGGGTGGAGAGAGAGGGGGCTGGTGGGAGAGAAAGGGGGGCTGGGGGGAGAGAGAGGGGGGCCGGGCGAGAGAGAGTGGGGCCGCTGGGAGAGAAAGGGGGGCTGGGGGGAGAGATAGGGGGGCCGGGGGAGAAAGAGGGCGGCCGGGGGGAGAGAGAGGGGGGATGGGGGGAGAGAGAGGCGGGCCTGGGAGAGAGAGGGGGGCCGGGGGGGAGAGAGAGGGGTGCCCGGGGCAGAGACAGGGGGGCCGGGGGCAGAGAGAGGGGGGCCGGGGGCAGAGAGAGGGGCGCCGGGGAAGAGATAGAGGGGGGCCGGGGGGAGAGAGAGGGGGGCCGGGGGAGAGAGAGGGGGGCCGGCGGGAGAGAGAGGGGGGCCAGGGGGAGAGAGAGGGGGGCCGGGGGGAGACAGAGGGGGGCCGGGGGGAGAGAGAGGGGGGCCCGGGGGAAGAGAGAGGGGGGCCGGGGGCAGAGAGAGGGGGGCCGGAGGCAGAGAGAGCGGGTCCGGGGGGAGAGAGAGGGGGGCCGGGGGCAGAGAGAGGGGGGCCGGGGGCAGAGAGAGGGGGGCCGGGGGCAGAGAGAGGGGGCCGGGGGCAGAGAGAGGGGGGCCGGGGGGATAGAGAGGGGGGCTGCGGGGAGAGAGAGGGGGCCAGGGGAGAGAGAGGGGGGCCGGGGCGAGAGAGAGGGGGCCGGTGGGAGAGAGAGGGGGCAGTGGGGGAGAGAGAGGGGGGCCGTGGGGAGAGAGAGGGGGGCCGTGGGGAGATAGAGGGGGGCCGAGGGCAGAGAGAGGGGGGCCGGGTGGTGAGAGGGGGGCCGGGGGATAGAGAGGGGGGCCGGGGGCAGAGAGAGGGGGGCCGGGGGGAGAGAGAGGGGGGCCGGGGGGAGAGAGAGGGGGGCCGGGGGGGAGAGAGGGGGGCCGGCAGGAGAGTGAGTTCTGCCGGCGGGAGAGAGAGGGGGCCGGGGGGAGAGAGAGGGGGCCGGGGGGGAGAGAGAGGGGGGCCGGTGGCAGAGAGAGGGGGGCCGGGGGCAGAGGGAGGGGGGCCGGGGGCAGAGAGAGGGTGGCCGGGGGGAGAGAGAGGGCGGCCGGGGGGAGAGAGAGGGGGGCCGGGGGAAAAGAGAGAGAGGGGGGCCGGGGGGAGAGAGAGGGGGGCCGGGGGAGAGAGAGGGGCAGTGGGGAGAGAGAGGGGGCCGTGGGGAGAGAGAGGGGAGCAGGGGGAGAGAGAGGGGGGCCGGCGGGAGAGAGAGGGGGGGCCGGGGGGAGAGAGAGTGGGCCGGGGGAGAGAGAGGGGGCCGTGGCGAGAGAGAGGGGGGCTGTGGGGAGAGAGAAAGGGGCCGTGTGGAGAGAGAGGGGGCCGTGTGGGAGAGAGAGGGGGCGTGGGGAGAGAGAGGGGGGCCGGGGGGAGAGAGAGGGGGGCCGTGTGGAGAGAGAGGGGGCCGGCGGGAGAGAGAGGGGGGCCGTGGGGAGAGAGAGGGGGGCCGGCGGGAGAGAGAGGGGGGCCGTGTGGAGAGAGAGGCAGGCCGGGGGGGAGAGAGAGGGGGCCGGGGGGGAGAGAGAGGGGGGCCGGGGGGAGAGAGAGGGGGGCCGTAGGGAGAGAGAGGGGGGCCGTGGTGAGAGAGAGGGGGGCCGTGGGGAGAGAGAAAGGGGCCGTGTGGAGAGAGAGGGGGGCCGTGTGGAGAGAGAGGGGGGCCGTGGGGAGAGAGAGGGGGGCCGGGGGGATAGAGAGGGTGGCCGGAGGCAGAGAGAGGGGGGCCGGGGGGAAAGAGAGGGGGGCCGGGGGAGAGAGGGGGGCTGGGGGGAGAGAGAGGGGGGCCAGGGGGAGAGAGAGGGGGGCCGGGGGGAGAAAGAGGGCGGCCGGGGGGAGAGAGAGGGGGGCTGGGGGGAGAGAGAGGGGAGCTGGTGGGAGAGAAAGGGGGGCTGGGGGGAGAGAGAGGGGGGCCGGGGCGAGAGAGAGTGGGGCCGGTGGGAGAGAAAGGGGGGCCGGGGGGAGAGATAGTGGGGTCGGGGGGAGAAAGAGGGCGGCCGGGGGGAGAGAGAGGGGGGCTGGGGGGAGAGAGAGGGGGGCCTGGGAGAGAGAGGGGGGCCGGGGGGAGAGAGAGGGGTGCCCTGGGCAGAGAGAGGGGGGCCGGGGGCAGAGAGAGGGGGGCCGGGGGCAGAGAGAGGGGCGCCGGGAAGAGATAGAGGGGGGCCGGGGGGAGAGAGAGGGGGGCCGGGGGGACAGAGAGGGGGGCCGGGGTGGAGAGAGAGGGGGGCCAGCGGGAGAGAGAGGGGGGCCGGGGGGAGAGAGAGGGGGGCCGGGGGGAGAGAGAGGGGGGCCCGGGGGAAGAGAGAGGGGGGCCGGGGGCAGAGAGAGGGGGGCCGGGGGCAGAGAGAGGTGGTCCGGGGGGAGAGAGAGGGGGGCCGGGGGCAGAGAGAGGGGGGCCGGGGGCAGAGAGAGGGGGGCCGGGGGCAGAGAGAGGGGGCCGGGGGCAGAGAGAGGGGGGCCGGGGGGATAGAGAGGGGGGCTGCGGGGAGAGAGAGGGGGCCGGGGGGAGAGAGAGGGGGGCCGGGGCGAGAAGAGGGGGGCCGGTGGGAGAGAGAGGGGGGCAGTGGGGAGAGAGAAGGGGGCCGTGGAGAGAGAGAGGGGGGCGGTGGGGAGAGAGAGGGGGGCCGTGGGGAGAGAGAGGGGGGCCGTGGGGAGATAGAGGGGGGCCGAGGGCAGAGAGAGGGGGGCCGGGGGGAGAGAGAGGGGGGCCGGGGGGATAGAGAGGGGGGCCGGGGGCAGAGAGAGGGGGGCCGGGGGGAGAGAGAGGGGGGCCGGGGGTAGAGAGAGGGGGGCCGGGGGGAGAGAGAGGGGGGCCGGCAGGAGAGTGAGGGCTCCCGGCGGAGAGAGAGGGGGGCCGGGGGGAGAGAGAGGGGGGCCGGGGGGAGAGAGAGGGGGGCCGGTGGCAGAGAGAGGGGGGCCGGGGGCAGAGGGAGGGGGGCCGGGGGCAGAGAGAGGGGAGCCGGGGGGAGAGAGAGGGCGGCCGGGGGGAGAGAGAGGGGGGCGGGCCGGGGGGAGAGAGAGGGGGGCCGGGGGGAGAGAGAGGGGGGCCGGGGGGAGAGAGAGGGGGGCAGTGGGGAGAGAGAGGGGGGCCGTGGGGAGAGAGAGGGAGCAGGGGGGAGAGAGAGGGGGGCCGGCGGGAGAGAGAGGGGGGCCGTGTGGAGAGAGAGGTGGGCCGGGGGGAGAGAGAGGGGGGCCGGGGGGAGAGAGAGGGGGGCCGGGGCGAGAGAGAGGGGGGCCGGGGGGAGAGAGAGGGGAGCCGTAGGGAGAGAGAGGAGGGCCGTGGCGAGAGAGAGGGGGCCGTGGGGAGAGAGAAAGGGGCCGTGTGGAGAGAGAGGGGGGCCGTGTGGAGAGAGAGGAGTGCCGTGGGGAGAGAGAGGGGGGCCGGGGGGATAGAGAGGGTGGCCGGGGGCAGAGAGAGGGGGGCCGGGGGGAAAGAGAGGGGGGCCGGGGGAGAGAGGGGGGCTGGGGGGAGAGAGAGGGAGGCCAGGGGGAGAGAGAGGGGGGCCGGGGGGAGAGAGAGGGGGTCCGGGGGGAGAGAGAGGGGGGCCGGCAGGAGAGAGAGGGGGCCGGCGGGAGAGAGAGGGGAGCCGGGGGAGAGAGAGGGGGGCCGGCGGGAGAGAGAGGGGGGCCGGGGGGAGAGAGAGGGGGGCCGGGGGGAGAGAGAGGGGGGCCGGGGTGAGAGAGAGGGGGGCCGGGGGGAGAGAGAGGGGGGGCCCTGGGCAGAGAGAGGGGGGCCGGGGGCAGAGAGAGGGGGGCCGGGGGCAGAGAGAGGGGCGCCGGGAAGAGATAGAGGGGGGCCGGGGGGAGAGAGAGGGGGGCCGGGGGGACAGAGAGGGGGGCCGGGGTGGAGAGAGAGGGGGGCCAGCGGGAGAGAGAGGGGGGCCGGGGGAGAGAGAGGGGGGCCGGGGGGAGAGAGAGGGGGGCCCCGGGGGAAGAGAGAGGGGGGCCGGGGGCAGAGAGAGGGGGGCCGGGGGCAGAGAGAGGTGGTCCGGGGGGAGAGAGAGGGGGGCCGGGGGCAGAGAGAGGGGGGCCGGGGGCAGAGAGAGGGGGCCGGGGGCAGAGAGAGGGGGCCGGGGGCAGAGAGAGGGGGGCCGGGGGGATATAGAGGGGGGCTGCGGGGAGAGAGAGGGGGCCGGGGGGAGAGAGAGGGGGGCCGGGGCGAGAAGAGGGGGGCCGGTGGGAGAGAGAGGGGGGCAGTGGGGAGAGAGAAGGGGGCCGTGGAGAGAGAGAGGGGGGCGGTGGGGAGAGAGAGGGGGGCCGTGGGGAGAGAGAGGGGGGCCGTGGGGAGATAGAGGGGGGCCGAGGGCAGAGAGAGGGGGGCCGGGGGGAGAGAGAGGGGGGCCGGGGGGATAGAGAGGGGGGCCGGGGGCAGAGAGAGGGGGGCCGGGGGGAGAGAGAGGGGGGCCGGGGGTAGAGAGAGGGGGGCCGGGGGGAGAGAGAGGGGGGCCGGCAGGAGAGTGAGGGCTCCCGGCGGAGAGAGAGGGGGGCCGGGGGGAGAGAGAGGGGGGCCGGGGGGAGAGAGAGGGGGGCCGGTGGCAGAGAGAGGGGGGCCGGGGGCAGAGGGGAGGGGGGCCGGGGGCAGAGAGAGGGGAGCCGGGGGGAGAGAGAGGGCGGCCGGGGGGAGAGAGAGGGGGGCCGGGGGGAGAGAGAGGGGGGCCGGGGGGAGAGAGAGGGGGGCCGGGGGGAGAGAGAGGGGGGCAGTGGGGAGAGAGAGGGGGGCCGTGGGGAGAGAGAGGGAGCAGGGGGGAGAGAGAGGGGGGCCGGCGGGAGAGAGAGGGGGGCCGTGTGGAGAGAGAGGTGGGCCGGGGGGAGAGAGAGGGGGGCCGGGGGGAGAGAGAGGGGGGCCGGGGCGAGAGAGAGGGGGGCCGGGGGGAGAGAGAGGGGAGCCGTAGGGAGAGAGAGGAGGGCCGTGGCGAGAGAGAGGGGGGCCGTGGGGAGAGAGAAAGGGGCCGTGTGGAGAGAGAGGGGGGCCGTGTGGAGAGAGAGGAGTGCCGTGGGGAGAGAGAGGGGGGCCGGGGGGATAGAGAGGGTGGCCGGGGGCAGAGAGAGGGGGGCCGGGGGGAAAGAGAGGGGGGCCGGGGGAGAGAGGGGGGGCTGGGGGGAGAGAGAGGGAGGCCAGGGGGAGAGAGAGGGGGGCCGGGGGGAGAGAGAGGGGGTCCGGGGGGAGAGAGAGGGGGGCCGGCAGGAGAGAGAGGGGGGCCGGCGGGAGAGAGAGGGGAGCCGGGGGAGAGAGAGGGGGGCCGGCGGGAGAGAGAGGGGGGCCGGGGGGAGAGAGAGGGGGGCCGGGGGGAGAGAGAGGGGGGCCGGGGTGAGAGAGAGGGGGGCCGGGGGGAGAGAGAGGGGGGCCGGCGGGAGAGAGAGGGGGGCCGGGGGGAGAGAGAGGGGGGCCGGGGGGAGAGAGAGGGGGGCCCGTGGGAGAGAAAGAGGGGCTGGGGGGAGAGAGAGGGGGGCCGGGGTGAGAGAGAGTGGGGCCGGTGGGAGAGAAAGGGGGGCCGGGGGGAGAAAGAGGGCGGCCGGGGGGAGAGAGAGGGGGGCCGGGGGGAGAGAGAGGGGGGCTGGTGGGAGAGAAAGGGGGCTGGGGGGAGAGAGAGGGGGGCCGGGGCGAGAGAGAGTGGGGCCGGTGGGAGAGAAAGGGGGGCCGGGGGGAGAGATAGGGGGGCCGGGGGGAGAAAGAGGGCGGCCGGGGGGAGAGAGAGGGGGGATGGGGGGAGAGAGAGGCGGGCCTGGGAGAGAGAGGGGGCCGGGGGGGAGAGAGAGGGGTGCCCGGGGCAGAGACAGGGGGGCCGGGGGCAGAGAGAGGGGGGCCGGGGGCAGAGAGAGGGGCGCCGGGAAGAGATAGAGGGGGGCCGGGGGGAGAGAGAGGGGGGCCGGGGGGAGAGAGAGGGGGGCCGGCGGGAGAGAGAGGGGGGCCAGGGGGAGAGAGAGGGGGGCCGGGGGGAGAGAGAGGGGGGCCGGGGGGAGAGAGAGGGGGGCCCGGGGGAAGAGAGAGGGGGGCCGGGGGCAGAGAGAGGGGGGCCGGGGGCAGAGAGAGCGGGTCTGGGGGGAGAGAGAGGGGGGCCGGGGGCAGAGAGAGGGGGGCCGGGGGCAGAGAGAGGGGGGCCGGGGGCAGAGAGAGGGGGCCGGGGGCAGAGAGAGGGGGGCCGGGGGGATAGAGAGGGGGGCTGCGGGGAGAGAGAGGGGGCCGGGGGGAGAGAGAGGGGGGCCGGGGCGAGAGAGAGGGGGGCCGGTGGGAGAGAGAGGGGGGCAGTGGGGAGAGAGAGGGGGGCCGTGGGGAGAGAGAGGGGGCCGTGGGGAGATAGAGGGGGGCCGAGGGCAGAGAGAGGGGGGCCGGGGGGTGAGAGAGGGGGGCCGGGGGGATAGAGAGGGGGGCCGGGGGCAGAGAGAGGGGGGCCGGGGGGAGAGAGAGGGGGGCCGGGGGGAGAGAGAGGGGGGCCGGGGGGAGAGAGAGGGGGCCGGCAGGAGAGTGAGTTCTGCCGGCGGGAGAGAGAGGGGGGCTGGGGGGAGAGAGAGGGGGGCCGGGGGGAGAGAGAGGGGGGCCGGTGGCAGAGAGAGGGGGGCCGGGGGCAGAGGGAGGGGGGCCGGGGGGAGAGAGAGGGGGGCCGGGGGGGAGAGAGAGGGGGGCCGGTGGCAGAGTGAGGGGGGCCGGGGGCAGAGGGAGGGGGGCCGGGGGCAGAGAGAGGGGAGCCGGGGGGAGAGAGAGGGCGGCCGGGGGGAGAGAGAGGGGGGCCGGGGGGAGAGAGAGGGGGGCCGGGGGAGAGAGAGGGGGGCCGGGGGGAGAGAGAGGGGGGCAGTGGGGAGAGAGAGGGGGGCCGTGGGGAGAGAGAGGGAGCAGGGGGGAGAGAGAGGGGGGCCGGTGGGAGAGAGAGGGGGGCCGTGTGGAGAGAGAGGCGGGCCGGGGGGAGAGAGAGGGGGGCCGGGGGGAGAGAGAGGGGGGCCGGGGCGAGAGAGAGGGGGGCCGGGGGGAGAGAGAGAGGGGAGCCGTAGGGAGAGAGAGGAGGGCCGTGGCGAGAGAGAGGGGGGCCGTGGGGAGAGAGAAAGGGGCCGTGTGGAGAGAGGAGGGGGCCGTGTGGAGAGAGAGGAGTGCCGTGGGGAGAGAGAGGGGGGCCGGGGGGATAGAGAGGGTGGCCGGGGGCAGAGAGAGGGGGGCCGGGGGGAAAGAGAGGGGGGCCGGGGGAGAGAGGGGGGCTGGGGGGAGAGAGAGGGAGGCCAGGGGGAGAGAGAGGGGGGCCGGGGGGAGAGAGAGTGGGTCCGGGGGGAGAGAGAGGGGGGCCGGCAGGAGAGAGAGGGGGCCGGCGGGAGAGAGAGGGGAGCCGGGGGAGAGAGAGGGGGGCCGGCGGGGAGAGAGAGGGGGCCGGGGGGAGAGAGAGGGGGGCCGGGGGGAGAGAGAGGGGGGCCGGGGTGAGAGAGAGGGGGGCCGGGGGGAGAGAGAGGGGGGCCGGCGGGAGAGAGAGGGGGGCCGGGGGGAGAGAGAGGGGGGCCGGGGGGAGAGAGAGGGGGGCCCGTGGGAGAGAAAGAGGGGCTGGGGGGAGAGAGAGGGGGGCCGGGGTGAGAGAGAGTGGGGCCGGTGGGAGAGAAAGGGGGGCCGGGGGGAGAAAGAGGGCGGCCGGGGGGGAGAGAGAGGGGGGCCGGGGGGAGAGAGAGGGGGGCTGGTGGGAGAGAAAGGGGGGCTGGGGGGAGAGAGAGGGGGGCCGGGGTGAGAGAGAGTGGGGCCGGTGGGAGAGAAAGGGGGGCCGGGGGGAGAGATAGGGGGGCCGGGGGGAGAAAGAGGGCGGCCGGGGGGAGAGAGAGGGGGGATGGGGGGAGAGAGAGGCGGGCCTGGGAGAGAGAGGGGGGCCGGGGGGGAGAGAGAGCGGTGCCCGGGGCAGAGACAGGGGGGCCGGGGGCAGAGAGAGGGGGGCCGGGGGCAGAGAGAGGGGCGCCGGGAAGAGATAGAGGGGGGCCGGGGGGAGAGAGAGGGCGGCCGGGGGGAGAGAGAGGGGGGCCGGCGGGAGAGAGAGGGGGGCCAGGGGGAGAGAGAGGGGGGCCGGGGGGAGAGAGAGGGGGGCCGGGGGGAGAGAGAGGGGGGCCCGGGGGAAGAGAGAGGGGGGCCGGGGGCAGAGAGAGGGGGGCCGGGGGCAGAGAGAGCGGGTCCGGGGGGAGAGAGAGGGGGGCCGGGGGCAGAGAGAGGGGGGCCGGGGGCAGAGAGAGGGGGGCCGGGGGCAGAGAGAGGGGGCCGGGGGCAGAGAGAGGGGGGCCGGGGGGATAGAGAGGGGGGCTGCGGGGAGAGAGAGGGGGCCGGGGGGAGAGAGAGGGGGGCCGGGGCGAGAGAGAGGGGGGCCGGTGGGAGAGAGAGGGGGGCAGTGGGGAGAGAGAGGGGGGCCGTGGGGAGAGAGAGGGGGCCGTGGGGAGATAGAGGGGGGCCGAGGGCAGAGAGAGGGGGGGCCGGGGGGTGAGAGAGGGGGGCCGGGGGGATAGAGAGGGGGGCCGGGGGCAGAGAGAGGGGGCCGGGGGGAGAGAGAGGTGGGCCGGGGGAGAGAGAGGGGGGCCGGGGGGAGAGAGAGGGGGGCCGGCAGGAGAGTGAGTTCTGCCGGCGGAGAGAGAGGGGGGCTGGGGGGAGAGAGAGGGGGGCCGGGGGGAGAGAGAGGGGGGCCGGTGGCAGAGAGAGGGGGGCCGGGGGCAGAGGGAGGGGGGCCGGGGGGAGAGAGAGGGGGGCCGGGGGGAGAGAGAGGGGGGCCGGTGGCAGAGAGAGGGGGGCCGGGGGCAGAGGGAGGGGGGCCGGGGGCAGAGAGAGGGGAGCCGGGGGGAGAGAGAGGGCGGCCGGGGGGAGAGAGAGGGGGGCCGGGGGGAGAGAGAGGGGGGCCGGGGGGAGAGAGAGGGGGGCCGGGGGAGAGAGAGGGGGGCAGTGGGGAGAGAGAGGGGGGCCGTGGGGAGAGAGAGGGAGCAGGGGGGAGAGAGAGGGGGGCCGGTGGGAGAGAGAGGGGGGCCGTGTGGAGAGAGAGGCGGGCCGGGGGGAGAGAGAGGGGGGCCGGGGGGAGAGAGAGGGGGGCCGGGGCGAGAGAGAGGGGGGCCGGGGGGAGAGAGAGAGGGGAGCCGTAGGGAGAGAGAGGAGGGCCGTGGCGAGAGAGAGGGGGGCCGTGGGGAGAGAGAAAGGGGCCGTGTGGAGAGAGAGGGGGGCCGTGTGGAGAGAGAGGAGTGCCGTGGGGAGAGAGAGGGGGGCCGTGGGGAGAGAGAGGGAGCAGGGGGGAGAGAGAGGGGGGCCGGTGGGAGAGAGAGGGGGCCGTGTGGAGAGAGAGTCGGGCCGGGGGGAGAGAGAGGGGGCCGGGGGGAGAGAGAGGGGGGCCGGGGCGAGAGAGAGGGGGGCCGGGGGGAGAGAGAGAGGGGAGCCGTAGGGAGAGAGAGGAGGGCCGTGGCGAGAGAGAGGGGGGCCGTGGGGAGAGAGAAAGGGGCCGTGTGGAGAGAGAGGGGGGCCGTGTGGAGAGAGAGGAGTGCCGTGGGGAGAGAGAGGGGGGCCGGGGGGATAGAGAGGGTGGCCGGGGGCAGAGAGAGGGGGGCCGGGGGGAAAGAGAGGGGGGCCGGGGGAGAGAGGGGGGCTGGGGGGAGAGAGAGGGAGGCCAGGGGGAGAGAGAGGGGGGCCGGGGGGAGAGAGAGGGGGTCCGGGGGGAGAGAGAGGGGGGCCGGCAGGAGAGAGAGGGGGCCGGCGGGAGAGAGAGGGGAGCCGGGGGAGAGAGAGGGGGGCCGGCGGGAGAGAGAGGGGGGCCGGGGGGAGAGAGAGGGGGGCTGGTGGGAGAGAAAGGGGGGCTGGGGGGAGAGAGAGGGGGGCCGGGGCGAGAGAGAGTGGGGCCGGTGGGAGAGAAAGGGGGGCCGGGGGGAGAGATAGGGGGGCCGGGGGGAGAAAGAGGGCGGCCGGGGGGAGAGAGAGGGGGGATGGGGGGAGAGAGAGGCGGGCCTGGGAGAGAGAGGGGGGCCGGGGGGGAGAGAGAGGGGTGCCCGGGGCAGAGACAGGGGGGCCGGGGGCAGAGAGAGGGGGGCCGGGGGCAGAGAGAGGGGCGCCGGGAAGAGATAGAGGGGGGCCGGGGGGAGAGAGAGGGGGGCCGGGGGGAGAGAGAGGGGGGCCGGCGGGAGAGAGAGGGGGGCCAGGGGGAGAGAGAGGGGGGCCGGGGGGAGAGAGAGGGGGGCCGGGGGGAGAGAGAGGGGGGCCGGGGGAAGAGAGAGGGGGGCCGGGGGCAGAGAGAGGGGGGCCGGGGGCAGAGAGAGCGGGTCCGGGGGGAGAGAGAGGGGGGCCGGGGGCAGAGAGAGGGGGGCCGGGGGCAGAGAGAGGGGGGCCGGGGGCAGAGAGAGGGGGCCGGGGGCAGAGAGAGGGGGGCCGGGGGGATAGAGAGGGGGGCTGCGGGGAGAGAGAGGGGGCCGGGGGGAGACAGAGGGGGGCCGGGGCGAGAGAGAGGGGGGCCGGTGGGAGAGAGAGGGGGGCAGTGGGGAGAGAGAGGGGGGCCGTGGGGAGAGAGAGGGGGGCCGTGGGGAGATAGAGGGGGGCCGAGGGCAGAGAGAGGGGGGCCGGGGGGTGAGAGAGGGGGGCCGGGGGGATAGAGAGGGGGGCCGGGGGCAGAGAGAGGGGGGCCGGGGGGAGAGAGAGGGGGGCCGGGGGGAGAGAGAGGGGGGCCGGTGGGAGAGAGAGGGGGCCGGCAGGAGAGTGAGTTCTGCCGGCGGGAGAGAGAGGGGGCCGGGGGGAGAGAGAGTGGGGCCGGGGGGAGAGAGAGGGGGGCCCGGGGGAAGAGAGAGTGGGGCCGGGGGCAGAGAGAGGGGGGCCGGGGGCAGAGAGAGCGGGTCCGGGGGGAGAGAGAGGGGGGCCGGGGGCAGAGAGAGGGGGGCCGGGGGCAGAGAGAGGGGGGCCGGGGGCAGAGAGAGGGGGCCGGGGGCAGAGAGAGGGGGGCCGGGGGGATAGAGAGGGGGGCTGCGGGGAGAGAGAGGGGGCCGGGGGGAGAGAGAGGGGGGCCGGGGCGAGAGAGAGGGGGGCCGGTGGGAGAGAGAGGGGGGCAGTGGGGAGAGAGAGGGGGGCCGTGGGGAGAGAGAGGGGGCCGTGGGGAGATAGAGGGGGGCCGAGGGCAGAGAGAGGGGGGCCGGGGGGTGAGAGAGGGGGGCCGGGGGGATAGAGAGGGGGCCGGGGGCAGAGAGAGGGGGGCCGGGGGGAGAGAGAGGGGGGCCGGGGGGAGAGAGAGGGGGGCCGGGGTGAGAGAGAGGGGGGCCGGCAGGAGAGTGAGTTCTGCCGGCGGGAGAGAGAGGGGGGCTGGGGGGAGAGAGAGGGGGGCCGGGGGGAGAGAGAGGGGGGCCGGTGGCAGAGAGAGGGGGGCCGGGGGCAGAGGGAGGGGGGCCGGGGGGAGAGAGAGGGGGGCCGGGGGGAGAGAGAGGGGGGCCGGTGGCAGAGAGAGGGGGGCCGGGGGCAGAGGGAGGGGGGCCGGGGGCAGAGAGAGGGGAGCCGGGGGGAGAGAGAGGGCGGCCGGGGGGAGAGAGAGGGGGGCCGGGGGGAGAGAGAGGGGGGCCGGGGGGAGAGAGAGGGGGGCCGGGGGGAGAGAGAGGGGGGCAGTGGGGAGAGAGAGGGGGGCCGTGGGGAGAGAGAGGGAGCAGGGGGGAGAGAGAGGCGGGCCAGGGGGAGAGAGAGGGGGGCCGGGGGAGAGAGAGGGGGGCCGGGGCGAGAGAGAGGGGGGCCGGGGGGAGAGAGAGAGGGGAGCCGTAGGGAGAGAGAGGAGGGCCGTGGCGAGAGAGAGGGGGGCCGTGGGGAGAGAGAAAGGGGCCGTGTGGAGAGAGAGGGGGGCCGTGTGGAGAGAGAGGAGTGCCGTGGGGAGAGAGAGGGGGGCCGGGGGGATAGAGAGGGTGGCCGGGGGCAGAGAGAGGGGGGCCGGGGGGAAAGAGAGGGGGGCCGGGGGAGAGAGGGGGGCTGGGGGGAGAGAGAGGGAGGCCAGGGGGAGAGAGAGGGGGGCCGGGGGGAGAGAGCGGGGGTCCGGGGGGAGAGAGAGGGGGGCCGGCAGGAGAGAGAGGGGGCCGGCGGGAGAGAGAGGGGAGCCGGGGGAGAGAGAGGGGGGCCGGCGGGAGAGAGAGGGGGGCCGGGGGGAGAGAGAGGGGGGCCGGGGGGAGAGAGAGGGGGGCCGGGGTGAGAGAGAGGGGGGCCGGGGGGAGAGAGAGGGGGGCCGGCGGGAGAGAGAGGGGGGCCGGGGAGAGAGAGAGGGGGGCCGGGGGGAGAGAGAGGGGGGCCCGTGGGAGAGAAAGAGGGGCTGGGGGGAGAGAGAGCGGGGCCGGGGTGAGAGAGAGTGGGGCCGGTGGGAGAGAAAGGGGGGCCGGGGGGAGAAAGAGGGCGGCCGGGGGGAGAGAGAGGGGGGCCGGGGGGAGAGAGAGGGGGGCTGGTGGGAGAGAAAGGGGGGCTGGGGGGAGAGAGAGGGGGGCCGGGGCGAGAGAGAGTGGGGCCGGTGGGAGAGAAAGGGGGGCCGGGGGGAGAGATAGGGGGGCCGGGGGGAGAAAGAGGGCGGCCGGGGGGAGAGAGAGGGGGGATGGGGGGAGAGAGAGGCGGGCCTGGGAGAGAGAGGGGGGCCGGGGGGGAGAGAGAGGGGTGCCCGGGGCAGAGACAGGGGGGCCGGGGGCAGAGAGAGGGGGGCCGGGGGCAGAGAGAGGGGCGCCGGGAAGAGATAGAGGGGGGCCGGGGGGAGAGAGAGGGGGGCCGGGGGGAGAGAGAGGGGGGCCGGCGGGAGAGAGAGGGGGGCCAGGGGGAGAGAGAGGGGGGCCGGGGGGAGAGAGAGGGGGGCCGGGGGGAGAGAGAGGGGGGCCGGGGGAAGAGAGATGGGGGCCGGGGGCAGAGAGAGGGGGGCCGGGGGCAGAGAGAGCGGGTCCGGGGGGAGAGAGAGGGGGGCCGGGGGCAGAGAGAGGGGGGCCGGGGGCAGAGAGAGGGGGGCCGGGGGCAGAGAGAGGGGGCCGGGGGCAGAGAGAGGGGGGCCGGGGGGATAGAGAGGGGGGCTGCGGGGAGAGAGAGGGGGCCGGGGGGAGAGAGAGGGGGGCCGGGGCGAGAGAGAGGGGGGCCGGTGGGAGAGAGAGGGGGGCAGTGGGGAGAGAGAGGGGGGCCGTGGGGAGAGAGAGGGGGGCCGTGGGGAGATAGAGGGGGGCCGAGGGCAGAGAGAGGGGGGCCGGGGGGTGAGAGAGGGGGGCCGGGGGGATAGAGAGGGGGGCCGGGGGCAGAGAGAGGGGGGCCGGGGGGAGAGAGAGGGGGGCCGGGGGGAGAGAGAGGGGGGCCGGTGGGAGAGAGAGGGGGGCCGGCAGGAGAGTGAGTTCTGCCGGCGGGAGAGAGAGGGGGGCCGGGGGGAGAGAGAGGGGGGCCGGGGGGAGAGAGAGGGGGGCCGGTGGCAGAGAGAGGGGGGCCGGGGGTAGAGGGAGGGGGGCCGGGGGCAGAGAGAGGGGGGCCGGGGGGAGAGAGAGGGCGGCCGGGGGGAGAGAGAGGGGGGCCGGGGGAAAAGAGAGAGAGGGGGGCCGGGGGGAGAGAGAGGGGGGCCGGGGGGAGAGAGAGAGGGGCAGTGGGGAGAGAGAGGGGGGCCGTGGGGAGAGAGAGGGGAGCAGGGGGAGAGAGAGGGGGGCCGGCGGGAGAGAGAGGGGGGCCGGGGGGAGAGAGAGGGGGGCCGGGGGGAGAGAGAGGGGGGCCGTAGGGAGAGAGAGGGGGGCCGTGGCGAGAGAGAGGGGGGCTGTGGGGAGAGAGAAAGGGGCCGTGTGGAGAGAGAGGGGGGCCGTGTGGAGAGAGAGGGGGGCGTGGGGAGAGAGAGGGGGGCCAGGGGGATAGAGAGGGTGGCCGGAGGCAGAGAGAGGGGGGCCGGGGGGAAAGAGAGGGGGGCCGGGGGAGAGAGGGGGGCTGGGGGGAGAGAGAGGGGGGCCAGGGGGAGAGAGAGGGGGGCCGGGGGGAGAGAGAGGGGGGCCGGGGGGAGAGAGAGGGGGGCCGGGGGGAGAGAGAGGGGGGCCGGAAGGAGAGAGAGGGGGGCCGGCGGGAGAGAGAGGGGAGCCGGGGGAGAGAGAGGGGGGCCGGCGGGAGAGAGAGGGGGGCCGGGGGGAGAGAGAGGGGGGCCGGCGGGAGAGAGAGGGGGGCCGGGGGGAGAGAGAGGGGGGCCGGGAGGAGAGAGAGGGGGGCCGGGGGGAGAGAGAGGGGGGCCGGCGGGAGAGAGAGGGGGGCCGGGGGGAGAGAGAGGGGGGCCGGGGGGAGAGAGAGGGGGGCCGGGGGGATAGAGAGGGGGGCCGGGGGCAGAGAGAGGGGGGCCGGGGGGAGAGAGAGGGGGGCCGGGGGGAGAGAGAGGGGGGCCGGGGGGAGAGAGAGGGGGGCCGGCAGGAGAGTGAGGGCTGCCGGCGGGAGAGAGAGGGGGGCCGGGGGGAGAGAGAGGGGGGCCGGGGGGAGAGAGAGGGGGCCGGTGGCAGAGAGAGGGGGGCCGGGGGCAGAGGGAGGGGGGCCGGGGGCAGAGAGAGGGGGGCCGGGGGGAGAGAGAGGGCGGCCGGGGGGAAAGAGAGGGGGGCCGGGGGAAAAGAGAGAGAGAGGGGCCGGGGGGAGAGAGAGGGGGGCCGGGGGGAGAGAGAGGGGGGCAGTGGGGAGAGAGAGGGGGGCCGTGGGTAGAGAGAAGGGAGCAGGGGGAGAGAGAGGGGGGCCGGTGGGAGAGAGAGGGGGGCCGTGTGGAGAGAGAGGCAGGCCGGGGGGAGAGAGAGGGGGCCGGGGGGAGAGAGAGGGGGGCCGGGGGGAGAGAGAGGGGGGCCGTAGGGAGAGAGAGGGGAGCCGTGGTGAGAGAGAGGGGGGCCGTGGGGAGAGAGAAAGGGGCCGTGTGGAGAGAGAGGGGGGCCGTGTGGAGAGAGAGGGGGGCCGTGGGGAGAGAGGGGGGCCGGGGGGATAGAGAGGGTGGCCGGAGGCAGAGAGAGGGGGGCCGGGGGGAAAGAGAGGGGGGCCGGGGGAGAGAGGGGGGCTGGGGGAGAGAGAGGGGGGCCAGGGGGAGAGAGAGGGGGGCCGGGGGGAGAAAGAGGGCGGCCGGGGGGGAGAGAGAGGGGGGCTGGGGGGAGAGAGAGGGGGGCTGGTGGGAGAGAAAGGGGGGCTGGGGGTAGAGAGAGGGGGGCCGGGGCGAGAGAGAGTGGGGCCGGTGGGAGAGAAAGGGGGGCAGGGGGGAGAGATAGTGGGGTCGGGGGGAGAAAGAGGGCGGCCGGGGGGAGAGAGAGGGGGGCTGGGGGGAGAGAGAGGGGGGCCTGGGAGAGAGAGGGGGGCCGGGGGAGAGAGAGAGGGGTGCCCTGGGCAGAGAGAGGGGGGCCGGGGGCAGAGAGAGGGGGGCCGGGGGCAGAGAGAGGGGCGCCGGGAAGAGATAGAGGGGGGCCGGGGGGAGAGAGAGGGGGGCCGGGGGGACAGAGAGGGGGGCCGGGGTGGAGAGAGAGGGGGGCCAGCGGGAGAGAGAGGGGGGCCGGGGGGAGAGAGAGGGGGGCCGGGGGGAGAGAGAGGGGGGGCCCGGGGGAAGAGAGAGGGGGCCGGGGGCAGAGAGAGGGGGGGCCGGGGCAGAGAGAGGGGGTCCGGGGGGAGAGAGAGGGGGGCCGGGGCAGAGAGAGGGGGGGCCGGGGGCAGAGAGAGGGGGGCCGGGGGCAGAGAGAGGGGGCCGGGGGCAGAGAGAGGGGGGCCGGGGGGATAGAGAGGGGGGCTGCGGGGAGAGAGAGGGGGCCGGGGGGAGAGAGAGGGGGGCCGGGGCGAGAAGAGGGGGGCCGGTGGGAGAGAGAGGGGGCAGTGGGGAGAGAGAAGGGGGCCGTGGAGAGAGAGAGGGGGGCGGTGGGGAGAGAGAGGGGGCCGTGGGGAGAGAGAGGGGGGCCGTGGGGAGATAGAGGGGGGCCGAGGGCAGAGAGAGGGGGGCCGGGGGGAGAGAGAGGGGGGCCGGGGGGATAGAGAGGGGGGCCGGGGGGAGAGAGAGGGGGGCCGGTGGCAGAGAGAGGGGGGCCGGGGCAGAGGGAGGGGGGCCGGGGGCAGAAAGAGGGGGGCCGGGGGGAGAGAGAGGGCGGCCGGGGGGAGAGAGAGAGGGGCCGGGGGGAGAGAGAGGGGGGCCGGGGGGAGAGAGAGGGGGGCCGGAGGGAGAGAGAGGGGGGCAGTGGGGAGAGAGAGGGGGGCCGTGGGGAGAGAGAGGGAGCAGGGGGGAGAGAGAGGGGGGCCGGCGGGAGAGAGAGGGGGGCCGTGTGGAGAGAGAGGCGGGCCGGGGGGAGAGAGAGGGGGGCCGGGGGGAGAGAGAGGGGGGCCGGGGCGAGAGAGAGGGGGGCCGGGGGGAGAGAGAGGGGGGCCGGCGGGAGAGAGAGGGGGGCCGGGGGGAGAGAGAGGGGGGCCGGGGGGAGAGAGAGGGGGCCGGGGGGATAGAGAGGGGGGCCAGGGGCAGAGAGAGGGGGGCCGGGGGGAGAGAGAGGGGGGCCGGGGGGAGAGAGAGGGGGGCAGGGGGGAGAGAGAGGGGGGCCGGCAGGAGAGTGAGGGCTGCCGGCGGGAGAGAGAGGGGGGCCGGGGGGAGAGAGAGGGGGGCCGGGGGGAGAGAGAGGGGCCGGTGGCAGAGAGAGGGGGGCCGGGGGCAGAGGGAGGGGGGCCGGGGGCAGAGAGAGGGGGGCCGGGGGGAGAGAGAGGGCGGCCGGGGGGAGAGAGAGGGGGGCCGGGGAAAGAGAGAGAGGGGGGCCGGGGGGAGAGAGAGGGGGGCCGGGGGGAGAGAGAGGGGGGCAGTGGGGAGAGAGAGGGGGGCCGTGGGGAGAGAGAGGGAGAGAGAGGGGGGCGTGGGAGAGAGAGGGGAGCAGGGGGAGAGAGAGGGGGGCCGGCGGGAGAGAGAGGGGGGCCGTGTGGAGAGAGAGGCAGGCCGGGGGGAGAGAGAGGGGGCCGGGGGGAGAGAGAGGGGGGCCGGGGGGAGAGAGAGGGGGGCCGTAGGGAGAGAGAGGGGGGCCGTGGTGAGAGAGAGGGGGGCCGTGGGGAGAGAGAAAGGGGCCGTGTGGAGAGAGAGGGGGGCCGTGGGAAGAGAGAGGGGGGCCGGGGGGATAGAGAGGGTGGCCGGAGGCAGAGAGAGGGGGGCCGGGGGGAAAGAGAGGGGGGCCGGGGAGAGAGGGGGGCTGGGGGGAGAGAGAGGGGGGCCAGGGGGAGAGAGAGGGGGGCCGGGGGGAGAAAGAGGGCGGCCGGGGGGAGAGAGAGGGGGCTGGGGGGAGAGAGAGGTGGGCTGGTGGGAGAGAAAGGGGGGCTGGGGGGAGAGAGAGGGGGGCCGGGGCGAGAGAGAGTGGGGCCGGTGGGAGAGAAAGGGGGGCCGGGGGGAGAGATAGTGGGGTCGGGGGAGAAAGAGGGCGGCCGGGGGGAGAGAGAGGGGGGCCGGGGGAAAAGAGAGAGAGGGGGGCCGGGGGGAGAGAGAGGGGGGCCGGGGGGAGAGAGAGGGGGCAGTGGGGAGAGAGAGGGGGGCCGTGGGGAGAGAGAGGGGAGCAGGGGGAGAGAGAGGGGGGCCGGCGGGAGAGAGAGGGGGGCCGTAGGGAGAGAGAGGGGGGCCGTGGTGAGAGAGAGGGGGGCCGTGGGGAGAGAGAAAGGGGCCGTGTGGAGAGAGAGGGGGGCCGTGGGAAGAGAGAGGGGGGCCGGGGGGATAGAGAGGGTGGCCGGAGGCAGAGAGAGGGGGGCCGGGGGGAAAGAGAGGGGGGCCGGGGGAGAGAGGGGGGGCTGGTGGGAGAGAAAGGGGGGCTGGGGGGAGAGAGAGGGGGGCCGGGGCGAGAGAGAGTGGGGCCGGTGGGAGAGAAAGGGGGGCCGGGGGGAGAGATAGTGGGGTCGGGGGGAGAAAGAGGGCGGCCGGGGGGGAGAGAGAGGGGGGCTGGGGGAGAGAGAGGGGGGCCTGGGAGAGAGAGGGGGGCCGGGGGGAGAGAGAGGGGTGCCCTGGGCAGAGAGAGGGGGGCCGGGGGCAGAGAGAGGGGGGCCGGGGGCAGAGAGAGGGGCGCCGGGAAGAGATAGAGGGGGGCCGGGGGAGAGAGAGGGGGGGCCGGGGGGACAGAGAGGGGGGCCAGGGTGGAGAGAGAGGGGGGCCAGCGGGAGAGAGAGGGGGGCCGGGGGGAGAGAGAGGGGGGCCGGGGGAGAGAGAGGGGGGCCCGGGGGGAAGAGAGAGGGGGGCCGGGTGCAGAGAGAGGGGGGCCGGGGGCAGAGAGAGGGGGTCCGGGGGGGAGAGAGAGGGGGGCCGGGGGCAGAGAGAGGGGGGCCGGGGGCAGAGAGAGGGGGGCCGGGGGCAGAGAGAGGATGCCAGGGGCAGAGAGAGGGGGGCCGGGGGGATAGAGAGGGGGGCTGCGGGGAGAGAGAGGGGGCCGGGGGGAGAGAGAGGGGGGCCGGGGCGAGAAGAGGGGGGCCGGTGGGAGAGAGAGGGGGGCAGTGGGGAGAGAGAAGGGGGCCGTGGAGAGAGAGAGGGGGGCGGTGGGGAGAGAGAGGGGGGCCGTGGGGAGAGAGAGGGGGGCCGTGGGGAGATAGAGGGGGGCCGAGGGCAGAGAGAGGGGGGCCGGGGGGAGAGAGAGGGGGGCCGGGGGGATAGAGAGGGGGGCCGGGGGCAGAGAGAGGGGGGCCGGGGGGAGAGAGAGGGGGGCCGGGGGTAGAGAGAGGGGGGCCGGGGGGAGAGAGGGGGGCCGGCAGGAGAGTGAGGGCTCCCGGCGGGAGAGAGAGGGGGGCCGGGGGGAGAGAGAGGGGGGCCGGGGGGAGAGAGAGGGGGGCCGGTGGCAGAGAGAGGGGGGCCGGGGGGATAGAGAGGGTGGCCGGAGGCAGAGAGAGGGGGGCCGGGGGAAAGAGAGGGGGGCCGGGGGAGAGAGGGGGGCTGGGGGGAGAGAGAGGGGGGCCAGGGGGAGAGAGAGGGGGGCCGGGGGGAGAAAGAGGGCGGCCGGGGGGAGAGAGAGGGGGGCTGGTGGGAGAGAGAGGGGGGCTGGTGGGAGAGAAAGGGGGGCTGGGGGGAGAGAGAGGGGGGCCGGGGCGAGAGAGAGTGGGGCCGGTGGGAGAGAAAGGGGGGCCGGGGGGAGAGATAGTGGGGTCGGGGGGAGAAAGAGGGCGGCCGGGGGGAGAGAGAGGGGGGCCGGGGGAAAAGAGAGAGAGGGGGGCCGGGGGGAGAGAGAGGGGGGCCGGGGGGAGAGAGAGGGGGGCAGTGGGGAGAGAGAGGGGGCCGTGGGGAGAGAGAGGGGAGCAGGGGGAGAGAGAGGGGGGCCGGCGGGAGAGAGAGGGGGCCGTAGGGAGAGAGAGGGGGGCCGTGGTGAGAGAGAGGGGGGCCGTGGGGAGAGAGAAAGGGGCCGTGTGGAGAGAGAGGGGGGCCGTGGGAAGAGAGAGGGGGGCCGGGGGGATTGAGAGGGTGGCCGGAGGCAGAGAGAGGGGGGGCCGGGGGGAAAGAGAGGGGGGCCGGGGGAGAGAGGGGGGCTGGGGGGAGAGAGAGGGGGGCCAGGGGGAGAGAGAGGGGGGCCGGGGGGAGAAAGAGGGCGGCCGGGGGGAGAGAGAGGGGGGCTGGGGGGAGAGAGAGGGGGGCTGGTGGGAGAGAAAGGGGGGCTGGGGGGAGAGAGAGGGGGGCCGGGGCGAGAGAGAGTGGGGCCGGTGGGAGAGAAAGGGGGGCCGGGGGGAGAGATAGTGGGGTCGGGGGGGAGAAAGAGGGCGGCCGGGGGGAGAGAGAGGGGGGCTGGGGGGAGAGAGAGGGGGGCCTGGGAGAGAGAGGGGGGCCGGGGGGAGAGAGAGGGGTGCCCTGGGCAGAGAGAGGGGGGCCGGGGGCAGAGAGAGGGGGGCCGGGGGCAGAGAGAGGGGCGCCGGGAAGAGATAGAGGGGGGCCGGGGGGAGAGAGAGGGGGGCCTGGGGGACAGAGAGGGGGGCCAGGGTGGAGAGAGAGGGGGGCCAGCGGGAGAGAGAGGGGGGCCGGGGGGAGAGAGAGGGGGGCCGGGGGGAGAGAGAGGGGGCCCGGGGGAAGAGAGAGGGGGGCCGGGTGCAGAGAGAGGGGGGCCGGGGGCAGAGAGAGGGGGTCCGGGGGGAGAGAGAGGGGGGCCGGGGGCAGAGAGAGGGGGGCCGGGGGCAGAGAGAGGGGGGCCGGGGGCAGAGAGAGGATGCCAGGGGCAGAGAGAGGGGGGCCGGGGGGATAGAGAGGGGGGCTGCGGGGAGAGAGAGGGGGCCGGGGCGAGAAGAGGGGGGCCGGTGGGAGAGAGAGGGGGGCAGTGGGGAGAGAGAAGGGGGCCGTGGAGAGAGAGAGGGGGGCGGTGGGGAGAGAGAGGGGGGCCGTGGGGAGAGAGAGGGGGGCCGTGGGGAGATAGAGGGGGGCCGAGGGCAGAGAGAGGGGGGCCGGGGGAGAGAGAGGGGGGCCGGGGGGATAGAGAGGGGGGCCGGGGGCAGAGAGAGGGGGGCCGGGGGGAGAGAGAGGGGGGGCGGGGGTAGAGAGAGGGGGGCCGGGGGGAGAGAGGGGGGCCGGCAGGAGAGTGAGGGCTCCCGGCGGGAGAGAGAGGGGGGCCGGGGGGAGAGAGAGGGGGGCCGGGGGGAGAGAGAGGGGGGCCGGTGGCAGAGAGAGGGGGGCCGGGGGCAGAGGGAGGGGGGCCGGGGGGCAGAGAGAGGGGGGCCGGGGGGAGAGAGAGGGCGGCCGGGGGGAGAGAGAGGGGGGCCGGGGGGAGAGAGAGGGGGGCCGGGGGAGAGAGAGGGGGGCCGGGGGGAGAGAGAGGGGGGCAGTGGGGAGAGAGAGGGGGGCCGTGGGGAGAGAGAGGGAGCAGGGGGGAGAGAGAGGGGGGCCGGCGGGAGAGAGAGGGGGGCCGTGTGGAGAGAGAGGCGGGCCGGGGGGAGAGAGAGGGGGGCCGGGGGGAGAGAGAGGGGGGCCGGGGCGAGAGAGAGGGGGGCCGGTGGGAGAGAGAGGGGGTAGTGGGGAGAGAGAGGGGGGCCATGGGGAGAGAGAGGGGGGCCGTGGGGAGATATAGGGGGGCCGAGGGCAGAGAGAGGGGGCCGGGGGGAGAGAGAGGGGGGCCGGGGGGATAGAGAGGGGGGCCGGGGGCAGAGAGAGGGGGGCCGGGGGGAGAGAGAGGGGGGCCGGGGGGAGAGAGAGGGGGGCCGGGGGGAGAGAGAGGGGGGCCGGCAGGAGAGTGAGTTCTGCCGGCGGGAGAGAGAGGGGGGCCGAGGGGAGAGAGAGGGGGGCCGGGGGGAGAGAGAGGGGGGCCGGCGGGAGAGAGAGGGGGGCCGGGGGAGAGAGAGGGGGGCCGGGGGAGAGAGAGGGGGGCCGTAGGGAGAGAGAGGGGGGCCGTGGCGAGAGAGAGGGGGGCCGTGGGGAGAGAGAAAGGGGCCGTGTGGAGAGAGAGGGGGGCCGTGTGGAGAGAGAGGGGGGCCGTGGGGAGAGAGAGGGGGGCCGGGGGATAGAGGGTGGCCGGAGGCAGAGAGAGGGGGCCGGGGGGAAAGAGAGGGGGGCCGGGGGGAGAGAGGGGGGGCTGGGGGGAGAGAGAGGGGGGCCAGGGGGAGAGAGAGGGGGGCCGGGGGGAGAGAGAGGGGGGCCGGGGGGAGAGAGAGGGGGGCCGGAAGGAGAGAGAGGGGGGCCGGCGGGAGAGAGAGGGGAGCCGGGGGAGAGAGAGGGGGGCCGGCGGGAGAGAGAGGGGGGCCGGGGGGAGAGAGAGGGGGGCCGGCGGGAGAGAGAGGGGGGCCGGGGGAGAGAGAGGGGGGCCGGGAGGAGAGAGAGGGGGGCCGGAGGGAGAGAGAGGGGGGCCGGCGGGAGAGAGAGGGGGGCCGGGGGGAGAGAGAGGGGGGCCGGGGGGAGAGAGAGGGGGGCCGGGGGGATAGAGAGGGGGGCCGGGGGCAGAGAGAGGGGGGCCGGGGGGAGAGAGAGGGGGGCCGGGGGGAGAGAGAGGGGGGCCCGGGGGAAGAGAGAGGGGGGCCGGGGGCAGAGAGAGGGGGGCCGGGGGCAGAGAGAGGGGGTCCGGGGGGAGAGAGAGGGGGGCCGGGGGCAGAGAGAGGGGGGCCGGGGGCAGAGAGAGGGGGGCCGGGGGCAGAGAGAGGGGGCCGGGGGCAGAGAGAGGGGGGCCGGGGTGATAGAGAGGGGGGCTGCGGGGAGAGAGAGGGGGCCGGGGGGAGAGAGAGGGGGGCCGGGGCGAGAAGAGGGGGGCCGGTGGGAGAGAGAGGGGGGCAGTGGGGAGAGAGAAGGGGGCCGTGGAGAGAGAGAGGGGGGCGGTGGGGAGAGAGAGGGGGGCCGTGGGGAGAGAGAGGGGGGCCGTGGGGAGATAGAGGGGGGCCGAGGGCAGAGAGAGGGGGGCCGGGGGGAGAGAGAGGGGGGCCGGGGGGATAGAGAGGGGGGCCGGGGGCAGAGAGAGGGGGGCCGGGGGGAGAGAGAGGGGGGCCGGGGGTAGAGAGAGGGGGGCCGGGGGGAGAGAGAGGGGGGCCGGCAGGAGAGTGAGGGCTCCCGGCGGGAGAGAGAGGGGGGCTGGGGGAGAGAGAGGGGGGCCGGGGGGAGAGAGAGGGGGGCCGGTGGCAGAGAGAGGGGGGCCGGGGGCAGAGGGAGGGGGGCCGGGGGCAGAGAGAGGGGGGCCGGGGGGAGAGAGAGGGCGGCCGGGGGGAGAGAGAGGGGGGCCGGGGGGAGAGAGAGGGGGGCCGGGGTGAGAGAGAGGGGGGCCGGGGGGAGAGAGAGGGGGGCAGTGGGGAGAGTGAGGGGGGCCGTGGGGAGAGAGAGGGAGCAGGGGGGAGAGAGAGGGGGGCCGGCGGGAGAGAGAGGGGGGCCGTGTGGAGAGAGAGGCGGGCCGGGGGGAGAGAGAGGGGGGCCGGGGGGAGAGAGAGGGGGGCCGTGGGGAGAGAGAGGGGGGCCGTAGGGAGATAGAGGGGGGCCGTGGCGAGAGAGAGGGGGGCCGTGGGGAGAGAGAAAGGGGCCGTGTGGAGAGAGAGGTGGGCCGTGTGGAGAGAGAGGGGGGCCGTGGGGAGAGAGAGGGGGGCCGGGGGGATAGAGAGGGTGGCCGGGGGCAGAGAGAGGGGGGCCGGGGGGAAAGAGAGGGGGGCCGGGGGAGAGAGGGGGGCTGGGGGGAGAGAGAGGGGGGGCCAGGGGGAGAGAGAGGGGGGCCGGGGGGAGAGAGAGGGGCGCCGGGGGGAGAGAGAGGGGGGCCAGCAGGAGAGAGAGGGGGGCCGGCGGGAGAGAGAGGGGAGCCGGGGGGAGAGAGAGGGGGCCGGCGGGCGAGAGAGGGGGGCCGGGGGGAGAGAGAGGGGGGCCGGCGGGAGAGAGAGGGGGGCCGGGGGGAGAGAGAGGGGGCCGGCGGGAGAGAGAGGTGGGCCGGGGGGAGAGAGAGGGGGGGCGGGGGGAGAGAGAGGGGGGCCGGGGGCAGAGAGAGGGGGCCGGGGGCAGAGAGAGAGGGGGGCCGGGGGCAGAGAGAGGGGGGCTGGGGGGAGAGAGAGGGGGGCCGGGGGGAGAGAGAGGGGGGCCGGGGGGAGAGAGTGCGGGGCCGGGGGGAGAGAGAGGGGGGCCGGGGGATAGAGAGGGTGGCCGGGGGCAGAGAGAGGGGGGCCGGGGGGAGAGAGAGGGGGGCCGGGGGGATAGAGAGGGTGGCCGGGGGCAGAGAGAGGGGGGCCGGGGGGAGAGAGAGGGGGGCCGGGGGGAGAGAGGGGGGCTGGGGGGAGAGAGAGTTGGAGCCAGGGGGAGAGAGAGGGGGGCCGGGGGGAGAGAGAGGGGGGCCGGGGGGAGAGAGAGGGGGGGCCGGCGGGAGAGAGAGGGGGGCCGGCGGGAGAGAGAGGGGAGCCGGGGGGAGAGAGAGGGGGGCCGGCGGGAGAGAGAGGGGGGCCGGGTGGAGAGAGGGGGGCCGGCGGGAGAGAGAGGGGGGCCGGGGGGAGAGAGAGGGGGGCCGGGGGGAGAGAGAGGGGGGCCGGGGGAGAGAGAGGGGGGCCGGCGGGAGAGAGAGGGGGGCCGGGGGGAGAGAGAGGGGGGGCCGGGGGGAGAGAGAGGGGGGCCGGGGGCAGAGAGAGGGGGCCGGGGGCAGAGAGACGGGGGCCGGGGGCAGAGAGAGGGGGGCTGGGGGGAGAGAGAGGAGGGCCGGGGGGAGAAAGAGGGGGGCCGGGGGGAGAGAGAGGGGGGCCGGGGGGAGAGAGAGGGGGGCCGGGGAAAGAGAGAGGGGGGCCGGGGGGAGAGATAGGGGGGCCGGAGGCAGAGAGAGGGGGGGCGGGGGCAGAGAGAGGGGTGCCGGGGGCAGAGAGAGGGGGGGCAGGGGGAGAGAAAGGGGGGCCGGGGGGAGAGAGAGGGGGGCCGGGGGAGAGAGAGGGGAGCCGGCGGGAGAGAGAGGGGAGCCGTGGGGAGAGAGAAGGGGGCCGCGGGGATAGAAAGGGTGGCCAGGGGCAGAGAGAGGGGGGCCGGGGGGAAAGAGAGGGGGGCCGGGGGAGAGAGGGGGGCTGGGGGGAGAGAGAGGGGGGCCAGGGGGAGAGAGAGGGGGGCCGGGTGGAGAGAGAGGGGGCCGGGGGGAGAGAGAGGGGGGCCGGCAGGAGAGAGAGGGGGGCCGGCGGGAGAGATTGGGGAGCCAGGGGGAGAGAGAGGGGGGCCGGCGGGAGAGAGAGGGGGGCCGGGGGGAGAGAGAGGGGGGCCGGCGGGAGAGAGAGGGGGGCCGGGGGGAGAGAGAGGGGGGCCGGTGGGACAGAGAGGGGGGCCGGGGGGAGAGAGAGGGGGGCCGGCGGGAGAGAGAGGGGGGCCGGGGGGAGAGAGAGGGGGCCGGGGGGAGAGAGAGGGGGCCGGGGCAGAGAGAGGGGGCCGGGGGCAGAGAGAGGGGGGCCGGGGGCAGAGAGAGGGGGGCTGGGGGGAGAGAGAGGGGGGCCGGGGGGAGAGAGAGGGGGGCCGGGGGAAGAGAGTGAGGGGCCGGGGGGAGAGAGAGGGGGGCCGGGGGGATAGAGAGGGTGGCCGGGGGCAGAGAGAGGGGGGCCGGGGGGAGAGAGAGGGGGGCCGGGGGGAGAGAGGGGGGCTGGGGGGAGAGAGAGGGGAGCCAGGGGGAGAGAGAGGGCGGCCGGGGGGAGAGAGAGGGGGGCCGGGGGGAGAGAGAGGGGGGCCGGCGGGAGAGAGAGGGGGACCGGCGGGAGAGAGAGGGGAGCCGGGGGGAGAGAGAGGGGGGCCGGTGGAAGAGAGAGGGGGGCCGGGGGGAGAGAGAGGGGGGCCGGCGGGAGAGAGAGGGGGGCCGGGGGGAGAGAGAGGGGGGCCGGGGGGAGAGAGAGGGGGGCCGGGGGGAAAGAGACGGGGGCTGGCGGGAGAGAGAGGGGGGCCGGAGGGAGAGAGAGGGGGGGCCGGGGGGAGAGAGAGGGGGGCCGGGGCAGAGAGAGGGGGGCCGGGGGGAAAGAGAGGGGGGCCGGGGGAGAGAGGGGGGCTGGGGGGAGAGAGAGGGGGGCCAGGGGGAGAGAGAGGGGGGCCGGGTGGAGAGAGAGGGGGCCGGGGGGAGAGAGAGGGGGGCCGGCAGGAGAGAGAGGGGGGCCGGCGGGAGAGATTGGGGAGCCAGGGGGAGAGAGAGGGGGGCCGGCGGGAGAGAGAGGGGGGCCGGGGGGAGAGAGAGGGGGGCCGGCGGGAGAGAGAGGGGGGCCGGGGGGAGAGAGAGGGGGGCCGGTGGGACAGAGAGGGGGGCCGGGGGGAGAGAGAGGGGGGCCGGCGGGAGAGAGAGGGGGGCCGGGGGGAGAGAGAGGGGGGCCGGGGGGAGAGAGAGGGGGGCCGGGGGCAGAGAGAGGGGGCCGGGGGCAGAGAGAGGGGGGCCGGGGGCAGAGAGAGGGGGGCTGGGGGGAGAGAGAGGGGGGCCGGGGGGAGAGAGAGGGGGGCCGGGGGAAGAGAGTGAGGGGCCGGGGGGAGAGAGAGGGGGGCCGGGGGGATAGAGAGGGTGGCCGGGGGCAGAGAGAGGGGGGCCGGGGGGAGAGAGAGGGGGGCCGGGGGGATAGAGGGGGGCTGGGGGGAGAGAGAGGGGAGCCAGGGGGAGAGAGAGGGCGGCCGGGGGGAGAGAGAGGGGGGCCGGGGGGAGAGAGAGGGGGGCCGGCGGGAGAGAGAGGGGGACCGGCGGGAGAGAGAGGGGAGCCGGGGGGAGAGAGAGGGGGGCCGGTGGAAGAGAGAGGGGGGCCGGGGTGAGAGAGAGGGGGCCGGGGGGAGAGAGAGGGGGGCAGTGGGGAGAGTGAGGGGGGCCGTGGGGAGAGAGAGGGAGCAGGGGGGAGAGAGAGGGGGGCCGGCGGGAGAGAGAGGGGGGCCGTGTGGAGAGAGAGGCGGGCCGGGGGGAGAGAGAGGGGGGCCGGGGGGAGAGAGAGGGGGCCGTGGGGAGAGAGAGGTGGGCCGTAGGGAGATAGAGGGGGGCCGTGGCGAGAGAGAGGGGGGCCGTGGGGAGAGAGAAAGGGGCCGTGTGGAGAGAGAGGTGGGCCGTGTGGAGAGAGAGGGGGGCCGTGGGGAGAGAGAGGGGGGCCGGGGGGATAGAGAGGGTGGCCGGGGGCAGAGAGAGGGGGCCGGGGGGAAAGAGAGGGGGGCCGGGGGAGAGAGGGGGGCTGGGGGGAGAGAGAGGGGGGCCAGGGGGAGAGAGAGGGGGCCGGGGGGAGAGAGAGGGGCGCCGGGGGAGAGAGAGGGGGGCCAGCAGGAGAGAGAGGGGGGCCGGCGGGAGAGAGAGGGGAGCCGGGGGGAGAGAGAGGGGGCCGGCGGGCGAGAGAGGGGGGCCGGGGGGAGAGAGAGGGGGGCCGCGCGGGGAGAGAGAGGGGGGCCGGGGGGAGAGAGAGGGGGGCCGGCGGGAGAGAGAGGTGGGCCGGGGGGAGAGAGAGGGGGGGCGGGGGGAGAGAGAGGGGGGCCGGGGGCAGAGAGAGGGGGCCGGGGGCAGAGAGAGAGGGGGGCCGGGGGCAGAGAGAGGGGGGCTGGGGGGAGAGAGAGGGGGGCCGGGGGGAGAGAGAGGGGGGCCGGGGGGAGAGAGTGCGGGGCCGGGGGGAGAGAGAGGGGGGCCGGGGGGATAGAGAGGGTGGCCGGGGGCAGAGAGAGGGGGGCCGGGGGGAGAGAGAGGGGGGCCGGGGGGATAGAGAGGGTGGCCGGGGGCAGAGAGAGGGGGGCCGGGGGGAGAGAGAGGGGGGCCGGGGGGAGAGAGGGGGGCTGGGGGGAGAGAGAGTTGGAGCCAGGGGGAGAGAGAGGGGGGCCGGGGGGAGAGAGAGGGGGGCCGGGGGGAGAGAGAGGGGGGCCGGCGGGAGAGAGAGGGGGGCCGGCGGGAGAGAGAGGGGAGCCGGGGGAGAGAGAGGGGGGCCGGCGGGAGAGAGAGGGGGGCCGGGTGGAGAGAGGGGGGCCGGCGGGAGAGAGAGGGGGGCCGGGGGGAGAGAGAGGGGGGCCGGGGGGAGAGAGAGGGGGGCCGGGGGGAGAGAGAGGGGGGCCGGCGGGAGAGAGAGGGGGGCCGGGGGGAGAGAGAGGGGGGGCCGGGGGGAGAGAGAGGGGGGCCGGGGCAGAGAGAGGGGGCCGGGGGCAGAGAGACGGGGGCCGGGGGCAGAGAGAGGGGGGCTGGGGGGAGAGAGAGGAGGGCCGGGGGGAGAAAGAGGGGGGCCGGGGGGAGAGAGAGGGGGGCCGGGGGGAGAGAGAGGGGGGCCGGGGAAAGAGAGAGGGGGGCCGGGGGGAGAGATAGGGGGGCCGGAGGCAGAGAGAGGGGGGGCGGGGGCAGAGAGAGGGGTGCCGGGGGCAGAGAGAGGGGGGGCAGGGGGAGAGAAAGGGGGGCCGGGGGGAGAGAGAGGGGGGCCGGGGGGAGAGAGAGGGGAGCCGGCGGGAGAGAGAGGGGAGCCGTGGGGAGAGAGAAGGGGGCCGCGGGGATAGAAAGGGTGGCCAGGGGCAGAGAGAGGGGGGCCGGGGGGAAAGAGAGGGGGGCCGGGGGAGAGAGGGGGCTGGGGGGAGAGAGAGGGGGGCCAGGGGGAGAGAGAGGGGGGCCGGGTGGAGAGAGAGGGGGCCGGGGGGAGAGAGAGGGGGGCCGGCAGGAGAGAGAGGGGGGCCGGCGGGAGAGATTGGGGAGCCAGGGGGAGAGAGAGGGGGGCCGGCGGGAGAGAGAGGGGGGGCCGGGGGGAGAGAGAGGGGGGCCGGCGGGAGAGAGAGGGGGGCCGGGGGGAGAGAGAGGGGGGCCGGTGGGACAGAGAGGGGGGCCGGGGGGAGAGAGAGGGGGGCCGGCGGGAGAGAGAGGGGGGCCGGGGGGAGAGAGAGGGGGGCCGGGGGGAGAGAGAGGGGGGCCGGGGGCAGAGAGAGGGGGCCGGGGGCAGAGAGAGGGGGCCGGGGGCAGAGAGAGGGGGGCTGGGGGGAGAGAGAGGGGGGCCGGGGGGAGAGAGAGGGGGGCCGGGGGAAGAGAGTGAGGGGGGGAAAGAGGGGGGCCGGGGGGATAGAGAGGGTGGCCGGGGGCAGAGAGAGGGGGGCCGGGGGGAGAGAGAGGGGGGCCGGGGGGAGAGAGGGGGGCTGGGGGGAGAGAGAGGGGAGCCAGGGGGAGAGAGAGGGCGGCCGGGGGGAGAGAGAGGGGGGCCGGGGGGAGAGAGAGGGGGGCCGGCGGGAGAGAGAGGGGGACCGGCGGGAGAGAGAGGGGAGCCGGGGGGAGAGAGAGGGGGGCCGGTGGAAGAGAGAGGGGGGCCGGGGGGGAGAGAGAGGGGGGCCGGCGGGAGAGAGAGGGGGGCCGGGGGGAGAGAGAGGGGGGCCGGGGGGAGAGAGAGGGGGGCCGGGGGGAAAGAGACGGGGGCTGGCGGGAGAGAGAGGGGGGCCGGAGGGAGAGAGAGGGGGGGCCGGGGGGAGAGAGAGGGGGGCCGGGGGCAGAGAGAGGGGGGCCGGGGGAAAGAGAGGGGGGCCGGGGGAGAGAGGGGGGCTGGGGGGAGAGAGAGGGGGGCCAGGGGGAGAGAGAGGGGGGCCGGGTGGAGAGAGAGGGGGCCGGGGGGAGAGAGAGGGGGGCCGGCAGGAGAGAGAGGGGGGCCGGCGGGAGAGATTGGGGAGCCAGGGGGAGAGAGAGGGGGGCCGGCGGGAGAGAGAGGGGGGCCGGGGGGAGAGAGAGGGGGGCCGGCGGGAGAGAGAGGGGGGCCGGGGGGAGAGAGAGGGGGGCCGGTGGGACAGAGAGGGGGGCCGGTGGGACAGAGAGGGGGGCCGGCGGGAGAGAGAGGGGGGCCGGCGGGAGAGAGAGGGGGGCCGGGGGGAGAGAGAGGGGGGCCGGGGGGAGAGAGAGGGGGGCCGGGGGCAGAGAGAGGGGGCCGGGGGCAGAGAGAGGGGGGCCGGGGGCAGAGAGAGGGGGGCTGGGGGGAGAGAGAGGGGGGCCGGGGGGAGAGAGAGGGGGGCCGGGGGAAGAGAGTGAGGGGCCGGGGGGAGAGAGAGGGGGGCCGGGGGGATAGAGAGGGTGGCCGGGGGCAGAGAGAGGGGGGCCGGGGGGAGAGAGAGGGGGGCCGGGGGGAGAGAGGGGGGCTGGGGGGAGAGAGAGGGGAGCCAGGGGGAGAGAGAGGGCGGCCGGGGGGAGAGAGAGGGGGGCCGGGGGGAGAGAGAGGGGGGCCGGCGGGAGAGAGAGGGGGACCGGCGGGAGAGAGAGGGGAGCCGGGGGGAGAGAGAGGGGGGCCGGTGGAAGAGAGAGGGGGGCCGGGGGGAGAGAGAGGGGGGCCGGCGGGAGAGAGAGGGGGGCCGGGGGGAGAGAGAGGGGGGCCGGGGGGAGAGAGAGGGGGGCCGGGGGGAGAGAGACGGGGGCTGGCGGGAGAGAGAGGGGGGCCGGGGGGAGAGAGAGGGGGGGCCGGGGGGAGAGAGAGGGGGGCCGGGGGCAGAGAGAGGGGGCCGGGGGCAGAGAGACGGGGGCCGGGGGCAGAGAGAGGGGGGCTGGGGGGAGAGAGAGGGGGGCCGGGGGGAGAAAGGGGGGTGCCGGGGGGAGAGAGAGGGGGGCCGGGGGGAGAGAGAGGGGGGCCGGGGAGAGAGAAAGGGGGGCGGGGGGGAGAGATAGGGGGGCCGGAGGCAGAGAGAGGGGGGGCGGGGGCAGAGAGAGGGGGGCCGGGGGCAGAGAGAGGGGGGCCAGGGGGAGAGAGAGGGGGGCCGGGGGCAGAGAGAGGGGGGACGGGGGCAGATAGAGGGGGCCCGGGGGCAGAGAGAGGGCGGCCGGGGGGAGAGAGAGGGGGGCCGGGGGGAGAGAGAGGGGGGCCGGGGGGAGAGAGAGGGGGGCTGGCAGGAGAGAGAGGGGGGCTGGCGGGAGAGAGAGGGGAGCCGGGGGGAGAGAGAGGGGGGCCGGCGGGAGAGAGAGGGGGGCCGGGGGGAGAGAGAGGGGGGCCGGCGGGAGAGAGAGGGGGGCCGGGGGGAGAGAGAGGGGGGCCGGTGGGAGAGAGAGGAGGGCCGGGGGGAGAGAGAGGGGGGCCGGCGGGAGAGAGAGGGGGACCGGGGGGAAAGAGAGGGGGGCCGGGGGGAGAGAGAGGGGGGCCGGGGGCAGAGAGAGGGGGCCGGGGGCAGAGAGAGGGGGGCCGGGCGCAGAGAGAGGGGGGCTGGGGGGAGAGAGAGGGGGGCCGGGGGGAGAGAGAGGGGGGCCGGGGGGAGAGAGTGAGGGGCCGGGGGGAGAGAGTGGGGGGCCGGGGGGATAGAGAGGGTGGCCGGGGGCAGAGAGAAGGGGGCCGGGGGGAGAGAGAGGGGGGCCGGGGGGAGAGAGGGGGGCTGGGGGGAGAGAGAGGGGAGCCAGGGGGAGAGAGAGGGGGGCCGGGGGGAGAGAGAGGGGGGCCGGGGATAGAGAGAGGGGGGCCGGCGGGAGAGAGAGGGGGGCCGGCGGGAGAGAGAGGGGAGCTGGGGGGAGAGAGAGGGGGGCCGGCGGGAGAGAGAGGGGGGCCGGGGGGAGAGAGAGGGGGGCCGGCGGGAGAGAGAGGGGGGGGCTGGGGGGAGAGAGAGGGGGGCCGGGGGGAGAGAGAGGGGGGCCGGGGGGAGAGAGAGGGGGGCCGGCGGGAGAGAGAGGGGGGCCGGGGGGAGAGAGAGGGGGGGCCGGGGGGAGAGAGAGGGGGGCCAGGGGCAGAGAGAGGGGGCCGGGGGCAGAGAGACGGGGGCCGGGGGCAGAGAGAGGGGGGCTGGGGGGAGAGAGAGGGGGGCCGGGGGGAGAAAGAGGGGGGCCGGGGGGAGAGAGAGGGGGGCCGGGGGGAGAGAGAGGGGGGCCGGGGGGAGAGAGAGGGGGGCGCGGGGGAGAGATAGGGGGGCCGGAGGCAGAGAGAGGGGGGGCGGGGGCAGAGAGAGGGGGGCCGGGGGCAGAGAGAGGGGGGCTGGTGGGAGAGATAGGGGGGCCAGGGGGAGAGAGAGGGGGGCCGGCAGGAGAGAGAGGGGGGCCGGGGGGAGAGAGAGGGGGGCCGGGGGGAGAGAGAGGGGGGCCGGGGGCAGAGAGAGGGGGCCGGGGGCAGAGAGAGGGGGGCCCGGGGGCAGAGAGAGGGGGGCTTGGGGGAGAGAGAGGGGGACCGGGGGGAGAGAGAGGGGGGCCGGGGGGAGAGAGAGGGGGGCCGGGGGGAGAGAGAGGGGGGCTGGGGGGAGAGAGAGGGGGGTCGGGGGAGAGAGAGGGGGGCCGGGGGGAGAGAGTGAGGGGCCGGGGGGAGAGAGTGGGGGGCCGGGGGGATAGAGAGGGTGGCCGGGGGCAGAGAGAATGGGGCCGGGGGGAGAGAGAGGGGGGCCGGGGGGAGAGAGGGGGGCTGGGGGGAGAGAGAGGGGAGCCAGGGGGAGAGAGAGGGGGGCCGGGGGGAGAGAGAGGGGGGCGGGGGGGAGAGATAGGGGGGCCGGAGGCAGAGAGAGGGGGGCGGGGGCAGAGAGAGGGGGGCCGGGGGCAGAGAGAGGGGGGCCGGCGGGAGAGATAGGGGGGCCAGGGGAGAGAGAGGGGGGCCGGGGGGAAAGAGGGGGGCCGGGGGGAGAGAGAGGGGGGCCGGGGGGAAAGAGGGGGGCCGGGGGGAGAGAGAGGGGGGCGGGGGGGAGAGATAGGGGGGCCGGAGGCAGAGAGAGGGGGGGCGGGGGCAGAGAGAGGGGGGCCGGGGGCAGAGAGAGGGGGGCCGGCGGGAGAGATAGGGGGGCCAGGGGGAGAGAGAGGGGGGCCGGCAGGAGAGAGAGGGGGGCCGGGGGGAGAGAGAGGGGGGCCGGGGGGAGAGAGAGGGGGGCCGGGGGCAGAGAGAAGGGGCCGGGGGCAGAGAGAGGGGGGCCAGGGGCAGAGAGAGGGGGGCTTGGGGGAGAGAGAGGGGGGCCGGGGGGAGAGAGAGGGGGGCCGGGGGGAGAGAGAGGGGGGCCGGGGGGAGAGAGAGGGGGGCTGGGGGGAGAGAGAGGGGGGCCGGGGGGAGAGAGAGGGGGGCCGGGGGGAGAGAGTGAGGGGCCGGGGGGAGAGAGTGGGGGGCCGGGGGGATAGAGAGGGTGGCCGGGGGCAGAGAGAAGGGGGCCGGGGGGAGAGAGAGGGGGGCCGGGGGGAGAGAGGGGGGCTGGGGGGAGAGAGAGGGGAGCCAGGGGTAGAGAGAGGGGGGCCGGGGGGAGAGAGTGAGGGGCCGGGGGAGAGAGTGGGGGGCCGGGGGGATAGAGAGGGTGGCCGGGGGCAGAGAGAAGGGGGCCGGGGGGAGAGAGCGGGGGGCCGGGGGAGAGAGGGGGGCTGGGGGGAGAGAGAGGGGAGCCAGGGGGAGAGAGAGGGGGGCCGGGGGGAGAGAGAGGGGGGCCGGGGGGAGAGAGAGGGGGGCCGGCGGGAGAGAGAGGGGGGCCGGCGGGAGAGAGAGGGGAGCCGGGGGGAGAGAGAGGGGGGCCGGCGGGAGAGAGAGGGGGGCCGGGGGGAGAGAGAGGGGGCCGGGGGGAGAGAGAGGGGGACCGGCGGGAGAGAGAGGGGGGCCGGGGGGAGAGAGAGGGAGGCCGGGGGGAGAGAGAGGGGGACCGGGGGCAGAGAGAGGGGGCCGGGGGCAGAGAGAGGGGGGCCGGGGGCAGAGAGAGGGGGGCTTGGGGGAGAGAGAGGGGGGCCGGGGGGAGAGAGAGGGGGGGCCGGGGGAGAGAGAGGGGGGCCGGGGGGAGAGAGAGGGGGGCCGGGGGGAGAGTTAGGGGGGCCAGAGGCAGAGAGAGGGGGGCCGGGGGCAGAGAGAGGGGGGCCGGGGGCAGAGAGAGGTGGGCCAGGGGGAGAGAGAGGGGGGCTGGGGGCAGAGAGAGGGGGGACGGGGGCAGATAGAGGGGGCCGGGGGTAGAGAGAGGGGGGCGGGGGGAGAGATAGGGGGGCCGGAGGCAGAGAGAGGGGGGGCGGGGGCAGAGAGAGGGGGGCCGGGGGCAGAGAGAGGGGGGCCAGGGGGAGAGAGAGGGGGGCCGGGGGCAGAGAGAGGGGGGATGGGGGCAGATAGAGGGGGCCTGGGGGCAGAGAGAGGGCGGCCGGGGGGAGAGAGAGGGGGGCCAGGAGGAGAGAGAGGGGGGCCGGGGGGAGAGAGAGAGGGGGCCGTGGGGAGAGAGAGGGGGGCCGGCGGGAGAGAGAGGGGGGCCGGGGGGAGAGAGAGGGGGGCCGGGGGAAGAGAGAGGGAGGCCGGGGGGAGAGAGAGGGGGGCCGGCGGGAGAGAGAGGGGGCCGAGGGGAGAGAGAGGGGGGCCGGCAGGAGAGAGAGGGGGGCCGGGGGGGAGAGAGAGGGGGCCGGGGGGAGAGAGAGGGGGCCGGGGGGAGAGAGAGGGGGGGCCGGCGGGAGAGAGAGGGGGGCCGGGGGGAGAGAGAGGGAGGCCGGGGGGAGAGAGAGGGGGGCCGGGGGCAGAGAGAGGGGGCCGGGGGCAGAGAGAGGGGGGCCGGGGGCAGAGAGAGGGGGGCTTGGGGGAGAGAGAGGGGGGCCGGGGGGAGAGAGAGGGGGGCCGGGGGGAGAGAGAGGGGGGCCGGGGGGAGAGAGAGGGGGGCCGGGGGGAGAGATAGGGGGGCCAGAGGCAGAGAGAGGGGGGCCGGGGGCAGAGAGAGGGGGGGCCGGGGGCAGAGAGAGGTGGGCCAGGGGGAGAGAGAGGGGGGCTGGGGGCAGAGAGAGGGGGGACGGGGGCAGATAGAGGGGCCCGGGGGCAGAGAGAGGGGGGCCGGGGTGAGAGAGAGGGGGGCGGGGGGGAGAGAGAGGGGGGCCGGGGGGAGAGAGAGGTGGGCCGGGGGGAGAGAGAGGGGGGCCGTGGGGAGAGAGAGGGGGGCCGGGGGAAGAGAGAGGGGGAGCGGGGGCAGAGAGAGGGGGGCCGGGGGCAGAGAGAGGGGGGCCAGGGGGAGAGAGAGGGGGGCCGGGGGCAGATAGAGGGGGCCCGGGGGCAGATAGAGGGGGGCCGGGAGGAGAGAGAGGGGGGCCAGGGGGAGAGAGAGGGGGGCCGGGGGGAGAGAGAGGGGGGCCGGGGGGAGAGAGAGGGGGGCCGGCGGGAGAGAGAGGGGGGCCGGCGGGAGAGAGAGGGGAGCCGGGGGGAGAGAGAGGGGGGCCGGCGGGAGAGAGAGGGGGGCCGGGGGGAGAGAGAGGGGGGCCGGCGGGAGAGAGAGGGGGGCCGGGGGGAGAGAGAGGGGGGCCGGGGGAGAGAGAGGGGGGCCGGGGGGAGAGAGAGGGGGGCCGGTGGGAGAGAGAGGGGGCCGGGGGGAGAGAGAGGGGGGTCGGCGGGAGAGAGAGGGGGGCCGGGGGAGAGAGAGGGGGGCCGGGGAGAGAGAGAGGGTGGCCGGGGGGAGAGAGAGGGGGGCCGGCAGGAGAGAGAGAGGGGCCGGGGGGAGAGAGAGGGGGGCCGGGGGGAGAGAGAGGGGGGCCGGGGGCAGAGAGAGGGGGCCGGGGGCAGAGAGAGGGGGGCCGGGGGCAGAGAGAGGGGGGCTGGGGGGAGAGAGAGGGGGGCCGGGGGGAGAGAGAGGGGGGCCAGGGGGAGAGAGAGGGGGGCCGGGGGGAGAGAGAGGGGGGCCGGGAAGAGAGATAGGGGGGCCGGAGGCAGAGAGAGGGGGGCCGGGGGCAGAGAGAGGGGGGCCGGAGGCAGAGAGAGGGGGGCCAGGGGGAGAGAGAGGGGGGCCGGGGGCAGAGAGAGGGGGGACGGGGGCAGATAGAGGGGGCCCGGGGGCAGAGAGAGGGGGGCCGGGGGGAGAGAGAGGGGGGCCGCGGGGAGAGAGAGGGGGCCGGGGGGAGAGAGAGGGGGGGCCGGGGCGAGAGAGAGGGGGGCCGGTGGGAGAGAAAGGGGGGCCGGGGGGAGAGAGAGGGGGGCCGGGGTGAGAGAGAGGGCGGCCGGGAGGAGAGAGAGGGGGGCCGGGGTGAGAGAGAGGGGGGCCGGGGAGAGAGAGAGGGGGGCCGGGGGGAGAGAGAGGGGGGCCGGGGGCAGAGAGAGGGGGGCCGCGGGCAGAGAGAGGGGGGCCGGGGGCAGAGAGAGGGGGGCCGGGAAGAGAGAGAGGGGGGCCGGGGGGAGAGAGAGGGGGGCCGGGGGGAGAGAGAGTGGGCCGGGGGGAGAGAGAAGGGGGCCGGGGGGAGAGAGAGGGGGGCCGGCGGGAGAGAGAGGGGGGCCGGCGGGAGAGAGAGTGGGGCCAGGGGGAGAGAGAGGGGGGCCGGGGGGAGAGAGAGGGGGTCCGGGGATGAGAGAGAGGGAGGCCCGGGGGCAGAGAGAGGGGGGCGGGGGGCAGAGAGAGGTGGGCCTGGGGCAGAGAGAGGGGGGCCGGGGGGAGAGAGAGGGGGCCGGGGGCAGAGAGAGGGGGGCCGGGGGCAGAGAGAGGGGGCCGAGGGCAGAGAGAGGGGGGCCGGGGACAGAGAGAGGGGGGCCGGGGGATAGAGAGGGGGGCTGCGGGGAGAGAGAGGGGGCCAGGGGGAGAGAGAGGGGGGCCGGGGCTAGAGAGAGGGGGGCCGGTGGGAGAGAGAGGGGTCCGTGGGGAGAGAGAAGGGTGCCTTGGAGAGAGAGGGGGGCGGTGGAGAGAGAGGGGGGCCGTGGGGAGAGAGAGCGGGGCCGTGGGGAGAGAGAGGGGGGCCGTGGGGAGAGAGACAGGGGCCGGGGGGAGAGAGAGGGGGGCCGGGGGCAGAGAGAGGGGGGCCGTGGGCAGAGAGAGGGGGGCCGGGGGCAGAGAGAGGGGGCCGGGGGCAGAGAGAGGGGGGTCGGGGGGAGAGAGAGGGGGGCTGGGGGGAGAGAGAGGGGGGCCGGGGGGAGAGAGAGGGGGGCCGGGGGGAGAGATAAGGGGGCCGTGGGGAGAGAGAGGGGGGAGGTGGGGAGAGAGAGGGGAGCCAGGGGGGGAGAGAGAGGGGGGCCGGCGGGAGAGAGAGGGGGGCCGTGGGGAGAAAGAGGGGGGCCGGAGAGAGAGAGAGGGGGGCCGGGGGGAGAGAGAGGAGGGCCGGGGTCAGAGAGAGGGGGGCCGGGGGCAGAGAGAGGGGGGCCGGGGGCAGAGAGAGGGGGGCCGGGAAGAGAGAGAGGGGGGCCGGGGGGAGAGATAGGGGGGCCTGGGGGAGAGAGAGGGGGGCCGGGGGGAGAGAGAGGGCGGCCGGGGGGAGAGAGAGGGGGGCCGGCGGGAGCGAGAGGGGGGCCGGGGGGAGAGAGAGGGGGCTGGGGGGAGAGAGAGAGGGGCCGGGGGGAGAGAGAGGGGGCCCGGCAGGAGAGAGAGGGGGCCGGGGGGAGAGAGAGGGGGGCCGGGGGGAGAGAGAGGGGGGCCAGGGGCAGAGAGAGGGGGCTGGGGGCAGAGAGAGGGGGGTCGAGGGCAGAGAGAGAGGGGCCGGGGGGAGAGAGAGGGGGGCCGGGGGGAGAGAGAGGGGGGCCGGGGGGAGAGAGAGGGGGGCCGGTGGGAGAGAGAGGGGGGCCGGGGTGAGAGAGAGGGGGGCCGGGGGGAGAGATAGGGGGGCCGGGGGCAGAGAGAGGGGGGCCGGGGGCAGAGAGAGGGGGGCCAGGGGGAGAGAGAGGGGGGCCGGGGGTAGAGAGAGGGGGGCCGGCGGCAGAGAGAGGGGGGACGGGGGCAGATAGAGGGGGCCCGGGGGCAGAGAGAGGGGGGCCGGGGGGAGAGAGAGGGGGGCCTCGGGGAGAGAGAGGGGGCCGGGGGGAGAGAGAGGGGGGCCGGGGCGAGAGAGAGGGGGGCCGGTGGGAGAGAAAGGGGGGCCGGGGGGAGAGAGAGGGGGGCGGGGGCGAGAGAGAGGGGGGCCGGTGGGAGATAAAGGGGGGCCGTGGGGAGAGAAAGGGGGGCCGGGGGTGAGAAAGGGCGGCCGGGGAGAGAGAGAGGGGGGCCGGGGGGAGAGAGAGGTGGGCCGGGGAGGGAGAGAGGGGGGCCGGGGGGAGAGAGAGGGGGCCCGGGGCAGAGAGAGGGGGGCCGGGGGCAGAGAGAGGGGGGCCGGGGGCAGAGAGAGGGGGGCCGGGAAGAGAGAGAGGGGGGCCGGGGGGAGAGAGAGGGGGGCCGGGGGGAGAGAGAGGGGGGCCGGGGTGGAGAGAGAGGGGGGCCAGCGGGAGAGAGAGGGGGGCCGGCGGGAGAGAGAGGGGGGCCAGGGGGAGAGAGAGGGGGGCCGGGGAGGAGAGAGAGGGGGGCCGGGGACAGAGAGAGGGGGGCCGGGGGCAGAGAGAGGAGGGCCGGGGGCAGAGAGAGGGGGGCCGGGGGGAGAGAGAGGGGGGCCGGGGGGAGAGAGAGGGGGGCCGGGGGGAGAGACAGGGGGGCCGGGGGGAGAGAGAGGGGGGCCGTGGGGAGAGAGAGAGGGGCCGTGGGGAGAGAGAGGGGAGCCGGGGGGAGAGAGAGGGGGGCCGGTGGGAGAGAGAGGGGGGCCGTGGGGAGAAAGAGGGGGCCGGGGAGAGAGGGAGGGGGGCCGGGGGGAGAGAGAGGGGGCCGGGGGCAGAGAGAGGGGGGCCGGGGGCAGAGAGAGGGGGGCCGGGGGCAGAGAGAGGGGGGCCGGGGGGAGAGAGAGGGGGGGCCGGGGGGGAGAGAGGGGGGCGGGGGGAGAGAGAGTGGGGCCGGGGGGAGAGATAGGGGGGCCGGGAAGAGAGAGAGGGGGGCCGGGGGGAGAGAGAGGGGGGCCGGGGGGAGAGAGGGGGGCGGGGGGAGAGAGAGGGGGGCCGGGGGGAGAGATAGGGGGGCCGGGGGCAGAGAGAGGGGGGCCGGGGTCAGAGAGAGGGGGGCCGGGGGCAGAGAGAGGGGGGCCAGGGGGTAGAGAGAGGGGGGCCGGCGGCAGAGAGAGGGGGGACGGGGGCAGATAGAGGGGGCCCGGGGGCCTAGAGAGGGGGGCCGGGGGGAGAGAGAGGGGGTCCGCGGGGAGAGAGAGGGGGCCGGGGTAGAGAGAGGGGGGCCGGGGCGAGAGAGAGGGGGGCCGGTGGGAGAGAAAGGGGGGCCGGGGGGAGAGAGAGGGGTGCGGGGGCGAGAGAGAGGGGGGCCGGTGGGAGATAAAGGGGGGCCGGGGGGAGAGAGAGGGGGGCCGGGGGGAGAGAAAGGGCGGCCGGGGGGAGAGAGAGGGGGGCCGGGGGGAGAGAGAGGGGGGCCAGGGAGAGAGAGAGGGGGGCCGGGGGGAGAGAGAGGGGGGCCCGGGGCAGAGAGAGGGGGGCCGGGGGCAGAGAGAGGGGGGCCGGGGGCAGAGAGAGGGGGGCCGGGAAGAGAGAGAGGGGGGCCAGGGGGAGAGAGAGGGGGGCCGGGGGGAGAGAGAGGGGGGCCGGGGTGGAGAGAGAGGGGGGCCAGCGGGAGAGAGAGGGGGGCCGGCAGGAGAGAGAGGGGGGCCAGGGGGAGAGAGAGGGCGGCCGGGGGGGAGAGAGAGGGGGGCCGGGGGGAGAGAGAGGGGGGCCCCGGGGGGAGAGAGAGTGGGGCCGGGGGGAGAGATAGGGGGGCCGGGAAGAGAGAGAGGGGGGCCGGGGGGAGAGAGAGGGGGGCCGGGGGGAGAGAGGGGGGCGGGGGGAGAGAGAGGGGGGCCGGGGGGAGAGATAGGGGGGCCGGGGGCAGAGAGAGGGGGGCCGGGGTCAGAGAGAGGGGGGCCGGGGGCAGAGAGAGGGGGGCCAGGGGGTAGAGAGAGGGGGGCCGGCGGCAGAGAGAGGGGGGACGGGGGCAGATAGAGGGGGCCCGGGGGCCTAGAGAGGGGGGCCGGGGGGAGAGAGAGGGGGTCCGCGGGGAGAGAGAGGGGGCCGGGGTAGAGAGAGGGGGGCCGGGGCGAGAGAGAGGGGGGCCGGTGGGAGAGAAAGGGGGGCCGGGGGGAGAGAGAGGGGTGCGGGGGCGAGAGAGAGGGGGCCGGTGGGAGATAAAGGGGGGCCGGGGGGAGAGAGAGGGGGGCCGGGGGGAGAGAAAGGGCGGCCGGGGGGAGAGAGAGGGGGGCCGGGGGGAGAGAGAGGGGGGCCCAGGGAGAGAGAGAGGGGGGCCGGGGGGAGAGAGAGGGGGGCCCGGGGCAGAGAGAGGGGGGCTGGGGGCAGAGAGAGGGGGGCCGGGGGCAGAGAGAGGGGGGCCGGGAAGAGAGAGAGGGGGGCCAGGGGGAGAGAGAGGGGGGCCGGGGGGAGAGAGAGGGGGGCCGGGGGTGGAGAGAGAGGGGGGCCAGCGGGAGAGAGAGGGGGGCCGGCAGGAGAGAGAGGGGGGCCAGGGGGAGAGAGAGGGCGGCCGGGGGGAGAGAGAGGGGGGCCGGGGGGAGAGAGAGGGGGGGCCCGGGGGCAGAGAGAGGGGGGCCGGGGGCAGAGAGAGGGGGGCCGGGGGCAGAGAGAGGGGGGCCGGGTGAAGAGAGAGGGGCGCCGGGGGCAGAGAGAGGGGGGAAGGGGGCAGAGAGAGGGGGGCCGGGGGCAGAGAGAGGGGGGCCGCTGGCAGAGAGAGGGGGGCCGGGGGCAGAGAGAGGGGGCCGGGGGGAGAGAGAGGGGGGCAGGGGGAGAGAGAGGGGGGCCGGGGGGAGAGACAGGGGGGCCGGGGGGAGAGAGAGGGGGGCCGTGGGGAGAGAGAGGGGGGCCGTGGGGAGAGAGAGGGGAGCCGGGGGGAGAGGGAGGGGGGCCGGCGGGAGAGAGAGGGGGGCCGTGGGGAGAAAGAGGGGGGCCGGGGACAGAGAGAGGGGGGCCAGGGGCAGAGAGAGGGGGGCCGAGGGCACAGAGAGGGGGGACGGGGGGAGAGAGAGGGGGGCCGTGGGGAGAGAGAGGGGAGCCGTGGGGAGAGAGAGGGGGGCCGTGGGGAGAGAGAGGGGGGGCCGTGGGGAGGGAGAGGGGGGCCGTGGGGAGAGAGAGGGGGGCCGGGGGGAGAGAGAGGGGGGCGGGGACAGAGAGAGGGGGCCGGGGGCAGAGAGAGGAGGGCCGGGGGCAGAGAGAGGGGGGCCGGGGGGAGAGAGAGGGGGGCCGGGGGAGAGAGAGGGGGGCCGGGGGGAGAGACAGGGGGGCCGGGGAGAGAGAGGGGGGCCGTGGGGGAGAGAGAGGGGGGCCGTGGGGAGAGAGAGGGGAGCCGGGGGGAGAGAGAGGGGGGCCGGTGGGAGAGAGAGGGGGGCCGTGGGGAGAAAGAGGGGGCCGGGGAGAGAGGGAGGGGGGCCGGGGGGAGAGAGAGGGGGGCCGGGGGCAGAGAGAGGGGGGCCGGGGGCAGAGAGAGGGGGGCCGGGGGCAGAGAGAGGGGGGCCGGGAAGAGAGAGAGGGGGGCCGGGGGGAGAGAGAGGGGGGCCGGGGGGAGAGAGGGGGGCCGGGGGGAGAGAGAGGGGGGCCGGAGGGAGAGATAGGGGGACCGGGGGCAGAGAGAGGGGGGCCGGGGTCAGAGAGAGGGGGGCCAGGGGCAGAGAGAGGGGGGCCAGGGGGAGAGAGAGGGGGGCCGGGGGTAGAGAGAGGGGGCCGGCGGCAGAGAGAGGGGGGATGGGGGCAGATAGAGGGGGCCCGGGGGCAGAGAGAGGGGGGCCGGGGGGAGAGAGAGGGGGGCCGCGGGGAGAGAGAGGGGGCCGGGGGGAGAGAGAGGGGGGCCGGGGCGAGAGAGAGGGGGGCCGGTGGGAGAGAAAGGGGGGCCGGGGGGAGAGAGAAGGGGGCGGGGGCGAGAGAGAGGGGGGCCGGTGGGAGATAAAGGGGGGCCGGGGGGAGAGAGAGGGGGGCCGGGGGGAGAGAAAGGGCGGCCGGGGGGAGAGAGAGGGGGCCGGGGGAGAGAGAGGGGGGCCAGGGAGAGAGAGAGGGGGGCCGGGGGGAGAGAGAGGGGGCCCGGGGCAGAGAGAGGGGGGCTGGGGGCAGAGAGAGGGGGGCCGGGGGCAGAGAGAGGGGGGCCGGGAAGAGAGAGAGGGGGGGCCAGGGGGAGAGAGAGGGGGGCCGGGGGGAGAGAGAGGGGGCCGGGGTGGAGAGAGAGGGGGGCCAGCGGGGAGAGAGGGGGCCGGCAGGAGAGAGAGGGGGGCCAGGGGGAGAGAGAGGGCGGCCGGGGGGAGAGAGAGGGGGGCCGGGGGGAGAGAGAGGGGGGCCCGGGGGCAGAGAGAGGGGGGCGGGGGCAGAGAGAGGGGGGCCGGGGGCAGAGAGAGGGGGGCCGGGGTGAAGAGAGAGGGGCGCCGGTGGCAGAGAGAGGGGGGAAGGGGGCAGAGAGAGGGGGCCGGGGGCAGAGAGAGGGGGGCCGCTGGCAGAGAGAGGGGGCCGGGGGGCAGAGAGAGGGGGGCCGGGGGGAGAGAGAGGGGGGCAGGGGGAGAGAGAGGGGGCCGGGGGGAGAGACAGGGGGGCCGGGGGGAGAGAGAGGGGGGCCGTGGGGAGAGAGAGGGGGGCCCGTGGGGAGAGAGAGGGGAGCCGGGGGAGAGGGAGGGGGGCCGGCGGGAGAGAGAGGGGGGCCGTGGGGAGAAAGAGGGGGCCGGGGACAGAGAGAGGGGGCCAGGGGCAGAGAGAGGGGGGCCGAGGGCACAGAGAGGGGGGACGGGGGGAGAGAGAGGGGGGCCGTGGGGAGAGAGAGGGGAGCCGTGGGGAGAGAGAGGGGGGCCGTGGGGAGAGAGAGGGGGGCCGTGGGGAGGGAGAGGGGGGCCGTGGGGAGAGAGAGGGGGGCCGGGGGGAGAGAGAGGGGGGCGGGGACAGAGAGAGGGGGGCCGGGGGCAGAGAGAGGAGGGCCGGGGGCAGAGAGAGGGGGGCCGGGGGGAGAGAGAGGGGGGCCGGGGGGGAGAGAGGGGGGCCGGGGGGAGAGACAGGGGGGCCGGGGAGAGAGAGGGGGGCCGTGGGGGAGAGAGAGGGGGGCCGTGGGGAGAGAGAGGGAGCCGGGGGGAGAGAGAGGGGGGCCGGTGGGAGAGAGAGGGGGGCCGTGGGGAGAAAGAGGGGGCCGGGGAGAGAGGGAGGGGGGCCGGGGGGAGAGAGAGGGGGGCCGGGGGCAGAGAGAGGGGGGCCGGGGGCAGAGAGAGGGGGGCCGGGGGCAGAGAGAGGGGGGCCGGGAAGAGAGAGAGGGGGGCCGGGGGGAGAGAGAGGGGGGCCGGGGGGAGAGAGGGGGGCCGGGGGGAGAGAGAGGGGGGCCGGAGGGAGAGATAGGGGGACCGGGGGCAGAGAGAGGGGGGCCGGGGTCAGAGAGAGGGGGGCCAGGGGCAGAGAGAGGGGGGCCAGGGGGAGAGAGAGGGGGGCCGGGGGTAGAGAGAGGGGGCCGGCGGCAGAGAGAGGGGGGATGGGGGCAGATAGAGGGGGCCCGGGGGCAGAGAGAGGGGGGCCGGGGGGAGAGAGAGGGGGGCCGCGGGGAGAGAGGGGGGCCGGGGGGAGAGAGAGGGGGGCCGGGGCGAGAGAGAGGGGGCCGGTGGGAGAGAAAGGGGGGCCGGGGGAGAGAGAAGGGGGCGGGGGCGAGAGAGAGGGGGGCCGGTGGGAAATAAAGGGGGGCCGGGGGGAGAGAGAGGGGGGCCGGGGGGAGAGAAAGGGCGGCCGGGGGGAGAGAGAGGGGGGCCGGGGGGAGAGAGAGGGGGGCTAGGGAGAGAGAGAGGGGGGCCGGGGGGAGAGAGAGGGGGGCCCGGGGCAGAGAGAGGGGGGCCGGGGGCAGAGAGAGGGGGGCCGGGGGCAGAGAGAGGGGCCGGGAAGAGAGAGAGGGGGGCCGGGGTGAGAGAGAGGGGGGCTGGGGGGAGAGAGAGGGGGCCGGGATGGAGAGAGAGGGGGGCCGGCGGGAGAGAGAGGGGGGCCGGCGGGAGAGAGAGGGGGGCCAGGAGGAGAGAGAGGGGGGCCGGGGGAGAGAGAGGGGGGCCGGGGGGAGAGAGAGGGGGGCCCGGGGGCAGAGAGAGGGGGGCCGGGGGCAGAGAGAGGGGGGCCGGGGGCAGAGAGAGGGGGGCCGGGGGGAGAGAGAGGGGGGCCGTGGGCAGAGAGAGGGGGGAAGGGGGCAGAGAGAGGGGGGCCGGGGGCAGAGAGAGGGGGGCCGGGGGCAGAGAGAGGGGGGCCGGTGGCAGAGAGAGGGGGGCCGGGGGGAGAGAGAGGGGGGCCGGGGGAGAGAGAGGGGGGCTGGGGGGAGAGACAGGGGGGCCGGGGGGAGAGAGAGGGGGGCCGTGGGGAGAGAGAGGGGGGCCCTGGGGAGAGAGAGGGGAGCCGGGGGGAGAGAGAGGGGGGGCCGGGGGGAGAGAGAGGGGGGCGGGGGACAGAGAGAGGGGGGCCGGGGGCAGAGAGAGGAGGGCCGGGGGCAGAGAGAGGGGGGCCGGGGGGAGAGAGAGGGGGGCCGGGGGGAGAGAGAGGGGGGCCGGGGGGAGAGACAGGGGGGCCGGGGAGAGAGAGGGGGCCGTGGGGGAGAGAGAGGGGGGCCGGTGGGAGAGAGAGGGGGGCCGTGGGGAGAAAGAGGGGGCCGGGGAGAGAGGGAGGGGGGCCGGGGGGAGAGAGAGGGGGGCCGGGGGCAGAGAGAGGGGGGCCGGGGGCAGAGAGAGGGGGGCCGGGGGCAGAGAGAGGGGGGCCGGGAAGAGAGAGAGGGGGGCCGGGGGGAGAGAGAGGGGGGCCGGGGGGAGAGAGGGGGGCCGGGGGGAGAGAGAGGGGGGCCGGGGGGAGAGATAGGGGGACCGGGGGCAGAGAGAGGGGGGCCGAGGTCAGAGAGAGGTGGGGCCAGGGGCAGAGAGAGGGGGGCCAGGGGGAGAGAGAGGGGGGACGGGGGTAGAGAGAGGGGGGCGGCGGCAGAGAGAGGGGGGATGGGGGCAGATAGAGGGGCCCGGGGGCAGAGAGAGGGGGCCGGGGGGAGAGAGAGGGGGGCCGCGGGGGAGAGAGAGGGGGCCGGGGGGAGAGAGAGGGGGGCCGGGGCGAGAGAGAGGGGGCCGGTGGGAGAGAAAGGGGGGCCGGGGGGAGAGAGAAGGGGGCGGGGGCGAGAGAGAGGGGGGCCGGTGGGAGAAAAAGGGGGGCCGGGGGGAGAGAGAGGGGGGCCGGGGGGAGAGAAAGGGCGGCCGGGGAGAGAGAGAGGGGGGCCGGGGGGAGAGAGAGGGGGGCTAGGGAGAGAGAGAGGGGGGCCGGGGGGAGAGAGAGGGGGCCGGGGCAGAGAGAGGGGGGCCGGGGGCAGAGAGAGGGGGGCCGGGGGCAGAGAGAGGGGGGCCGGGAAGAGAGAGAGGGGGCCGGGGTGAGAGAGAGGGGGGCTGGGGGGAGAGAGAGGGGGGCCGGGATGGAGAGAGAGGGGGGCCGGCGGGAGAGAGAGGGGGGCCGGCGGGAGAGAGAGGGGGGCCAGGAGGAGAGAGAGGGGGGCCGGGGGAGAGAGAGGGGGCCGGGGGGAGAGAGAGGGGGGCCCGGGGGCAGAGAGAGGGGGGCCGGGGGCAGAGAGAGGGGGGCCGGGGGCAGAGAGAGGGGGGCCGGGGGGAGAGAGAGGGGGGCCGGGGGGCAGAGAGAGGGGGGCCGGGGGCAGAGAGAGGGGGGCCGGTGGCAGAGAGAGGGGGGCCGGGGGGAGAGAGAGGGGGGCCGGGGGAGAGAGAGGGGGGCTGGGGGGAGAGACAGGGGGGCCGGGGGGAGAGAGAGGGGGGCCGTGGGGAGAGAGAGGGGGGCCCTGGGGAGAGAGAGGGGGAGCCGGGGGGAGAGAGAGGGGGGCCGGTGGGAGAGAGAGGGGGGCCGTGGGGAGAAAGAGGGGGGCCGGGGACAGAGAGAGGGGGGCCAGGGGCAGAGAGAGGGGGGCCGAGGGCACAGAGAGGGGGGACGGGGGGAGAGAGAGGGGGCCGTGGGGAGAGAGAGGGGGGCCGTGGGGAGAGAGAGGGGGGCCGTGGGGAGAGAGAGGGGGGCCGTGGGGAGAGAGAGGGGGGCCGTGGGGAGAGAGAGGGGGGGCCGTGGGGAGAGAGAGGGGGGCCGGGGGGGAGAGAGAGGGGGGAGGGGGCAGAGAGAGGAGTGCCGGGGGCAGAGAGAGGGGGGCCGGGGGGAGAGAGAGGGGGGCCGGGGGGCGAGAGAGGGGGGCCGGGGGGAGAGACAGGGGGGCCGGGGGGAGAGAGAGGGGGGCCGTGGGGAGAGAGAGGGGGGCCGTGGGGAGAGCGAGGGGAGCCGGGGGAGAGAGAGGGGGGCCGGTGGGAGAGAGAGGGGGGCCGTGGGGAGAAAGAGGGGGCCGGGGAGAGAGGGAGGGGGGCCGGGGGAGAGAGAGGGGGGCCGGGGGCAGAGAGAGGGGGCCGGGGGCAGAGAGAGGGGGGCCGGGGGCAGAGAGAGGGGCGCCGGGAAGAGAGAGAGGGGGGTCGGGGGGAGAGAGAGGGTGGCCGGGGGAGAGAGAGGGGGGCCGGGGGGAGAGAGAGGGGGGCCGGGGGAGAGAGAGGGGGTCCGGTGGGAGAGAGAGGGGGGCCGGCGGCAGAGAGAGGGGGCCAGGGGGAGAGAGAGGGGGGCCGGGGGGAGAGAGAGGGGGGCCGGGGGGAGAGAGAGGGGGGCCCGGGGGCAGAGAGAGGGGGGCCAGGGGGAGAGAGAGGGGGGCCGGGGGCAGAGAGAGGGGGCCGGGGGCAGAGAGAAGGGGGCCGGGGGGAGAGAGAGGGGGGCTGCGGGGAGAGAGAGGGGGCCGGGGGGAGAGAGGAGGGGCCGGGGAGAGAGAGAAGGGGGCCGTGGAGAGAGAGACGGGGGCGGTGGGGAGAGAGAGGTGGGCCGTGGGGAGAGAGAGGGGGCCGTGGGGAGAGAGAGGGGGGCCGTAGGGAGAGAGGGGGGGCCGTGGGGAGAGAGAGGGGGGCCGGGGAGAGAGAGGGGGGCAGGGGGCAGAAAGAGGGGGGCCGGGGGCAGAGAGAGGGGGGCCGAGGGCAGAGAGAGGGTGGCCGGGGGCAGAGAGAGGGGTGCCGGGGGCAGAGAGAAGGGGGCCGGGGGGAGAGAGAGGGGGCCGGGGGTAGAGAGAGGGGGGCCGTGGGGAGAGAGAGGGGGGCTGCGGGGAGAGAGAGGGGGCAGGGGGGAGAGAGAGGGGGGCTGCGGGGAGAGAGAGGGGGCAGGGGGGAGAGAGAGGGGGGCCGGGGAGAGAGAGGGGGGCCGGGGAGAGAGAGAGGCGGGCAGGTGGGAGAGAGAGGGGGGCCGTGGGGAGAGAGAGGGGGGCCGGGGGGAAAGAGAGGGGGGCCGGGGACAGAGAGAGGGGGGCCAGGGGCAGAGAGAGGGGGGCCGAGGGCACAGAGAGGGGGGCCGGGGGGAGAGAGAGGGGGGCCGTGGGGAGAGAGAGGGCGGCCGTGGGGAGAGAGAGGGGGGCTGTGGGGAGAGAGAGGGGGGCCGGGGACAGAGAGAGGGGGGCCGGGGGGCAGAGAGAGGGGGGCCGGGGGCAGAGATAGGGGGGCCGGGGGGAGAGAGAGGGGGGCCGGGGGCAGAGAGAGGGGGGCCGGGGGGAGAGAGAGGGGGGCCGGGGGGAGAGAGAGGGGGGCCGGGGGGAGAGAGAGGGGGGCCGGGGGGAGAGACAGGGGGGCCGGGGGAGAGAGAGGGGGGCCGTGGGGAGAGAGAGGGGGGCCGTGGGGAGAGAGAGGGGAGCCGGGGGGAGAGAGAGGGGGCCGGTGGGAGAGAGAGGGTGGCCGTGGGGAGAAAGAGGGGGCCGGGGAGAGAGGGAGGGGGGCCGGGGGGAGAGAGAGGGGGGCTGGGGGCAGAGAGAGGGGGGGCCGGGGGCAGAGAGAGGGGGGCCAGGGGCAGAGAGAGGGGGGCCGGGAAGAGAGAGAGGGGGGCTGGGGGAGAGAGAGAGGGGGGCCGGGGGGAGAGAGAGGGGGGCCGGGGGGAGAAGAGAGGGGGGCCGGGGGGAGAGAGAGGGGGGCCGTGGGGAGAGAGAGGGGGTCCGTGGGGAGAGAGGGGGGGGCCGTGGGGGAGAGAGTGGGGGGACGGGGGGAGAGAGAGGGGGGCCGGGGGCAGAGAGAGGGGGGCCGGGGGCAGAGAGAGGGGGGCCGAGGGCAGAGAGAGGGGGGCCGGGGGCAGAGAGAGGGGTGCCGGGGGCAGAGAGAAGGGGGCCGGGGGGAGAGAGAGGGGGGCCGGGGGTAGAGAGAGGGGGGCCGGGGGGAGAGAGAGGGGGCTGCGGGGAGAGAGAGGGGGCCGGGGGGAGAGAGAGGGGGGCCGGAGAGAGAGAGAGGGGGGCCGGGGAGAGAGAGAGGCGGGCCGGTGGGAGAGAGATGGGGGCCGTGGGGAGAGAGAGGGGGGCCGGGGGGAGAGAGAGGGGGGCTGGGAGGAGAGAGAGGGGGGCCGGGGACAGAGAGAGGGGGGCCAGGGGCAGAGAGAGGGGGGCCGAGGGCACAGAGAGGGGGGCCGGGGGGAGAGAGAGGGGGCCGTGGTGAGAGAGAGGGGATCGTGGGGAGAGAGAGGGGGGCTGTGGGGAGAGAGAGGGGGGCCGTGGGGAGAGAGAGGGGGGCCGGGGGGAGAGAGAGGGGGGCCGGTGACAGAGAGAGGGGGGCCGGGGGCAGAGAGAGGGGGGCCGGGGCAGAGAGAGGGGGGCCGGGGGGAGAGAGAGGGGGGCCGGGGGGAGAGAGAGGGGGGCCAAGGGGAGAGACAGGGGGGCCGGGGGGGAGAGAGAGGGGGGCCGTGGGGAGAGAGAGGGGGGCCGTGGGGAGAGAGAGGGGAGCCGGGGGGAGAGAGAGGGGGGCCGGCGGGAGAGAGAGGGGGGCCGTGGGGAGAAAGAGGGGGGCCGGGAGAGAGAGGGGGAGCCGGGGGAGAGAGAGGGGGGCCGGGGGCAGAGAGACGGGGGCCGGGGGCCGAGAGAGGGGGGCCGGGGGCAGAGAGAGGGGGCCGGGAAGATAGAGAGGGGGGCCGGGGGGAGAGAGAGGGGGGCCGGGGGGGAGAGAGAGGGGGGCCGGGGGGAGAGAGAGGGGGCCGGCGGGAGAGAGAGGGGGGCCAGGGGGAGAGAGAGGGGGGGCCGGGGGGAGAGAGAGGGGGGGCCGGGGAGAGAGAGAGGGGGGCCCGGGGGCAGAGAGAGGGGGGCCGGGGGGAGAGAGAGGGGGGCCGGGGGGCAGAGAGAGGGAGGCCGGGGGCAGAGAGAGGGGGGCCGGGGGCAGAGAGAGGGGGGCCGGGGGAGAGAGAGGGGGGCTGCGGTGAGAGAGAGGGGGCCGGGGAGAGAGAGATGCGGGCCAGTGGGAGAGAGAGGGGGGCCGTGGGGAGAGAGAAGGGGGCAGTGGAGAGAGAGAGAGGGGGGCGGTGGGGAAGAGAGGGGGGCCGTGGGGAGAGAGAGGGGGGGCCGTGGGGAGAGAGAGGGGGGCAGTGGGGAGAGAGAGAGGGGGGCCGTGGGGAGAGAGAGGGGGGCCGGGGGGAGAGAGAGGGGGGCCGGGGGCAGAGAGAGGGGGGCCGGGGGCAGAGAGAGGGGGGCCGAGGGCAGAGAGAGGGGGGCCAGGGGCAGAGAGAGGGGGGCCGGGGGCAGAGAGAAGGGGGCCTGGGGGAGAGAGAGGGGGGCCGGGGGGAGAGAGAGGGGGCCGGGGGGAGAGAGAGGGGGGCCGTGCGGAGAGAGAGGGGGGCCGTGGGGAGAGAGAGGGGGGCCGTGGGCAGAGAGAGGGGGGCCGGGGGCAGAGAGAGGGGGGCCGAGGGGAGAGAGAAGGGGGCCGGGGGGAGAGAGATGGGGGCCGGGGACAGAGAGAGGGGGGCCAGGGGCAGAGAGAGGGGGACCGGGGGCAGAGAGAGGGGGGCCGGGGGGGAGAGAGAGGGGGGCCGGGGGGAGAGAGAGAGGCGCCGGGGGGAGAGACAGGGGGGCCGGGGGGAGAGAGAGGGGGGCCGTGGGGAGAGAGAGGGGGGCCGTGGGGAGAGAGAGGGGAGCCGGGGGGAGAGAGAGGGGGGCCGGCGGGGAGAGAGAGGGGGCCGTGGGGAGAAAGAGGGGGCCGGGGAGAGAGAGAGGGGGGGCCGGGGGGAGAGAGAGGGGGGCCGGGGGCAGAGAGAGGGGGGCCGGGGGCCGAGAGAGGGGGGCCGGGGGCAGAGAGAGGGGGGCCGGGGGGAGAGAGAGGGGGGCCGGCGGGAGAGAGAGGGGGGCTGGCAGGAGAGAGAGGGGGGCCAGGGGAGAGAGAGGGGGGCCGGGGGGAGAGAGAGGGGGGACGGGGGGAGAGAGAGGGGGGCCCGGGTGCAGAGAGAGGGGGGCCGGGGCGAGAGAGAGGGGGGCCGGCGGGAGAGAGAGAGGGGCCGTGGGGAGAAAGGAGGGGGGCCGGGAGAGAGAGGGGGGCCGGGGGGAGAGAGAGGGGGGCCGGGGGGCAGAGAGACGGGGGCCGGGGGCCGAGAGAGGGGGGCCGGGGGCAGAGAGAGGGGGGCCGGGAAGATAGAGAGGGGGGCCGGGGGGAGAGAGAGGGGGGCCGGGGGGAGAGAGAGGGGGGCCGGGGGGAGAGAGAGGGGGGCCGGCGGGAGAGAGAGGGGGGCCAGGGGGAGAGAGAGGGGGGCCGGGGGGAGAGAGAGGGGGGCCGGGGAGAGAGAGAGGGGGGCCCGGGGGCAGAGAGAGGGGGGCCGGGGGGAGAGAGAGGGGGGCCGGGGGGGCAGAGAGAGGGAGGCCGGGGGCAGAGAGAGGGGGGCCGGGGGCAGAGAGAGGGGGGCCGGGGGGAGAGAGAGGGGGCTGCGGTGAGAGAGAGGGGGCCGGGCGGAGAGAGAGGGGGCCGGGGAGAGAGAGATGCGGGCCAGTGGGAGAGAGAGGGGGGCCGTGGGGAGAGAGAAGGGGGCAGTGGAGAGAGAGAGAGGGGGGCGGTGGGGAAAGAGAGGGGGGCCGTGGGGAGAGAGAGGGGGGCCGTGGGGAGAGAGAGGGGGGCAGTGGGGAGAGAGAGAGGGGGGCCGTGGGGAGAGAGAGGGGGGCCGGGGGGAGAGAGAGGGGGGCCGGGGGCAGAGAGAGGGGGGCCGGGGGCAGAGAGAGGGGGGCCGAGGGCAGAGAGAGGGGGGCCGGGGGCAGAGAGAGGGGGGCCGGGGGCAGAGAGAAGGGGGCCTGGGGGGAGAGAGAGGGGGGCCGGGGGGAGAGAGAGGGGGGCCGGGGGGAGAGAGAGGGGGGCCGGGAGAGAGAGAGGGGGGCCGTGGGGAGAGAGAGGGGGGGCCGTGGGGAGAGAGAGGGGGGCCGTGGGCAGAGAGAGGGGGGCCGGGGGCAGAGAGAGGGGGGCCGAGGGGGAGAGAAGGGGGCGGGGGGAGAGAGAGGGGGGCCGGGGACAGAGAGAGGGGGGCCAGGGGCAGAGAGAGGGGGACCGGGGGCAGAGAGAGGGGGCCGGGGGGAGAGAGAGGGGGGCCGGGGGGATAGAGAGAGGCGCCGGGGGGAGAGACAGGGGGGCCGGGGGGAGAGAGAGGGGGGCCGTGGGGAGAGAGAGGGGGGCCGTGGGGAGAGAGAGGGGAGCCGGGGGGAGAGAGAGGGGGGCCGGCGGGAGAGAAAGGGGGGCCGTGGGGAGAAAGAGGGGGGCCGGGGGAGAGAGAGAGGGGGGCCGGGGGGAGAGAGAGGGGGGCCGGGGGCAGAGAGAGGGGGGCCGGGGGCCGAGAGAGGGGGGCCGGGGGCAGAGAGAGGGGGGGCCGGGGGGAGAGAGAGGGGGGCCGGCGGGAGAGAGAGGGGGGGCTGGCGGGAGAGAGAGGGGGGCCAGGGGGAGAGAGAGGGGCGCCGGGGGGAGAGAGAGGGGGGACGGGGGAGAGAGAGGGGGGCCCGGGTGCAGAGAGAGGGGGGCCGGGGCGAGAGAGAGGGGGGCCGGGGGGCAGAGAGAGGGGGGCCGGGGGCAGAGAGAGGGGGGCCGGGGGCAGAGAGAGGGGGGCCGGGGGGAGAGAGAGGGGGGCTGCGGTGAGAGAGAGGGGGCCGGTGGGAAAGAGAGGGGGGCCGGGGAGAGAGAGAGGCGGGCCAGTGGAAGAGAGAGGGGGGCCGTGTGGAGAGAGAAGGGGGCCGTGGAGAGAGAGAGGGGGGCGGTGGGGAGATAGAGGCGGGCCGTGGGGAGAGAGAGGGGGGTCGTGGAGAGAGAGAGGGGGGCCGTGGGGAGAGAGAGGGGGGCCGGGGGAAGAGAGAGGGGGGCCGGGGGCAGAGAGAGGGGGGCAGGGGGCAGAGAGAGGGGGGCCGAGGGCAGAGAGAGGGGGGCTGGGGGGAGAGAGAGGGGGGCCGGGGGGAGAGAGAGGGGGGCCGGGGAGAGAGAGAGGGGGGCCATGGGGAGAGAGAGGGGGCCGTGGGGAGAGAGAGGGGAGCCGGGCGGAGAGAGAGGGGGGGCCGGCGGGAGAGAGAGGGGGGCCGTGGGGAGAAAGAGGGGGGCCGGGGGGAGAGGGAGGGGGGCCAGGGGGGAAAGAGAGGGGGGCCGTGGGGAGAGAGAGTGGGGCCGTGGGCAGAGAGAGGGGGGCCGGGGGCAGAGAGAGGGGGGCCAAGGGCAGAGAGAGGGGGGCCGGGGGCAGAGAGAGGGGGGCCGGGGGCAGAGGAGAAGGGGGCCGGGAGGAGAGAGAGGGGGGCCGGGGGGAGAGAGAGGGGGGGCCGGGGGGAGAGAGAGGGGGGCCGGGGAGAGAGAGAGGGGGGCCGTGGCGAGAGAGAGAGGGGCCGTGGGGAGAGAGAGGGGAGCCGGGGGGAGAGAGAGGGGGGCCGGCGGGAGAGAGAGGGGGGCCGTTGGGAGAAAGAGGGGGGCCGGGGGGAGAGAGAGGGGGGCCAGGGGGAAAGAGAGGGGGGCCGTGGGGAGAGAGAGGGGGGCCGTGGGTAGAGAGAGGGGGGCCGTGGGCAGAGAGAAAGGGCCGTGTGAGAGAGAGGGGGGCCGTGTGAAGAGAGAGGTGGGCCGGGGGGAGAGAGAGGGGTGCTGGGGGCAGAGAGAGGGGGGCCGGGGGGATAGAGAGCGGGGCCGGGGGCAGAGAGAGGAGGGCCGGGGGGAGAGAGAGGGGGGCCGGGGGGAGAGAGAGGGGGGCCTGGAAGAGAGAGAGGGGGTCCGGGGGGAGAGAGAGGGGGGGCCGTGGGTAGAGAGAGGGGGGCCGTGGGGAGAAAGAGGGGGGCCGGGGGGAGAGAGAGGGGGGCCAGGGGGGAAAGAGAGGGGGGCCGTGGGGAGAGAGAGGGGGGCCGTGGGTAGAGAGAGGGGGGCCGTGGGGAGAGAGAGGGGGGCCGTGGGGAGAGAGAAGGAAGCAGTGTGGAGAGAGAGGGGGCTGTGTGAAGAGAGAGGGGGGCCCGGGGGAGAGAGAGGGGGCCGGGGGCAGAGAGAGGGGGGCCGGGGGGGAGAGAGAGGGGGGCCGGGGGGAGAGAGAGGGGGCCTGGAAGAGAGAGAGGGGGGCCGCGGGGAGAGAGAGGGGGGCCGGGGGGAGAGAGAGGGGGCCGGGGGGAGAGAGAGGGGGTCCGGCAGGAGAGAGAGGGCTGCCGGCGGGAGAGAGAGGGGGGGCCGGGGGGAGAGAGAGAGGGGCCGGCGGGAGAGAGAGGGGGGCCGGGGGGAGAGAGAGGGGGCTGGCGGGAGAGAGAGGGGGGCCAGGGGGGAGAGAGAGGGGGGCCGGGGGGAGAGAGAGGGGGGCCGGGGGCAGAGAGAGGGGGGCCGGGGTCAGAGGGAGGGGGGCCGGGGGCAGAGAGAGGGGTGCCGTTGAGAGAGAGAGGGGGGCCGGGGGGAGAGAGAGGGTGGCCGTGGGGAGAGAGAGGGGGGCCGTGGGGAGAGAGAGGGGGGCTGTGGGGAGAGAGAGCGGAGCCGGGGGCAGAGAGAGGGGGGCCGGGGGCAGATAGAGGGGGGCCGTGGGGAGAGAGAGGGGGCCGGGGGGAGAGAGAGGGTGGCCGTTGGGAGAGAGAGGGGGGCCGTGGGGAGAAAGAGGGGGGCCGGGGGGAGAGAGAGGGGGGCCAGGGGGAAAGAGAGGGGGGCCGTGGGGAGAGAGAGGGGGGCCGTGGGTAGAGAGAGGGGGGCCGGGGGAAGAGAGAGGGGGGCCTGGAAGAGAGAGAGGGGGGCCGCGGGGAGAGAGAGGGGGGCCGGGGGGAGAGAGAGGGGGCCGGGGGGAGAGAGAGGGGGTCCGGCAGGAGAGAGAGGGCTGCCGGCGGGAGAGAGAGGGGGGCCGGGGGGAGAGAGAGAGGGGCCGGCGGGAGAAAGAGGGGGGCCGGGGGGAGAGAGAGGGGGGCTGGCGGGAGAGAGAGGGGGGCCAGGGGGAGAGAGAGGGGGGCCGGGGGGAGAGAGAGGGGGGCCGGGGGCAGAGAGAGGGGGCCGGGGTCAGAGGGAGGGGGGCCGGGGGCAGAGAGAGGGGTGCCGTTGAGAGAGAGAGGGGGGGCCGGGGGGAGAGAGAGGGTGGCCGTGGGGAGAGAGAGGGGGGCCGTGGGGAGAGAGAGGGGGGCTGTGGGGAGAGAGAGCGGAGCCGGGGGCAGAGAGAGGGGGGCCGGGGGCAGATAGAGGGGGGGCCGTGGGGAGAGAGAGGGGGGCAGGGGGGAGAGAGAGGGGGGCGGGGAGAGAGAGGGGGCCAAGGGGAAAGAGAGGGGGGCCGTGGGGAGAGAGAGGGGGGCCGTGGGCAGAGAGAGGGGGCCGGGGGCAGAGAGAGGGGGGCCGAGGGCAGAGAGAGGGGGGCAGGGGGCAGAGAGAGGGGGCCGGGGGCAGAGAGAAGGGGGCCGGGAGGAGAGAGAGGGGGGCTGGCGGGAGAGAGAGGGGGGCAGGGGGAGAGAGAGGGGGGCCGGGGGGAGAGAGAGGGGGGCCGGGGGCAGAGAGAGGGGGGCCGGGGGCAGAGGGAGGGGGGCCGGGGGCAGAGAGAGGGGGGCCGTTGGGAGAGAGAGGGGGGCCGGGGGGAGAGAGAGGGTGGCCGTGGGGAGAGAGAGGGGGGCCGTGGGGAGAGAGAGGGGGGCTGTGGGGAGAGAGAGGGGAGCCGGGGGCAGAGAGAGGGGGGCCGGGGGCAGAGAGAGGGGGGCCGTGGGGAGAGAGAGGGGGGCAGGGGGGAGAGAGAGGGGGGCGGGGAGAGAGAGAAGGCCAGGGGGAGAGAGAGGGGGCCGTGGGCAGAGAGAGGGGGGCCGGGGGCAGAGAGAGGGGGGCCGAGGGCAGAGAGAGGGGGGCCGGGGGCAGAGAGAGGGGGGCCGGGGGCAGAGAGAAGGGGGCCGGGAGGAGAGAGAGGGGGGCCGGGGGGAGAGAGAGGGGGGCCGGGGGGAGAGAGCGGGGCCGGGGAGAGAGAGAGGGGGGCCGTGGGGAGAGAGAGAGGGGGCCGTGGGGAGAGAGAGGGGAGCCGAGGGGAGAGAGAGGGGGGCCGGCGGGAGAGAGAGGGGGGGCCGTGGGGAGAAAGAGGGGGGCCGGGGGGAGAGAGAGCGGGGCCGGGGAGAGAGAGAGGGGGGCCGTGGGGGAGAGAGAGAGGGGCCGTGGGGAGAGAGAGGGGAGCCGGTGGGAGAGAGTGGGGGGCCGTGGGAGAAAGAGGGGGGCCGGGGGGAGAGAGAGGGGGCCAGGGGGAAAGAGAGGGGGGCCGTGGGGAGAGAGGGGGGCCGTGGAGAGAGAGAGGGGGGCCAGGGGGAGAGAGAGGGGGGCCGGGGGGAGAGAGAGGGGGGCCGGGGGCAGAGAGAGGGGGGCCGGGGGGCAGAGGGAGGGGGGCCGGGGGCAGAGAGAGGGTTGCCGTTGGGAGAGAGAGGGGGGCCGGGGGGAGAGAGAGGGTGGCCGTGGGGAGAGAGAGGGGGGCCGTGGGGAGAGAGAGGGGGCTGTGGGGAGAGAGAGGGGAGCCGGGGGCAGAGAGAGGGGGGCCGGGGGCAGAGAGAGGGGGGCCGTGGGGAGAGAGAGGGGGGCAGGGGGGAGAGAGAGGGGGGCGGGGAGAGAGAGGGGGCCAGGGGAAAGAGAGGGGGGCCGTGGGGAGAGAGAGGGGGGCCGTGGGCAGAGAGAGGGGGCCGGGGGCAGAGAGAGGGTGGCCGAGGGCAGAGAGAGGGGGGCAGGGGGCAGAGAGAGGGGGGCCGGGGGCAGAGAGAAGGGGGCCAGGAGGAGAGAGAGGGGGGCTGGCGGGAGAGAGAGGGGGGCCAGGGGGAGAGAGAGGGGGGACGGGGGGAGAGAGAGGGGGGCCGGGGGCAGAGAGAGGGGGCCGGGGGCAGAGGGAGGGGGGCCGGGGGCAGAGAGAGGGGGGCCGTTGGGAGAGAGAGGGCGGCCGGGGGGAGAGAGAGGGTGGCCGTGGGGAGAGAGAGGGGGGCCGTGGGGAGAGAGTGGGGGGCTGTGGGGAGAGAGAGGGGAGCCGGGGGCAGTGAGAGGGGGGCCGGGGGCAGAGAGAGGGGGGCCGTGGGGAGAGAGAGGGGGGCAGGGGGGAGAGAGAGGGGGGCGGGGAGAGAGAGGGGGCCAGGGGGAGAGAGAGGGGGGCCGTGGGCAGAGAGAGGGGGGCCGGGGGCAGAGAGAGGGGGGCCGAGGGCAGAGAGAGGGGGGCCGGGGGCAGAGAGAGTGGGGCCGGGGAGAGAGAGGGGGGCCGGGGGGAGAGAGCGGGGCCGGGGAGAGAGAGAGGGGGGCCGTGGGGAGAGAGAGAGGGGCCGTGGGAGAGAGAGGGGAGCCGGGGGGAGAGAGAGGGGGGCCGGCGGGAGAGAGAGGGGGGCCGTGGGGAGAAAGAGGGGGGCCGGGGGGAGAGAGAGCGGGGCCGGGGAGAGAGAGAGGGGGGCCGTGGGGAGAGAGAGAGGGGCCGTGGGGAGAGACAGGGGAGCCGGTGGGAGAGAGAGGGGGAGCCGGCGGGAGAGAGTGGGGGGCCGTGGGGAGAAAGAGGGGGGCCGGGGGGGAGATAGAGGGGGGCCAGGGGGAAAGAGAGGGGGGCCGTGGGGAGAGAGGGGGGCCGTGGGTAGAGAGAGGGGGGCCGTGGAGAGAGAGAGGGGGGCCGTGCGGAGAGAGAAAGGGGCCGTGTGGAGAGAGAGGGGGGCCGTGTGAAGAGAGAGGGGGGCCGGGGGGAGAGAGAGGGGGGCCGGGGGCAGAGAGAGGGGGGCCGGGGGATAGAGAGGGGGGCCGGGGGCAGAGAGAGGGGAGCCGGGGGGAGGAGAGGGGGGGGGCCGGGGGAGAGAGAGGGGGGCCTGGAAGAGAGAGAGGGCAGCCGGGGGGAGAGAGAGGGGGGCCGGGGGGAGAAAGAGGGGGCCGGGGGGAGAGAGAGGGGGGCCGGCAGGAGAGAGAGGGCTGCCGGCGGGAGAGAGAGGGGGGCCCGGGGGGAGAGAGAGAGGGGCCGGCGGGAGAGAGAGGGGGGCCGGGAGGAGAGAGAGGGGGGCTGGCAGGAGAGAGAGGGGGGCCAGGGGAGAGAGAGGGGGGCCGGGGGAGAGAGAGGGGGGCCGTGGGCAGAGAGAGGGGGGCCCGGGGGCAGAGGGAGGGGGGCCGGGGGCAGAGAGAGGGGGGCCGTTGGGAGAGAGAGGGGGGCCGGGGGAGAGAGAGGGTGGCCGTGGGGAGAGAGAGGGGGGCCGTGGGGAGAGAGAGGGGGGCAGGGGGGAGAGAGAGGGGGGCGGGGAGAGAGAGGGGGGCCATGGGAAGAGAGAGGGGGGCCGTGGGGAGAGAGAGGGGGGCCGTATAGAGAGAGAGGGTGGCCGTGGAGAGAGAGAGGGGGGCCGGGGGCAGAGAGAGCGGGGCCGGGGGGAGAGAGAGGGGGGCAGGGGGGAGAGAGAGGGGGGCGGGGAGAGAGAGGGGGCCAGGGGGAGAGAGAGGGGGGCCGTGGGCAGAGAGAGGGGGGCCGGGGCAGAGAGAGGGGGGCCGAGGGCAGAGAGAGGGGGGCCGGGGGCAGAGAGAGTGGGGCCGGGGGGAGAGAGAGGGGGGCCGGGGGAGAGGAGCGGGGCCGGGGGAGAGAGAGAGGGGGCCGTGGGGAGAGAGAGAGGGGCCGTGGGGAGAGAGAGGGGAGCCGGGGGGAGAGAGAGGGGGGCCGGCGGGGAGAGAGAGGGGGGCCGTGGGAGAAAGAGGGGGGCCGGGGGGAGAGAGAACGGGGCCGGGGAGAGAGAGAGGGGGGCCGTGGGGAAGAGAGAGAGGGGCCGTGGGGAGAGACAGGGGAGCCGGTGGGGAGAGAGAGGGGGGCCGGCGGGAGAGAGTGGGGGGCCGTGGGGAGAAAGAGGGGGGCCGGGGGGAGATAGAGGGGGGCCAGGGGGAAAGAGAGGGGGGCCGTGGGGAGAGAGGGGGGCCGTGGGTAGAGAGAGGGGGGCCGTGGAGAGAGAGAGGGGGGCCGTGCGGAGAGAGAAAGGGGCCGTGTGGAGAGAGAGGGGGGCCGTGTGAAGAGAGAGGGGGGCCGGGGGGAGAGAGAGGGGGGCCGGGGGCAGAGAGAGGGGGGCCGGGGGGATAGAGAGGGGGGCCGGGGGCAGAGAGAGGGGAGCCGGGGGAGAGAGAGGGGGGCCGGGGGGAGAGAGAGGGGGGCCTGGAAGAGAGAGAGGGCAGCCGGGGGGAGAGAGAGGGGGGCCGGGGGGAGAAAGAGGGGGCCGGGGGGAGAGAGAGGGGGGCCGGCAGGAGAGAGAGGGCTGCCGGCGGGAGAGAGAGGGGGGCCGGGGGGAGAGAGAGAGGGGCCGGCGGGAGAGAGAGGGGGGCCGGGAGGAGAGAGAGGGGGGCTGGCAGGAGAGAGAGGGGGGCCAGGGGGAGAGAGAGGGGGGCCGGGGGAGAGAGAGGGGGGCCGTGGGCAGAGAGAGGGGGGCCGGGGGCAGAGGGAGGGGGGCCGGGGGCAGAGAGAGGGGGGCCGTTGGGAGAGAGAGGGGGGCCGGGGGAGAGAGAGGGTGGCCGTGGGGAGAGAGAGGGGGGCCGTGGGGAGAGAGAGGGGGGCAGGGGGGAGAGAGAGGGGGGCGGGGAGAGAGAGGGGGGCCATGGGAAGAGAGAGGGGGGCCGTGGGGAGAGAGAGGGGGGCCGTATAGAGAGAGAGGGTGGCCGTGGAGAGAGAGAGGGGGGCCGGGGGCAGAGAGAGCGGGGCCGGGGGGAGAGAGAGGGGGGCAGGGGGGAGAGAGAGGGGGGCGGGGAGAGAGAGGGGGCCAGGGGGAGAGAGAGGGGGGCCGTGGGCAGAGAGAGGGGGGCCGGGGGCAGAGAGAGGGGGGCCGAGGGCAGAGAGAGGGGGGTCGGGGGCAGAGAGAGGGGGGCCGGGGGCAGAGAGAAGGGGGCCGGAAGGAGAGAGAGGGGGGCCGGGGGGAGAGAGAGGGGGGCCGGGGGGAGAGAGCGGGGCCGGGGAGAGAGAGAGGGGGGCCTTGGGGAAAGAGAGAGGGGCCGTGGGGAGAGAGAGGGGGGCCGTGGGTAGAGAGAGGGGGCCGTGGGGAGAGAGAGGGGGGCCGTGGGGAGAGAGAAGGAGGCAGTGTGGAGAGAGAGGGGGCTGTGTGAAGAGAGAGGGGGGCCGGGGGGAGAGAGAGGGGGGCCGGGGGCAGAGAGAGGGGGGCCGGGGGGAGAGAGAGGGGGGCCGGGGGAAGAGAGAGGGGGGCCTGGAAGAGAGAGAGGGGGGCCGCGGGGAGAGAGAGGGGGGCCGGGGGGAGAGAGAGGGGGCCGGGGGGAGAGAGAGGGGGTCCGGCAGGAGAGAGAGGGCTGCCGGCGGGAGAGAGAGGGGGGCCGGGGGGAGAGAGAGAGGGGCCGGCGGGAGAGAGAGGGGGGCCGGGGGGAGAGAGAGGGGGGCTGGCGGGAGAGAGAGGGGGGCCAGGGGGAGAGAGAGGGGGGCCGGGGGGAGAGAGAGGGGGGCCGGGGGCAGAGAGAGGGGGGCCGGGGTCAGAGGGAGGGGGGCCGGGGGCAGAGAGAGGGGTGCCGTTGAGAGAGAGAGGGGGGCCGGGGGGAGAGAGAGGGTGGCCGTGGGGAGAGAGAGGGGGGCCGTGGGGAGAGAGAGGGGGGCTGTGGGGAGAGAGAGCGGAGCCGGGGGCAGAGAGAGGGGGGCCGGGGGCAGATAGAGGGGGGCCGTGGGGAGAGAGAGGGGGGCAGGGGGGAGAGAGAGGGGGGCGGGGAGAGAGAGGGGGCCAAGGGGAAAGAGAGGGGGGCCGTGGGGAGAGAGAGGGGGGCCGTGGGCAGAGAGAGGGGGGCCGGGGGCAGAGAGAGGGGGGCCGAGGGCAGAGAGAGGGGGGCAGGGGGCAGAGAGAGGGGGGCCGGGGGCAGAGAGAAGGGGGCCGGGAGGAGAGAGAGGGGGGCTGGCGGGAGAGAGAGGGGGCCAGGGGGAGAGAGAGGGGGGCCGGGGGGAGAGAGAGGGGGGCCGGGGGCAGAGAGAGGGGGGCCGGGGGCAGAGGGAGGGGGGCCGGGGGCAGAGAGAGGGGGGCCGTTGGGAGAGAGAGGGGGGCCGGGGGGATAGAGAGGGTGGCCGTGGGGAGAGAGAGGGGGGCCGTGGGGAGAGAGAGGGGGGCTGTGGGGAGAGAGAGGGGAGCCGGGGGCAGAGAGAGGGGGGCCGGGGGCAGAGAGAGGGGGGCCGTGGGGAGAGAGAGGGGGGCAGGGGGGAGAGAGAGGGGGGCGGGGAGAGAGAGAAGGCCAGGGGGAGAGAGAGGGGGGCCGTGGGCAGAGAGAGGGGGGCCGGGGGCAGAGAGAGGGGGGCCGAGGGCAGAGAGAGGGGGGCCGGGGGCAGAGAGAGGGGGGCCGGGGGCAGAGAGAAGGGGGCCGGGAGGAGAGAGAGGGGGGCCGGGGGGAGAGAGAGGGGGGCCGGGGGGAGAGAGCGGGGCCGGGGAGAGAGAGAGGGGGGCCGTGGGGAGAGAGAGAGGGGCCGTGGGGAGAGAGAGGGGAGCCGGGGGGAGAGAGAGGGGGGCCGGCGGGAGAGAGAGGGGGGCCGTGGGGAGAAAGAGGGGGGCCGGGGGGAGAGAGAGCGGGGCCGGGGAGAGAGAGAGGGGGGCCGTGGGGAGAGAGAGAGGGGCCGTGGGGAGAGAGAGGGGAGCCGGTGGGAGAGAGAGGGGGGCCGGCGGGAGAGAGTGGGGGGCCGTTGGGAGAAAGAGGGGGGCCGGGGGGAGAGAGAGGGGGGCCAGGGGGAAAGAGAGGGGGGCCGTGGGGAGAGAGGGGGGCCGTGGAGAGAGAGAGGGGGGCCAGGGGGAGAGAGAGCCGGGGGGAGAGAGAGGGGGGCCGGGGGCAGAGAGAGGGGGCCGGGGGCAGAGGGAGGGGGCCGGGGGCAGAGAGAGGGGTGCCGTTGGGAGAGAGAGGGGGGCCGGGGGGAGAGAGAGGGTGGCCGTGGGGAGAGAGAGGGGGGCCGTGGGGAGAGAGAGGGGGCTGTGGGGAGAGAGAGGGGAGCCGGGGGCAGAGAGAGGGGGGCCGGGGGCAGAGAGAGGGGGGCCGTGGGGAGAGAGAGGGGGGCAGGGGGGAGAGAGAGGGGGGCGGGGAGAGAGAGGGGGCCAGGGGGAAAGAGAGGGGGGCCGTGGGGAGAGAGAGGGGGGCCGTGGGCAGAGAGAGGGGGGCCGGGGGCAGAGAGAGGGTGGCCGAGGGCAGAGAGAGGGGGGCAGGGGGCAGAGAGAGGGGGGCCGGGGGCAGAGAGAAGGGGGCCAGGAGGAGAGAGAGGGGGGCTGGCGGGAGAGAGAGGGGGGCCAGGGGGAGAGAGAGGGGGGACGGGGGAGAGAGAGGGGGGCCGGGGGCAGAGAGAGGGGGGCCGGGGGCAGAGGGAGGGGGGCCGGGGGCAGAGAGAGGGGGGCCGTTGGGAGAGAGAGGGCGGCCGGGGGGAGAGAGAGGGTGGCCGTGGGGAGAGAGAGGGGGGCCGTGGGGAGAGAGAGGGGGGCTGTGGGGAGAGAGAGGGGAGCCGGGGGCAGAGAGAGGGGGGCCGGGGGCAGAGAGAGGGGGGCCGTGGGGAGAGAGAGGGGGGCAGGGGGGAGAGAGAGGGGGGCGGGGAGAGAGAGGGGGCCAGGGGGAGAGAGAGGGGGGCCGTGGGCAGAGAGAGGGGGGCCGGGGGCAGAGAGAGGGGGGCCGAGGGCAGAGAGAGGGGGGCCGGGGGCAGAGAGAGTGGGGCCGGGGGGAGAGAGAGGGGGGCCGGGGGAGAGAGCGGGGCCGGGGAGAGAGAGAGGGGGGCCGTGGGGAGAGAGAGAGGGGCCGTGGGAGAGAGAGGGGAGCCGGGGGGAGAGAGAGGGGGGCCGGCGGGAGAGAGAGGGGGGCCGTGGGGAGAAAGAGGGGGGCCGGGGGGAGAGAGAGCGGGGCCGGGGAGAGAGAGAGGGGGGCCGTGGGGAGAGAGAGAGGGGCCGTGGGGAGAGACAGGGGAGCCGGTGGGAGAGAGAGGGGGGCCGGCGGGAGAGAGTGGGGGGCCGTGGGGAGAAAGAGGGGGGCCGGGGGGAGATAGAGGGGGGCCAGGGGGAAAGAGAGGGGGGCCGTGGGGAGAGAGGGGGGCCGTGGGTAGAGAGAGGGGGGCCGTGGAGAGAGAGAGGGGGCCGTGCGGAGAGAGAAAGGGGCCATGTGGAGAGAGAGGGGGGCCGTGTGAAGAGAGAGGGGGGCCGGGGGGAGAGAGAGGGGGGCCGGGGGCAGAGAGAGGGGGGCCGGGGGGATAGAGAGGGGGGACGGGGGCAGAGAGAGGGGAGCCGGGGGGAGAGAGAGGGGGGCCGGGGGGAGAGAGAGGGGGGCCTGGAAGAGAGAGAGGGCGGCCGGGGGGAGAGAGAGGGGGGCCGGGGGGAGAAAGAGGGGGCCGAGGGGAGAGAGAGGGGGGCCGGCAGGAGAGAGAGGGCTGCCGGCGGGATAGAGAGGGGGGCCGGGGGGAGAGAGAGAGGGGCCGGCGGGAGAGAGAGGGGGGCCGGGAGGAGAGAGAGGGGGGCTGGCAGGAGAGAGAGGGGGGCCAGGGGGAGAGAGAGGGGGGCCGGGGGAGAGAGAGGGGGGCCGTGGGCAGAGAGAGGGGGGCCGGGGGCAGAGGGAGGGGGGCCGGGGGCAGAGAGAGGGGGGCCGTTGGGAGAGAGAGGGGGGCCGGGGGGAGAGAGAGGGTGGCCGTGGGGAGAGAGAGGGGGGCCGTGGGGAGAGAGAGGGGGGCAGGGGGGAGAGAGAGGGGGCGGGGAGAGAGAGGGGGGCCATGGGAAGAGAGAGGGGGGCCGTGGGGAGAGAGAGGGGGGCCGTATAGAGAGAGAGGGTGGCCGTGGAGAGAGAGAGGGGGGCCGGGGGCAGAGAGAGCGGGGCCGGGGGGAGAGAGAGGGGGGCAGGGGGGAGAGAGAGGGGGGCGGGGAGAGAGAGGGGGCCAGGGGGAGAGAGAGGGGGGCCGTGGGCAGAGAGAGGGGGGCCGGGGGCAGAGAGAGGGGGGCCGAGGGCAGAGAGAGGGGGGCCGGGGGCAGAGAGAGGGGGGCCGGGGGCAGAGAGAAGGGAGCCGGAAGGAGAGAGAGGGGGGCCGGGGGGAGAGAGAGGGGGGCCGGGGGGAGAGAGCGGGGCCGGGGAGAGAGAGAGGGGGCCTTGGGGAAAGAGAGAGGGGCCGTGGGGAGAGAGAAGGGGGCCGGCGGGAGAGAGAGGGGGGCCGTGGGGAGAAAGAGGGGGGCCGGGGGGAGAGAGAGCGGGGCCGGGGAGAGAGAGAGGGGGGCCGTGGGGAGAGAGAGAGGGGCCGTGGGGAGAGAGAGGGGAGCCGGTGGGAGAGAGAGGGGGGCCGGCGGGAGAGAGTGGGGGGCCGTGGGGAGAGAGGGGGGCCGTGGGTAGAGAGAGGGGGGCCGTGGAGAGAGAGAGGGGGGCCGTGGGGAGAGAGAAAGGGGCCGTGTGGAGAGAGAGGGGGGCCGTGTGAAGAGAGAGGGGGGCCGGGGGGAGAGAGAGGGGGGCCGGGGTAGAGAGAGGGGGCCGGGGGGACAGATAGGGGGGCCGGGGGCAGAGAGAGGGGGGCCGGGGGGAGAGAGAGGGGGGCCGGGGGGACAGATAGGGGTGCCGGGGGGAGAGAGAGGGGGGCCGGGGGGAGAGAGAGGGGGCCGGGGGGAGAGAGAGGGGGGCCGGCAGGAGAGAGAGGGCGGCCGGCGGGAGAGAGAGGGGGGCCGGGGGGAGAGAGAGAGGGGCCGGCGGGAGAGAGAGGGGGGCCGGGGGGAGAGAAAGGGGGGCTGGCGGGAGAGAGAGAGGGGCCAGGGGGAGAGAGAGGGGGGCCGGGGGGAGAGAGAGGGGGGCCGGGGGCAGAGAGAGGGGGGCCGGGGGCAGAGGGAGGGGGGCCGGGGGCAGAGAGAGGGGGGCCGTTGGGAGAGAGAGGGGGGCCGGGGGGAGAGAGAGGGTGGCCGTGGGGAGAGAGAGGGGGGCCGTGGGGAGAGAGAGGGGGGCTGTGGGGAGAGAGAGGGGAGCCGGAGGCAGAGAGAGGGGGGCCGGGGGCAGAGAGAGGGGGGCCGTGGGGAGAGAGAGGGGGGCAGGGGGGAGAGAGAGGGGGGCGGCGAGAGAGAGGGGTGCCATGGGAAGAGAGAGGGGGGCCGTGGGGAGAGAGAAAGGGGCCGTGTGGAGAGAGAGGGGGGCCGTATGGAGAGAGAGGGGGGCCGGGGGCAGAGAGAGGGGGGCCGTGGGGAGAGAGAGGGGGGCAGGGGGGAGAGAGAGGGGGGCCTGGAGAGAGAGGGGGGCCATGGGAAGAGAGAGGGGGGCCGTGGGGAGAGAGAAAGGGGCCGTGTGGAGAGAGAGGGGGGCCGTATGGAGAGAGAGGGTGGCCGTGGAGAGAGAGAGGGGGGCCGGGGGCAGAGAGAGCGGGGCCGGGGGGAGAGAAAGGGGGGCTGGGGGGAGAGAGAGGGGGCCGGGGAGAGAGACAGGGGTCCGGGGGCAGAGAGAGGGGGGCCGGGGGCAGAGAGAGGGGGGCCGGGGGTAGAGAGAGGGGGGCCGGGAAGAGAGAGAGGGGGGCCGGGGGGAGAGAGAGGGGGGCCGGGGGGAGAGAAAGGGGGGCCGGGGAGAGAGAGAGGGGGGCGGGGGGAGAGAGAGGAGGGCCGGTGGGAGAGAGAGGGGGTCCGGCAGGAGAGAGAGGGGGGCCAGGGGGAGAGAGAGGGGGGCCGGGGAGAGAGAGAGGGGGGCCGGGGGGAGAGAGAGGGGGCCCGGGGGCAGAGAGAGGGGGGCCGGGGCGAGAGAGAGAGGGGCCGGTGGGAGAGAGAGGGGGGCTGTGGGGAGAGAGAGGGGGGCCGTGGGGAGAGAGAGGGGAGCGGGGGGAGAGAGAGGGGGGCCGGCGGGAGAGAGAGTGGGGGCCGTGGGGAGAGAGAGGGGGGCCGTGGGGAGAGAGAAAGGGGCCGTGTGGAGAGAGAGGGGGGCCGTGTGAAGAGAGAGGGGGGCCGGGGGGAGAGAGAGGGGGGCCGGGGGCAGAGAGAGGGGGGCCGGGGGGATAGAGAGGGGGGCCGGGGGCAGAGAGAGAGGGGCCGGGGGGAGAGAGAGGGGGGCCGGGGGGGAGAGAGAGGGGGGCCTGGAAGAGAAAGAGGGGGGCCGGGGGGAGAGAGAGGGGGGACGGGGGGAGAGAGAGGGGGCCGGGGGGAGAGAGAGAGGGGCCGGCGGGAGAGAGAGGGGGGCCGGGAGGAGAGAGAGGGGGGCTGGCGGGAGAGAGAGTGGGGCCAGGGGGAGAGAGAGGGGGCCGGGGGAGAGAGAGGGGGGCCGGGGCAGAGAGAGGGGGGCCGGGGGGAGAGAGAGAGGGGCCGGCGGGAGAGAGAGGGGGGCCGGGGGGAGAGAGAGGGGGGCTGGCGGGAGAGAGAGGGGGGCAAGGGGAGAGAGAGGGGGGCCGGGGGAGAGAGAGGGGGGCCAGGGGCAGAGAGAGGGGGGACGGGGGCAGAGGGAGGGGGGCCGGGGGCAGAGAGAGGGGGGCCGTTGGGAGAGAGAGGGGGGGCCGGGGGGAGAGAGAGGGTGGCCGTGGGGAGAGAGAGGGGGGCGTGGGGAGAGAGTGGGGGGCTGTGGGGAGAGAGAGGGGAGCCGGGGGCAGAGAGAGGGGGGCCGGGGGCAGAGATAGGGGGGCCGTGGGGAGAGAGAGGGGGGCAGGGGGGAGAGAGAGGGGGCGGGGAGAGAGAGGGGGGCCATGGGAAGAGAGAGGGGGGCCGTGAGGAGAGAGAGGGGGGCCGTGGGGAGAGAGAAAGGGGCCGTGTGGAGAGAGAGGGGGGCCGTATGGAGAGAGAGGGGGGCCGTGGAGAGAGAGAGGGGGGCAGGGGGCAGAGAGAGCGGGGCCGGGGGGAGAGAGAGGGGGGCTGGGGGGAGAGAGAGGGGGGCCGGGGAGAGAGACAGGGGGGCCGGGGGCAGAGAGAGGGGGGCCGGGGGCAGAGAGAGGGGGGCCGGGGGCAGAGAGAGGGGGGCCGGGAAGAGAGAGAGGGGGGCCGGGGGGAGAGAGAGGGGGGCCGGGGGAGAGAAAGGGGGGCCGGGGAGAGAGAGGGGGGCGGGGGGAGAGAGAGGGGGGCCGGTGGGAGAGAGAGGGGGTCCGGCAGGAGAGAGAGGGGGGCCAGGGGGAGAGAGAGGGGGCCGGGGAGAGAGAGAGGGGGGCCGGGGGGAGAGAGAGGGGGGCCCGGGCGAGAGAGAGGGGGGCCGGGGGGAGAGAGAGGGGGGCCGGGGGGAGAGAAAGGGGGGCCGGGGAGAGAGAGAGGGGGGCGGGGGGAGAGAGAGGGGGGCCGGTGGGAGAGAGAGGGGGTCCGGCAGGAGAGAGAGGGGGGCCGGTGGGAGAGAGAGGGGGCCGTGGGGAGAGAGAGGGGGGCCGTGGGGAGAGAGAGGGGAGCCGGGGGGAGAGAGAGGGGGGCCGGCGGGAGAGAGAGGGGGGCCGTGGGGAGAAAGAGGGGGGGCGGGGGAGAGAGCGAGGGGGGCCGGGGGGAGAGAGAGGGGCGCAGGGGGCAGAGAGAGGGGGCCGGGGGGAGAGACAGGGGGGCTGGGGGCAGAGAGAGGGGGGCCGGGGGCAGAGAGAGGTGGGCTGGGGGCAGAGAGAGGGGGGCCGGGGACAGAGAGAGGGGGGCCGGGGGGAGAGAGAGGGGGGCTGTGGGGAGAGAGAGGGGGCTGGGGGGGAGAGAGAGGGGGGCCGGGGCGAGAGAGAGGGGGGCCGGTCGGAGAGAGAGGGGGGCCGTGGGGAGAGAGAAGGGGGCCGTGGAGAGAGAGAGGGGGGCCGTGGGGAGAGAGAGGGGGGCCGTGGGGAGAGAGAGGGGGGCCATGAGGAGAGAGAGGGGGGCCGGGGGAAGAGAGAGGGGGGCCGGGGGCAGAGAGAGGGGGGCCGGGGGCAGAGAGAGGGTGGCCGAGTGCAGAGAGAGGGGGGCCGGGGGCAGAGAGAGGGGGGCCAGGGGCAGAGAGAGGGGGGCCGGGGGGAGAGAGAGGGGGGCCGGGGGGAGAGAGAAGGGGGCCGGGGGGAGAGAGAGGGGGCTGGGGGGAGAGAGAGGGGGGCCGTGGGGAGAGAGAGGGGGGCCTTGGGGAGAGAGAGGGGAGCCGGGGGGAGAGAGAGTGGGGGCCAGGGCGAGAGAGAGGGGGGCCGGTGGGAGAGAGAGGGGGGCCGTGGGGACAGAGAAGGGGGCCGTGGAGAGAGAGAGGGGGGCCGTGGGGAGAGAGAGGGGGGCCGTGGGGAGATAGAGGGGGCCAGGGGGAGAGAGAGGGGGGCCGGGGGCAGAGAGAGGGGGGCCGGGGGCAGAGAGAGGGGGGCCGTGGGCAGAGAGAGGGGGGCCGGGGGGAGAGACAGGGGGCCGGGGGCAGAGAGAGGGGGGCCGGGGGCAGAGAGAGGTGGGCCGGGGGCAGAGAGAGGGGGGCCGGGGACAGAGAGAGGGGGGCCGGGGGGAGAGAGAGGGGGGCTGCGGGGAGAGAGAGGGGGCCGGGGGGATAGAGAGAGGGGGGCCGTGGGGAGATAACGGGGGGCCGGGGGGAGCGAGAGGGGGGCCGGGGGCAGAGAGAGGGGGGCCGGGGGCAGAGAGAGGGGGCCGAGGGCAGAGAGAGGGGGGCCGGGGGCAGAGAGAGGGGGGCCGTGGGCAGAGAGAGGGGGGCCGGGGGGAGAGACAGGGGTGCCGGGGGCAGAGAGAGGGGGGCCGGGGGCAGAGAGAGGTGGGCCAGGGGCAGAGAGAGGGGGCCGAGGGCAGAGAGAGGGGGGCCGGGGGCAGAGAGAGGGGGGCCGTGAGCAGAGAGAGGGGGGCCGGGGGCAGAGAGAGGTGGGCCAGGGGCAGAGAGAGGGGGGCCGGGGACAGAGAGAGCGGGGCTGGGGGGAGAGAGAGGGGGGCTGCGGGGAGAGAGAGGGGGCCGGGGGGAGAGAGAGGGGGGCCGGGGCGAGAGAGAGGGGGGCCGGTGGTAGAGAGAGGGGGGCCGTGGGGAGAGAGAAGGGGGCCGTGGAGAGAGAGAGGGGGGGAGTGGGGAGAGAGAGGGGGGCCGTGGGGAGAGAGAGGGGTGCCGTGGGGAGAGAGAGGGGAGCCGGGGGGAGAGAGAGGGGGGCCGGGGGGAGAGAGAGGGGGGCCGGCGGGAGAGAGAGGGGGGCCGTGGGGAGAAAGAGGGGGGCCGGGGGGAGAGAGAGGGGGGCCAGGGGGAAAGTGAGGGGGGCCGTGGGGAGAGAGAGGGGGGCCGTGGGGAGAGAGAGGGGGGCCGTGGGGAGAGAGAAAGGGGCCGTGTGGAGAGAGAGGGGGGCCGTGTGAAGAGAGGGGGGCCGGGGGGAGAGAGAGGGGGGCCGGGGGCAGAGAGAGGGGGGCCGGGGGGATAGAGAGCGGGGCCGGGGGCAGAGAGAGGGGGGCCGGGGGGAGAGAGAGGGGGGCCGGGGGGAGAGAGAGGGGGGCCTGGAAGAGAGAGAGGGGGGCCGGGGGGAGAGAGAGGGGGGCCGGGGGGAGAGAGAGGGGGGCCGGGGGGAGAGAGAGGGGGGCCGGCAGGAGAGAGAGGGTTGCCGGCGGGAGAGAGAGGGGGGCCGGGGGGAGAGAGAGAGGGGCCGGCGGGAGAGAGAGGGGGGCCGGGGGAAGAGAGAGGAGGGCTGGCGGGAGAGAGAGGGTGGCCGGGGGGAGAGAGAGGGGGGCCGGGGGTGAGAGAGGGGGGCCGGGGGCAGAGAGAGGGGGCCGGGGGAAGAGGGAGGGGGGCCGGGGGCAGAGAGAGGGGGGCCGTTGGGAGAGAAAGGGGGGCCGGGGTGAGAGAGAGGGTGGCCGTGGGGAGAGAGAGGGAGGCCGTGGGGAGAGAGAGGGGGGCCGTGGGGAGAGAGAGGGGAGCCGTTGGCAGAGAGAGGGGGGCCATGGGGAGAGAGAGGGGGGCAGGGGGGAGAGAGAGGGGGGCGGGGGGCAGAGAGAGGGGGGCCGTGGGGAGAGAGAGGGGGCAGGGGGAGAGGGAGGGGGGCGGGGAGAGAGAGGGGGGCCGGGGGGAGAGAGAGGGGGGCCGTAGGGAGAGAGAGGGGGGCCGTGGGGGAGAGAGAGGGGGCCGTGGGGAGAGAGAGGGGGGCCGGGGGGAGAGAGAGGGGGGCCGGGGGGAGAGAGAGGGGGGCCGGCGGGAGAGAGAGGGGGGCCGTGGGGAGAGAGAGGGGGGCCGTGGGGAGAGAGAGGGGGGCCGTGGGGAGAGAGAAAGGGGCCGTGTGGAGAGAGAGGGGGGCTGTCTGAAGAGAGGGGGGCCGGGGGGAGAGAGAGGGGGGCCGGGGGCAGAGAGAGGGGGGCCATGGGGATAGAGAGGGGGGCCGGGGGCAGAGAGAGGGGGGCCGGGGGGAGAGAGAGGGGGGCCGGGGGGAGAGAGAGGGGGGCCTGGAAGAGAGAGAGGGGGGCCGGGGGGAGAGAGAGGGGGGCCGGGGGGAGAGAGAGGGGGGCCGGGGGAGAGAGAGGGGGGCCGGCAGGAGAGAGAGGGTTGCCGGCGGGAGAGAGAGGGGGGCCGGTGGGAGAGAGAGAGGGGCCGGCGGGAGAGAGAGGGGGGCCGGGGGAAGAGAGAGGGGGGCTGGCGGGAGAGAGAGGGGGGCCGGGGGAAGAGAGAGGGGGGCCGGGGGGAGAGAGCGGGGGGCCGGGGGCAGAGAGAGGGGGGCCGGGGGCAGAGGGAGGGGGGCCGGGGGCAGAGAGAGGGGGGCCGTTGGGAGAGAGAGGGGGGCCGGGGTGAGAGAGAGGGTGGCCGTGGGGAGAGAGAGGGAGGCCGTGGGGAGAGAGAGGGGGGCAGTGGGGAGAGAGAGGGGAGCCGGGGGCAGAGAGAGGGGGGCCGGGGGCAGAGAGAGGGGGGCCGTGGAGAGAGAGAGGGGGGCAGGGGGGAGAGAGAGGGGGGCGGGGAGAGAGAGGGGGGCCGTGGGAAGAGAGAGGGGGGCCGTGGGGAGAGAGAGGGGGGCAGTGGGGAGAGAGAAAGGGGCCGTGTAAAGAGAGAGGGGGGCCGTGTGGAGAGAGAGGGGTGGCCGTGGGGAGAGAGAGGGGGGCAGGGGGCAGAGAGAGCGGGGCCGGGGGGAGAGAGAGCGAGGCCGGGGGGAGAGAGAGGGGGGCCGGGGAGAGAGACAGGGGGGCCGGGGGGAGAAACAGGGGGGCCAGGGGCAGAGAGAGGGGGGCCGGGGGCAGAGAGAGGGGGGCCGGGGGCAGAGAGAGGGGGGCCGGGAAGAGAGAGAGGGGGCCGGGGGGAGAGAGAGGGGGGCCGGGGGAAGATAAATGGGGGCCGGGGAGAAAGAGAGGGGGGCCGGGGGGAGAGAGAGGGGGTCCGGTGGGAGAGAGAGGGGGTCAGGCAGGAGAGAGATTGGGGCCAGGGGGAGAGAGAGGGGCGCCAGGGAGAGAGAGAGGGGGGCCGGGGGGAGAGAGAGGGGGGCCCGGGGTCAGAGAGATGGGGGCCGGGGGCAGAGAGAGGGGGGCCGGGGGGAGAGACAGGGGGGCCGGGGGCAGAGAGAGGGGGGCCGGGGGCAGAGAGAGGTGGGCCGGGGGCAGAGAGAGGGCGGCCGGGGACAGAGAGAGGGGGGCCGGGGGGAGAGAGAGGGGGGCTGCAGGGAGAGAGAGGGGGCCGGGGGGAGAGAGAGGGGGGCCGGGGCGAGAGAGAGGAGGGCCGGTGGGAGAGAGAGGGGGGCCGTGGGGAGAGAGAAGGGGGCCGTGGAGAGAGAGAGGGGGGCCGTGGGGAGAGAGAGGGGGGCCGTGGGGAGAGAGAGGGGGGCCGTGGGGAGAGAGGGGGGCCGGGGGGAGAGAGAGGGGGGCCGGGGGGAGAGAGAGGGGGGCCGGGGGCAGAGAGAGGGTGGCCGAGGGCAGAGAGAGGGGGGCCGGGGGCAGAGAGAGGGGGGCCAGGGGGAGAGAGAAGGGGGCCGGGGGGAGAGAGAGGGGGGCCGGGGGGAGAGAGAGGGGGGCCAGGGGGAGAGAGAAGGGGGCCGGGGGGAGAGAGAGGGGGGCCGGGGGGAGAGAGAGGGGGGCCGTGGGGAGAGAGAGGGGAGCCGGGGGGAGAGAGAGTGGGGGCCAGGGCGAGAGAGAGGGGGGCCGGTGGGAGAGAGAGGGGGGCCGTGGGGAGAGAGAAGGGGGCCGTGGAGAGAGAAAGGGGGGCCGTGGGGAGAGAGAGGGGGGCCGTGGGGAGATAGAGGGGGGCCGGGGGGAGAGAGAGGGGGGCCGGGGGCAGAGAGAGGGGGGCCGGGGGCAGAGAGAGGGGGGCCGAGGGCCGAGAGATGGGTGCCTGGGGCAGAGAGAGGGGGGCCGTGGGCAGAGAGAGGAGGGCCGGGGGAAGAGACAGGGGGGCCGGGGGCAAAGAGAGGGGGGCCGGGGGCAGAGAGAGGTGGGCCGGGGGCAGAGAGAGGGGGGCAGGGGACAGAGAGAGGGGGGCCGGGGGGAGAGAGAGGGGGGCTGCGGGGAGAGAGAGGGGGCCGGGGGGAGAGAGAGGGGGGCCGTGGGGAGATAAAGGTGGGGCCGGGGGGAGAGAGAGGGGGGCCGAGGGCAGAGAGAGGGGGGCCGGGGGCAGAGAGAGGGGGGCCGAGGGCAGAGAGAGGGGGGCCGGGGGCAGAGAGAGGGGGGCCGTGGGCAGAGAGAGGGGGGCCGGGGGGAGAGACAGGGGTGCCGGGGGCAGAGAGAGGGGGGCCGGGGGCAGAGAGAGGTGGGCCAGGGGCAGAGAGAGGGGGGCCGGGGACCGAGAGAGCGGGGCCGGGGGGAGAGAGAGAGGGGCCGGCGGGAGAGAGAGGGGGGCCAGGGGGAGAGAGAGGGGGGCTGGCGGGAGAGAGAAGGGGGCCGGGGGGAGAGAGAGGGGGGCCGGGGGGAGAGAGAGGGGGGCCGGGGGCAGAGAGAGGGGGGCCGGGGGCAGAGGGAGGGGGGCCGGGGGCAGAGAGAGGGGGGCCGTTGGGAGAGAGAGGGGGGCCGGGGGGAGAGAGAGGGTGGCCGTGGGGAGAGAGAGGGGGGCCGTGGGGAGAGAGAGGGGGGCTGTGGGGATAGAGAGGGGAGCCGGGGGCAGAGAGAGGGGGGCCGGGGCAGAGAGAGGGGGGCCGTGGGGAGAGAGAGGGGGGCAGGGGGGAGAGAGAGGGGGGCGGGGAGAGAGAGGGGGGCCATGGGAAGAGAGAGAGGGGCCGTGGGGAGAGAGAGGGGGGCCGTGGGGAGAGATAAAGGGGCCGTGTGGAGAGAGAGGAGGGCCGTGTGGAGAGAGAGGGGGGCCGTGGGGAGAGAGAGGGGGGACGGGGGCAGAGAGAGCGGGGCCGGGGGGAGAAAGAGGGGGGCCGGGGGGAGAGAGAGGGGGGTCGGGGAGAGAGACAGGGGGGCCGGGGGGAGAAAGAGTGGGGCCGGGGGCAGAGAGAGGGGGCCCGGGGGCAGAGAGAGGGGGGCCGGGGGCAGAGAGAGGGGGGCCGGGAAGAGAGAGATGGGGGCCGGGGGGAGAAAGAGTGGGGCCGGGGGCAGAGAGAGGGGGGCCGGGGGGAGAGACAGGGGTGCCGGGGGCAGAGAGAGGGGGGCCGGGGGCAGAGAGAGGTGGGCCAGGGGCAGAGAGAGGGGGGCCGGGGACCGAGAGAGCGGGGCCGGGGGGAGAGAGAGAGGGGCCGGCGGGAGAGAGAGGGGGGCCAGGGGGAGAGAGAGGGGGGCTGGCGGGAGAGAGAAGGGGGCCGGGGGGAGAGAGAGGGGGGCCGGGGGGAGAGAGAGGGGGGCCGGGGGCAGAGAGAGGGGGGCCGGGGGCAGAGGGAGGGGGGCCGGGGGCAGAGAGAGGGGGGCCGTTGGGAGAGAGAGGGGGGCCGGGGGGAGAGAGAGGGTGGCCGTGGGGAGAGAGAGGGGGGCCGTGGGGAGAGAGAGGGGGGCTGTGGGGATAGAGAGGGGAGCCGGGGGCAGAGAGAGGGGGGCCGGGGCAGAGAGAGGGGGGCCGTGGGGAGAGAGAGGGGGGCAGGGGGGAGAGAGAGGGGGGCGGGGAGAGAGAGGGGGGCCATGGGAAGAGAGAGAGGGGCCGTGGGGAGAGAGAGGGGGGCCGTGGGGAGAGATAAAGGGGCCGTGTGGAGAGAGAGGAGGGCCGTGTGGAGAGAGAGGGGGGCCGTGGGGAGAGAGAGGGGGGACGGGGGCAGAGAGAGCGGGGCCGGGGGGAGAAAGAGGGGGGCCGGGGGGAGAGAGAGGGGGGTCGGGGAGAGAGACAGGGGGGCCGGGGGGAGAAAGAGTGGGGCCGGGGGCAGAGAGAGGGGGCCCGGGGGCAGAGAGAGGGGGGCCGGGGGCAGAGAGAGGGGGGCCGGGAAGAGAGAGATGGGGGCCGGGGGGAGAGAGAGGGGGGCTGGGGGGAGAGAAAGGGGGGCCAGGGAGAGAGAGAGGGGGGCCGGGGGGAGAGAGAGGGGGGCCGGTGGGAGAGAGAGGGGGCCGGGCGGAGAGAGAGGGGGGCCGTGGGGAGATAAAGGGGGGCCGGGGGGAGAGAGAGGGGGGCCGGGGGCAGAGAGAGGGGGGCCGGGGGGAGAGAGAAGGGGGCCGGGGGGAGAGAGAGGGGGGCCGGGGGGAGAGAGAGGGGGGCCGTGGGGAGAGAGAGGGGAGCCGGGGGGAGAGAGAGTGGGGGCCAGGGCGAGAGAGAGGGGGGCCGGTGGGAGAGAGAGGGGGGCCGTGGGGAGAGAGAAGGGGGCCGTGGAGAGAGAGAGGGGGGCCGTGGGGAGAGAGAGGGGGGCCGTGGGGAGATAGGGGGGGGCCGGGGGGAGAGAGAGGGGGGCCGGGGGCAGAGAGAGGGGGGCCGGGGGCAGAGAGAGGGGGGCCGAGGGCCGAGAGATGGGTGCCTGGGGCAGAGAGAGGGGGGCCGTGGGCAGAGAGAGGAGGGCCGGGGGAAGAGACAGGGGGGCCGGGGGCAGAGAGAGGGGGGCCGGGGGCAGAGAGAGGTGGGCCGGGGGCAGAGAGAGGGGGGCAGGGGACAGAGAGAGGGGGGCCGGGGGGAGAGAGAGGGGGGCTGCGGGGAGAGAGAGGGGGCCGGGGGGAGAAAGAGGGGGGCCGTGGGGAGATAAAGGTGGGGCCGGGGGGAGAGAGAGGGGGGCCGGGGGCAGAGAGAGGGGGGCCGGGGGCAGAGAGAGGGGGGCCGAGGGCAGAGAGAGGGGGGCCGGGGGCAGAGAGAGGGGGGCCGTGGGCAGAGAGAGGGGGGCCGGGGGGAGAGACAGGGGTGCCGGGGGCAGAGAGAGGGGGGCCGGGGGCAGAGAGAGGTGGGCCAGGGGCAGAGAGAGGGGTCCGGGGACCGAGAGAGCGGGGCCGGGGGGAGAGAGAGAGGGGCCGGCGGGAGAGAGAGGGGGGCCAGGGGGAGAGAGAGGGGGGCTGGCGGGAGAGAGAAGGGGGCCGGGGGGAGAGAGAGGGGGGCCGGGGGGAGAGAGAGGGGGGCCGGGGGCAGAGAGAGGGGGGCCGGGGGCAGAGGGAGGGGGGCCGGGGGCAGAGAGAGGGGGGGCCGTTTGGAGAGAGAGGGGGGCCGGGGGGAGAGAGAGGGTGGCCGTGGGGAGAGAGAGGGGGGCCGTGGGGAGAGAGAGGGGGGCTGTGGGGAGAGAGAGGGGAGCCGGGGGCAGAGAGAGGGGGGCCGGGGCAGAGAGAGGGGGGCCGTGGGGAGAGAGAGGGGGGCAGGGGGGAGAGAGAGGGGGGCGGGGAGAGAGAGGGGGGCCATGGGAAGAGAGAGGGGGGCCGTGGGGAGAGAGAGGGGGGCCGTGGGGAGAGATAAAGGGGCCGTGTGGAGAGAGAGGGGGGCCGTGTGGAGAGAGAGGGGGGCCGTGGGGAGAGAGAGGGGGGACGAGGGCAGAGAGAGCGGGGCCGGGGGGAGAAAGAGGGGGGCCGGGGGGAGAGAGAGGGGGGTCGGGGAGAGAGACAGGGGGGCCGGGGGGAGAAAGAGTGGGGCCGGGGTCAGAGAGAGGGGGGCCGGGGGCAGAGAGAGGGGGGCCGGGGGCAGAGAGAGGGGGGCCGGGAAGAGAGAGATGGGGGCCGGGGGGAGAGAGAGGGGGGCCGGGGGGAGAGAAAGGGGGGCCGGGGAGAGAGAGAGGGGGGCCGGGGGGAGAGAGAGAGGGGCCGGTGGGAGAGAGAGGGGGTCCGGCGGGAGAGAGAGGGGGGCCAGGGGGAGAGAAAGGGGGGCCGGGGAGAGAGAGAGGGGGGCCGGGGGGAGAGAGAGGGGGGCCGGGGGCGGAGAGAGGTGGGCCTGGGGCAGAGAGAGGGGGGCCAGGGACAGAGAGAGGGGGGCCAGGGGGAGAGAGAGGGGGGCTGCGGGGAGAGAGAGGGGGCCGGGCGGAGAGAGAGGGGGGCCGTGGGGAGATAAAGGGGGGCCGGGGGGAGAGAGAGGGGGGCCGGGGGCAGAGAGAGGGGGGCCGGGGGCAGAGAGAGGGGGGCCGGGGACAGAGAGAGGGGGGCCGGGGGGAGAGAGAGGGGGGCTGTGGGGAGAGAGAGGGGGCCGGGGGGAGAGAGAGGGGGGCCGTGGGGAGATAAAGGGGGGCCGCGGGGAGAAAGAGGGGGGCCGGGGGCAGAGAGAGGGGCGCCGGGGGCAGAGAGAGGGGGCCGAGCGCAGAGAGAGGGGGGCCGGGGGCAGAGAGAGGGGGGCCGTGGGCAGAGAGAGGGGGGACGAGGGGAGAGACAGGGGTGCCGGGGGCAGAGAGAGGGGGGCCGGGGACAGAGAGAGCGGGGCCGGGGGGAGAAAGAGGGGGGCTGCGGGGAGAGAGAGGGGGGCCGGGGGGAGAGAGAGGGGGGCCGGGGGGAGAGAGAGGGGGGCCGGCGGGAGAGAGAAGGGGCCGTGGGGAGAAAGAGGGGGGCCGGGGGGAGAGAGAGGGGGGCCGTGAGGAGAGAGAAAGGGGCCGTGTGGAGAGAGAGGGGGGCCGTGTGAAGAAAGAGGGGGGCCGGGGGGAGAGAGAGGGGGGCCGGGGGCAGAGAGAGGGGGGCCGGGGGGATAGAGAGGGGGGCCGGGGGCAGAGAGAGGGGGGCCGGGGGGAGAGAGAGGGGGGCCGGGGGGAGAGAGAGGGAGGCCTGGAAGAGAGAGAGGGGGGCCGGGGGGAGAGAGAGGGGGGCCGGGGGGAGAGAGAGGGGGGCCGGGGGGAGAGAGAGGGGGGCCGGCAGGAGAGAGAGGGCTGCCGGCGGGAGAGAGAGGGGGGCCGGGGGGAGAGAGAGAGGGGCCGGCGAGAGAGAGATGGGGGCCGGGGGGAGAGAGAGGGGGGCTGGCGGGAGAGAGAGGGGGGCCGGGGGGAGAGAGAGGGGGGCCGGGGGGAGAGAGAGGGGGGCCGGGGGCAGAGAGAGGGGGGCCGGGGGCAGAGGGAGGGGGGCCGGGGGCAGAGAGAGGGGGGCCGTTGGGAGAGAGAGGGGGGCCGGGGGGAGAGAGAGGGTGGCCGTGGGGAGAGAGAGGGGGGCCGTGGGGAGAGAGAGGGGGGCCGTGGGGAGAGAGAGGGGAGCCGGGGGCAGAGAGAGGGGGGCCGGGGGCAGAGAGAGGGGGGCCGTGGGGAGAGAGAGGGGGGCAGGGGGGAGAGAGAGGGGGGCGGGGAGAGAGAGGGGGGCCGTGGGAAGAGAGAGGGGGGCCGTTGGGAGAGAGAGGGTGGCCGTGGGGAGAGAGAAAGGGGCCGTGTGGAGAGAGACGGGGGCCGTGTGGAGAGAGAGGGGTGGCCGTGGGGAGAGAGAGGGGGGCCGGGGGCAGAGAGAGCGGGGCCGGGGGGAGAGAGAGGGGGCCGGGGGGAGAGAGAGGGGGGCCGGGGAGAGAGACAGGGGGGCCGGGGGGAGAAAGAGGGGGGCCGGGGGCAGAGAGAGGGGGGCCGGGGGCAGAGAGAGGGGGGCCGGGGGCAGAGAGAGGGGGGCCGGGAAGAGAGAGAGGGGGGCCGGGGGGAGAGAGAGGGGGGCCGGGGGGAGAGAAAGGGGGGATGGGGAGAGAGAGAGGGGGGCCGGGGGGAGAGAGAGGGGGGCCGGGGGGAGAGAGAGGGGGGCCAGGGGGAGAGAGAAGGGGGCCGGGGGGAGAGAGAGGGGGGCCGGGGGGAGAGAGAGGGGGGCCGTGGGGAGAGAGAGGGGAGCCGGGGGGAGAGAGAGTGGGGGCCAGGGCGAGAGAGAGGGGGGCCGGTGGGAGAGAGAGGGGGGCCGTGGGGAGAGAGAAGGGGGCCGTGGAGAGAGAAAGGGGGGCCGTGGGGAGAGAGAGGGGGGCCGTGGGGAGATAGAGGGGGGCCGGGGGGAGAGAGAGGGGGGCCGGGGGCAGAGAGAGGGGGGCCGGGGGCAGAGAGAGGGGGGCCGAGGGCCGAGAGATGGGTGCCTGGGGCAGAGAGAGGGGGGCCGTGGGCAGAGAGAGGAGGGCCGGGGGAAGAGACAGGGGGGCCGGGGGCAAAGAGAGGGGGGCCGGGGGCAGAGAGAGGTGGGCCGGGGGCAGAGAGAGGGGGGCAGGGGACAGAGAGAGGGGGGCCGGGGGGAGAGAGAGGGGGGCTGCGGGGAGAGAGAGGGGGCCGGGGGGAGAGAGAGGGGGGCCGTGGGGAGATAAAGGTGGGGCCGGGGGGAGAGAGAGGGGGGCCGAGGGCAGAGAGAGGGGGGCCGGGGGCAGAGAGAGGGGGGCCGAGGGCAGAGAGAGGGGGGCAGGGGGCAGAGAGAGGGGGGCCGTGGGCAGAGAGAGGGGGGCCGGGGGGAGAGACAGGGGTGCCGGGGGCAGAGAGAGGGGGGCCGGGGGCAGAGAGAGGTGGGCCAGGGGCAGAGAGAGGGGGGCCGGGGACCGAGAGAGCGGGGCCGGGGGGAGAGAGAGAGGGGCCGGCGGGAGAGAGAGGGGGGCCAGGGGGAGAGAGAGGGGGGCTGGCGGGAGAGAGAAGGGGGCCGGGGGGAGAGAGAGGGGGGCCGGGGGGAGAGAGAGGGGGGCCGGGGGCAGAGAGAGGGGGGCCGGGGGCAGAGGGAGGGGGGCCGGGGGCAGAGAGAGGGGGGCCGTTGGGAGAGAGAGGGGGGCCGGGGGGAGAGAGAGGGTGGCCGTGGGGAGAGAGAGGGGGGCCGTGGGGAGAGAGAGGGGGGCTGTGGGGATAGAGAGGGGAGCCGGGGGCAGAGAGAGGGGGGCCGGGGCAGAGAGAGGGGGGCCGTGGGGAGAGAGAGGGGGGCAGGGGGGAGAGAGAGGGGGGCGGGGAGAGAGAGGGGGGCCATGGGAAGAGAGAGAGGGGCCGTGGGGAGAGAGAGGGGGGCCGTGGGGAGAGATAAAGGGGCCGTGTGGAGAGAGAGGAGGGCCGTGTGGAGAGAGAGGGGGGCCGTGGGGAGAGAGAGGGGGGACGGGGGCAGAGAGAGCGGGGCCGGGGGGAGAAAGAGGGGGGCCGGGGGGAGAGAGAGGGGGGTCGGGGAGAGAGACAGGGGGGCCGGGGGGAGAAAGAGTGGGGCCGGGGGCAGAGAGAGGGGGCCCGGGGGCAGAGAGAGGGGGGCCGGGGGCAGAGAGAGGGGGGCCGGGAAGAGAGAGATGGGGGCCGGGGGGAGAGAGAGGGGGGCTGGGGGGAGAGAAAGGGGGGCCAGGGAGAGAGAGAGGGGGGCCGGGGGGAGAGAGAGGGGGGCCGGTGGGAGAGAGAGGGGGCCGGGCGGAGAGAGAGGGGGGCCGTGGGGAGATAAAGGGGGGCCGGGGGGAGAGAGAGGGGGGCCGGGGGCAGAGAGAGGGGGGCCGGGGGGAGAGAGAAGGGGGCCGGGGGGACAGAGAGGGGGGCCGGGGGGAGAGAGAGGGGGGCCGTGGGGAGAGAGAGGGGAGCCGGGGGGAGAGAGAGTGGGGGCCAGGGCGAGAGAGAGGGGGGCCGGTGGGAGAGAGAGGGGGGCCGTGGGGAGAGAGAAGGGGGCCGTGGAGAGAGAGAGGGGGGCCGTGGGGAGAGAGAGGGGGGCCGTGGGGAGATAGGGGGGGGCCGGGGGGAGAGAGAGGGGGGCCGGGGGCAGAGAGAGGGGGGCCGGGGGCAGAGAGAGGGGGGCCGAGGGCCGAGAGATGGGTGCCTGGGGCAGAGAGAGGGGGGCCGTGGGCAGAGAGAGGAGGGCCGGGGGAAGAGACAGGGGGGCCGGGGGCAGAGAGAGGGGGGCCGGGGGCAGAGAGAGGTGGGCCGGGGGCAGAGAGAGGGGGGCAGGGGACAGAGAGAGGGGGGCCGGGGGGAGAGAGAGGGGGGCTGCGGGGAGAGAGAGGGGGCCGGGGGGAGAAAGAGGGGGGCCGTGGGGAGATAAAGGTGGGGCCGGGGGGAGAGAGAGGGGGGCCGGGGGCAGAGAGAGGGGGGCCGGGGGCAGAGAGAGGGGGGCCGAGGGCAGAGAGAGGGGGGCCGGGGGCAGAGAGAGGGGGGCCGTGGGCAGAGAGAGGGGGGCCGGGGGGAGAGACAGGGGTGCCGGGGGCAGAGAGAGGGGGGCCGGGGGCAGAGAGAGGTGGGCCAGGGGCAGAGAGAGGGGTCCGGGGACCGAGAGAGCGGGGCCGGGGGGAGAGAGAGAGGGGCCGGCGGGAGAGAGAGGGGGGCCAGGGGGAGAGAGAGGGGGGCTGGCGGGAGAGAGAAGGGGGCCGGGGGGAGAGAGAGGGGGGCCGGGGGGAGAGAGAGGGGGGCCGGGGGCAGAGAGAGGGGGGCCGGGGGCAGAGGGAGGGGGGCCGGGGGCAGAGAGAGGGGGGGCCGTTTGGAGAGAGAGGGGGGCCGGGGGGAGAGAGAGGGTGGCCGTGGGGAGAGAGAGGGGGGCCGTGGGGAGAGAGAGGGGGGCTGTGGGGAGAGAGAGGGGAGCCGGGGGCAGAGAGAGGGGGGCCGGGGCAGAGAGAGGGGGGCCGTGGGGAGAGAGAGGGGGGCAGGGGGGAGAGAGAGGGGGGCGGGGAGAGAGAGGGGGGCCATGGGAAGAGAGAGGGGGGCCGTGGGGAGAGAGAGGGGGGCCGTGGGGAGAGATAAAGGGGCCGTGTGGAGAGAGAGGGGGGCCGTGTGGAGAGAGAGGGGGGCCGTGGGGAGAGAGAGGGGGGACGAGGGCAGAGAGAGCGGGGCCGGGGGGAGAAAGAGGGGGGCCGGGGGGAGAGAGAGGGGGGTCGGGGAGAGAGACAGGGGGGCCGGGGGGAGAAAGAGTGGGGCCGGGGTCAGAGAGAGGGGGGCCGGGGGCAGAGAGAGGGGGGCCGGGGGCAGAGAGAGGGGGGCCGGGAAGAGAGAGATGGGGGCCGGGGGGAGAGAGAGGGGGGCCGGGGGGAGAGAAAGGGGGGCCGGGGAGAGAGAGAGGGGGGCCGGGGGGAGAGAGAGGGGGGCCGGTGGGAGAGAGAGGGGGTCCGGCGGGAGAGAGAGGGGGGCCAGGGGGAGAGAAAGGGGGGCCGGGGAGAGAGAGAGGGGGGCCGGGGGGAGAGAGAGGGGGGCCGGGGGCGGAGAGAGGTGGGCCTGGGTCAGAGAGAGGGGGGCCAGGGACAGAGAGAGGGGGGCCAGGGGGAGAGAGAGGGGGGCTGCGGGGAGAGAGAGGGGGCCGGGCGGAGAGAGAGGGGGGCCGTGGGGAGATAATGGGGGGCCGGGGGGAGAGAGAGGGGGGCCGGGGGCAGAGAGAGGGGGGCCGGGGGCAGAGAGAGGGGGGCCGGGGACAGAGAGAGGGGGGCCGGGGGGAGAGAGAGGGGGGCTGTGGGGAGAGAGAGGGGGCCGGGGGGAGAGAGAGGGGGGCCGTGGGGAGATAAAGGGGGGCCGCGGGGAGAAAGAGGGGGGCCGGGGGGAGAGAGAGGGGGGCCGGGGCGAGAGAGAGGAGGGCCGGTGGGAGAGAGAGGGGGGCCGTGGGGAGAGAGAAGGGGGCCGTGGAGAGAGAGAGGGGGGCCGTGGGGAGAGAGAGGGGGGCCGTGGGGAGAGAGAGGGGGGCCGTGGGGAGAGAGGGGGGCCGGGGGGAGAGAGAGGGGGGCCGGGGGGAGAGAGAGGGGGGCCGGGGGCAGAGAGAGGATGGCCGAGGGCAGAGAGAGGGGGGCCGGGGGCAGAGAGAGGGGGGCCAGGGGGAGAGAGAAGGGGGCCGGGGGGAGAGAGAGGGGGGCCGGGGGGAGAGAGAGGGGGGCCAGGGGGAGAGAGAAGGGGGCCGGGGGGAGAGAGAGGGGGGCCGGGGGGAGAGAGAGGGGGGCCGTGGGGAGAGAGAGGGGAGCCGGGGGGAGAGAGAGTGGGGGCCAGGGCGAGAGAGAGGGGGGCCGGTGGGAGAGAGAGGGGGGCCGTGGGGAGAGAGAAGGGGGCCGTGGAGAGAGAAAGGGGGGCCGTGGGGAGAGAGAGGGGGGCCGTGGGGAGATAGAGGGGGGCCGGGGGGAGAGAGAGGGGGGCCGGGGGCAGAGAGAGGGGGGCCGGGGGCAGAGAGAGGGGGGCCGAGGGCCGAGAGATGGGTGCCTGGGGCAGAGAGAGGGGGGCCGTGGGCAGAGAGAGGAGGGCCGGGGGAAGAGACAGGGGGGCCGGGGGCAAAGAGAGGGGGGCCGGGGGCAGAGAGAGGTGGGCCGGGGGCAGAGAGAGGGGGGCAGGGGACAGAGAGAGGGGGGCCGGGGGGAGAGAGAGGGGGGCTGCGGGGAGAGAGAGGGGGCCGGGGGGAGAGAGAGGGGGGCCGTGGGGAGATAAAGGTGGGGCCGGGGGGAGAGAGAGGGGGGCCGAGGGCAGAGAGAGGGGGGCCGGGGGCAGAGAGAGGGGGGCCGAGGGCAGAGAGAGGGGGGCCGGGGGCAGAGAGAGGGGGGCCGTGGGCAGAGAGAGGGGGGCCGGGGGGAGAGACAGGGGTGCCGGGGGCAGAGAGAGGGGGGCCGGGGGCAGAGAGAGGTGGGCCAGGGGCAGAGAGAGGGGGGCCGGGGACCGAGAGAGCGGGGCCGGGGGGAGAGAGAGAGGGGCCGGCGGGAGAGAGAGGGGGGCCAGGGGGAGAGAGAGGGGGGCTGGCGGGAGAGAGAAGGGGGCCGGGGGGAGAGAGAGGGGGGCCGGGGGGAGAGAGAGGGGGGCCGGGGGCAGAGAGAGGGGGCCGGGGGCAGAGGGAGGGGGGCCGGGGGCAGAGAGAGGGGGGCCGTTGGGAGAGAGAGGGGGGCCGGGGGGAGAGAGAGGGTGGCCGTGGGGAGAGAGAGGGGGGCCGTGGGGAGAGAGAGGGGGGCTGTGGGGATAGAGAGGGGAGCCGGGGGCAGAGAGAGGGGGGCCGGGGCAGAGAGAGGGGGGCCGTGGGGAGAGAGAGGGGGGCAGGGGGGAGAGAGAGGGGGGCGGGGAGAGAGAGGGGGGCCATGGGAAGAGAGAGAGGGGCCGTGGGGAGAGAGAGGGGGGCCGTGGGGAGAGATAAAGGGGCCGTGTGGAGAGAGAGGAGGGCCGTGTGGAGAGAGAGGGGGGCCGTGGGGAGAGAGAGGGGGGACGGGGGCAGAGAGAGCGGGGCCGGGGGGAGAAAGAGGGGGGCCGGGGGGAGAGAGAGGGGGGTCGGGGAGAGAGACAGGGGGGCCGGGGGGAGAAAGAGTGGGGCCGGGGGCAGAGAGAGGGGGCCCGGGGGCAGAGAGAGGGGGGCCGGGGGCAGAGAGAGGGGGGCCGGGAAGAGAGAGATGGGGGCCGGGGGGAGAGAGAGGGGGGCTGGGGGGAGAGAAAGGGGGGCCAGGGAGAGAGAGAGGGGGGCCGGGGGGAGAGAGAGGGGGGCCGGTGGGAGAGAGAGGGGGCCGGGCGGAGAGAGAGGGGGGCCGTGGGGAGATAAAGGGGGGCCGGGGGGAGAGAGAGGGGGGCCGGGGGCAGAGAGAGGGGGGCCGGGGGGAGAGAGAAGGGGGCCGGGGGGAGAGAGAGGGGGGCCGGGGGGAGAGAGAGGGGGGCCGTGGGGAGAGAGAGGGGAGCCGGGGGGAGAGAGAGTGGGGGCCAGGGCGAGAGAGAGGGGGGCCGGTGGGAGAGAGAGGGGGGCCGTGGGGAGAGAGAAGGGGGCCGTGGAGAGAGAGAGGGGGGCCGTGGGGAGAGAGAGGGGGGCCGTGGGGAGATAGGGGGGGGCCGGGGGGAGAGAGAGGGGGGCCGGGGGCAGAGAGAGGGGGGCCGGGGGCAGAGAGAGGGGGGCCGAGGGCCGAGAGATGGGTGCCTGGGGCAGAGAGAGGGGGGCCGTGGGCAGAGAGAGGAGGGCCGGGGGAAGAGACAGGGGGGCCGGGGGCAGAGAGAGGGGGGCCGGGGGCAGAGAGAGGTGGGCCGGGGGCAGAGAGAGGGGGGCAGGGGACAGAGAGAGGGGGGCCGGGGGGAGAGAGAGGGGGGCTGCGGGGAGAGAGAGGGGGCCGGGGGGAGAAAGAGGGGGGCCGTGGGGCGATAAAGGTGGGGCCGGGGGGAGAGAGAGGGGGGCCGGGGGCAGAGAGAGGGGGGCCGGGGGCAGAGAGAGGGGGGCCGAGGGCAGAGAGAGGGGGGCCGGGGGCAGAGAGAGGGGGGCCGTGGGCAGAGAGAGGGGGGCCGGGGGGAGAGACAGGGGTGCCGGGGGCAGAGAGAGGGGGGCCGGGGGCAGAGAGAGGTGGGCCAGGGGCAGAGAGAGGGGTCCGGGGACCGAGAGAGCGGGGCCGGGGGGAGAGAGAGAGGGGCCGGCGGGAGAGAGAGGGGGGCCAGGGGGAGAGAGAGGGGGGCTGGCGGGAGAGAGAAGGGGGCCGGGGGGAGAGAGAGGGGGGCCGGGGGGAGAGAGAGGGGGGCCGGGGGCAGAGAGAGGGGGGCCGGGGGCAGAGGGAGGGGGGCCGGGGGCAGAGAGAGGGGGGGCCGTTTGGAGAGAGAGGGGGGCCGGGGGGAGAGAGAGGGTGGCCGTGGGGAGAGAGAGGGGGGCCGTGGGGAGAGAGAGGGGGGCTGTGGGGAGAGAGAGGGGAGCCGGGGGCAGAGAGAGGGGGGCCGGGGCAGAGAGAGGGGGGCCGTGGGGAGAGAGAGGGGGGCAGGGGGGAGAGAGAGGGGGGCGGGGAGAGAGAGGGGGGCCATGGGAAGAGAGAGGGGGGCCGTGGGGAGAGAGAGGGGGGCCGTGGGGAGAGATAAAGGGGCCGTGTGGAGAGAGAGGGGGGCCGTGTGGAGAGAGAGGGGGGCCGTGGGGAGAGAGAGGGGGGACGAGGGCAGAGAGAGCGGGGCCGGGGGGAGAAAGAGGGGGGCCGGGGGGAGAGAGAGGGGGGTCGGGGAGAGAGACAGGGGGGCCGGGGGGAGAAAGAGTGGGGCCGGGGTCAGAGAGAGGGGGGCCGGGGGCAGAGAGAGGGGGGCCGGGGGCAGAGAGAGGGGGGCCGGGAAGAGAGAGATGGGGGCCGGGGGGAGAGAGAGGGGGGCCGGGGGGAGAGAAAGGGGGGCCGGGGAGAGAGAGAGGGGGGCCGGGGGGAGAGAGAGGGGGGCCGGTGGGAGAGAGAGGGGGTCCGGTGGGAGAGAGAGGGGGGCCAGGGGGAGAGAAAGGGGGGCCGGGGAGAGAGAGAGGGGGGCCGGGGGGAGAGAGAGGGGGGCCGGGGGCGGAGAGAGGTGGGCCTGGGGCAGAGAGAGGGGGGCCAGGGACAGAGAGAGGGGGGCCAGGGGGAGAGAGAGGGGGGCTGCGGGGAGAGAGAGGGGGCCGGGCGGAGAGAGAGGGGGGCCGTGGGGAGATAAAGGGGGGCCGGGGGGAGAGAGAGGGGGGCCGGGGGCAGAGAGAGGGGGGCCGGGGGCAGAGAGAGGGGGGCCGGGGACAGAGAGAGGGGGGCCGGGGGGAGAGAGAGGGGGGCTGTGGGGAGAGAGAGGGGGCCGGGGGGAGAGAGAGGGGGGCCGTGGGGAGATAAAGGGGGGCCGCGGGGAGAAAGAGGGGGGCCGGGGGCAGAGAGAGGGGCGCCGGGGGCAGAGAGAGGGGGCCGAGCGCAGAGAGAGGGGGGCCGGGGGCAGAGAGAGGGGGGCCGTGGGCAGAGAGAGGGGGGACGAGGGGAGAGACAGGGGTGCCGGGGGCAGAGAGAGGGGGGCCGGGGACAGAGAGAGCGGGGCCGGGGGGAGAAAGAGGGGGGCTGCGGGGAGAGAGAGGGGGGCCGGGGGGAGAGAGAGGGGGGCCGGGGGGAGAGAGAGGGGGGCCGGCGGGAGAGAGAAGGGGCCGTGGGGAGAAAGAGGGGGGCCGGGGGGAGAGAGAGGGGGGCCGTGAGGAGAGAGAAAGGGGCCGTGTGGAGAGAGAGGGGGGCCGTGTGAAGAAAGAGGGGGGCCGGGGGGAGAGAGAGGGGGGCCGGGGGCAGAGAGAGGGGGGCCGGGGGGATAGAGAGGGGGGCCGGGGGCAGAGAGAGGGGGGCCGGGGGGAGAGAGAGGGGGGCCGGGGGGAGAGAGAGGGAGGCCTGGAAGAGAGAGAGGGGGGCCGGGGGGAGAGAGAGGGGGGCCGGGGGGAGAGAGAGGGGGGCCGGGGGGAGAGAGAGGGGGGCCGGCAGGAGAGAGAGGGCTGCCGGCGGGAGAGAGAGGGGGGCCGGGGGGAGAGAGAGAGGGGCCGGCGAGAGAGAGATGGGGGCCGGGGGGAGAGAGAGGGGGGCTGGCGGGAGAGAGAGGGGGGCCGGGGGGAGAGAGAGGGGGGCCGGGGGGAGAGAGAGGGGGGCCGGGGGCAGAGAGAGGGGGGCCGGGGGCAGAGGGAGGGGGGCCGGGGGCAGAGAGAGGGGGGCCGTTGGGAGAGAGAGGGGGGCCGGGGGGAGAGAGAGGGTGGCCGTGGGGAGAGAGAGGGGGGCCGTGGGGAGAGAGAGGGGGGCCGTGGGGAGAGAGAGGGGAGCCGGGGGCAGAGAGAGGGGGGCCGGGGGCAGAGAGAGGGGGGCCGTGGGGAGAGAGAGGGGGGCAGGGGGGAGAGAGAGGGGGGCCGGGGGCAGAGAGAGGGGGGCCGGGGGCAGAGAGAGGGGGGCCGGGGGCAGAGAGAGGGGGGCCGGGAAGAGAGAGAGGGGGGCCGGGGGGAGAGAGAGGGGGGCCGGGGGGAGAGAAAGGGGGGATGGGGAGAGAGAGAGGGGGGCCGGGGGGAGAGAGAGGGGGGCCGGTTCGAGAGAGAGGGGGTCCGGCGGGAGAGAGAGGGGGGCCAGGTGGAGAGAGAGGGGGCCGGGGAGAGAGAGAGGGGGGCCGGGGGGAGAGAGAGGGGGGCCCGGGGGCAGAGAGAGGGGGGCCGGGGGCAGAGAGAGGGGGGCCGTGGGCAGAGAGAGGGCGGCCGGGGGGAGAGACAGGGGGGCCGGGGGCAGAGAGAGTGGGGCCGGGGGCAGAGAGAGGTGGGCCCGGGGCAGAGAGAGGGGGGCCGGGGACAGAGAGAGGGGGGCCGGGGGGAGAGAGAGGGGGGCTGCAGGGAGAGAGAGGGGGCCGGGGGGAGAGAGAGAGGGGCCGGGGCGAGAGAGAGGGGGGCCGGTGGGAGAGAGAGGGGGGCCGTGGGGAGAGAGAAGGGGGCCGTGGAGAGAGAGAGGGGGGCCGTGGGGAGAGAGAGGGGGGCCGTGGGGAGAGAGAGGGGGGCCGTGGGGAGAGAGAGGGGGGCCGGGGGGAGAGAGAGGGGGGCCGGGGGCAGAGAGAGGGGGGCCGGGGGCAGAGAGAGGGTGGCCAAGGGCAGAGAGAGGGGGGCCGGGGGCAGAGAGAGGGGGGCCAGGGGCAGAGAGAGTGGGGCCGGGGGGAGAGAGAGGGGGGCCGGGGGGAGAGAGAAGGGGGCCGGGGGGAGAGAGAGGGGGGCAGGGGGGCGAGAGAGGGGGGCCGTGGGGAGAGAGAGGGGGGCCGTGGGGAGAGAGAGGGGAGCCGGGGGGAGAGAGAGTGGGGGCCAGGGCGAGAGATAGGGGGGCCGGTGGGAGAGAGAGGGGGGCCGTGGGGAGAGAGAAGGGGGCCGTGGAGAGAGAGAGGGGGGCCGTGGGGAGAGAGAGGGGGGCCGTGGGGAGATAGAGGGGGGCCGGGGGGAGAGAGAGGGGGGCCGGGGGCAGAGAGAGGGGGGCCGGGGGCAGAGAAGGGGGGCCGTGGGCAGAGAGAGGGGGGCCGGGGGGAGAGACAGGGGGGCCGTGGGCAGAGAGAGGGGGGCCGGGGGCAGAGAGAGGTGGGCCGGGGGCAGAGAGAGGGGGGCCGGGCACAGAGAGAGAGGGGGGCCGTGGGGAGAGAGAGGGGGGCCGTGGGGAGAGAGAGGGGGGCCGTGGGGAGAGAGAGGGGGGCCGGGGGGAGAGAGAGGGGGGCCGGGGGCAGAGAGAGGGGGGCCGGGGGCAGAGAGAGGGTGGCCAAGGGCAGAGAGAGGGGGGCCGGGGGCAGAGAGAGGGGGGCCAGGGGCAGAGAGAGGGGGGCCGGGGGGAGAGAGAGGGGGGCCGGGGGGAGAGAGAAGGGGGCCGGGGGGAGAGAGAGGGGGGCAGGGGGGCGAGAGAGGGGGGCCGTGGGGAGAGAGAGGGGGGCCGTGGGGAGAGAGAGGGGAGCCGGGGGGAGAGAGAGTGGGGGTCAGGGCGAGAGATAGGGGGGCCGGTGGGAGAGAGAGGGGGGCCGTGGGGAGAGAGAAGGGGGCCGTGGAGAGAGAGAGGGGGGCCGTGGGGAGAGAGAGGGGGGCCGTGGGGAGATAGAGGGGGGCCGGGGGGAGAGAGAGGGGGGCCGGGGGCAGAGAGAGGGGGGCCGGGGGCAGAGAAGGGGGGCCGTGGGCAGAGAGAGGGGGGCCGGGGGGAGAGACAGGGGGGCCGTGGGCAGAGAGAGGGGGGCCGGGGGCAGAGAGAGGTGGGCCGGGGGCAGAGAGAGGGGGGCCGGGGACAGAGAGAGGGGGGCCGGGGGGAGAGAGAGGAGGGCTGCGGGGAGAGAGAGGGGGCCGGGGGGAGAGAGAGGGGGGCCGTGGGGAGATAAAGGGGGGCCGGGGGGAGAGAGAGGGGGGCCGTGGGCAGAGAGAGGGGGGCCGGGGGCAGAGAGAGGGGGGCCGAGGGCAGAGAGAGGGGGGCCGGGGGCAGAGAGAGGGGGGCCGTGGGCAGAGAGAGGGGGGCCGGGGGGAGAGACAGGGGTGCCGGGGGCAGAGAGAGGGGGGCCGGGGGCAGAGAGAGGTGGGCCAAGGGCAGAGAGAGGGGGGCCGGGGACCGAGAGAGCGGGGCCGGGGGGAGAGAGAGGGGGGCTGCGAGGAGAGAGAGGGGGCCGGGGGGAGAGAGAGGGGGGCCGGGGCGACAGAGAGGGGGGCCGGTGGTAGAGAGAGGGGGGCCGTGGGGAGAGAGAAGGGGCCGTGGAGAGAGAAAGGGGGGCCGTGGGGAGAGAGAGGGGGGCCGTGGGGAGAGAGAGGGGGGCCGTGGGGACAGAGAGGGGGGCCGGGGGGAGAGAGAGGGGGGCCGGGGGCAGAGAGAGGGGGGCCGGGGGCAGAGAGAGGGGGGCCGTGGGAAGAGAGAGGGGGGACGGGGGGAGAGACAGGGGTGCCGGGGGCAGAGAGAGGGGGGCCGGGGGCAGAGAGAGGTGGGCCAGGGGCAGAGAGAGGGGGGCCGGGGACAGAGAGAGCGGGGCCGGGGGGAGAAAGAGGGGGGCTGCGGGGAGAGAGAGGGGGGCCGGGGGGAGAGAGAGGGGGGCCGGGGGGAGAGAGAGGGGGGCCGGCGGGAGAGAGAAGGGGCCGTGGGGAGAAAGAGGGGGGCCGGGGAGAGAGAGAGGGGGGCCGTGAGGAGAGAGAAACGGGCCGTGTGGAGAGAGAGGGGGGCCGTGTGAAGAGAGAGGGGGGCCGGGGGGAGAGAGAGGGGGGCCGGGGGCAGAGAGAGGGGGGCCGGGGGGATAGAGAGGGGGGCCGGGGGCAGAGAGAGGGGGGCCGGGGGGAGAGAGAGGGGGGCCGGGGGGAGAGAGAGGGAGGCCTGGAAGAGAGAGAGGGGGGCCGGGGGGAGAGAGAGGGGGGCCGGGGGGAGAGAGAGGGGGGCCGGGGGGAGAGAGAGGGGGGCCGGCAGGAGAGAGAGGGCTGCCGGCGGGAGAGAGAGGGGGGCCGGGGGGAGAGAGAGAGGGGCCGGCGGGAGAGAGAGGGGGGCCGGGGGGAGAGAGAGGGGGGCTGGCAGGAGAGAGAGGGGGGCCGGGGGGAGAGAGAGGGGGGCCGGGGGGAGAGAGAGGGGGGCCGGGGGCAGAGAGAGGGGGGCCGGGGGCAGAGGGAGGGGGGCCGGGGGCAGAGAGAGGGGGGCCGTTGGGAGAGAGAGGGGGGCCGGGGGGATAGAGAGGGTGGCCGTGGGGAGAGAGAGGGGGGCCGTGGGGAGAGAGAGGGGGGCCGGGGGCAGAGAGAGGGGGGCCGGGGGCAGAGAGAGGGGGGCCGTGGGGAGAGAGAGGGGGGCAGGGGGGAGAGAGAGGGGGGCGGGGAGAGAGAGGGGGGCCGTGGGAAGAGAGAGGGGGGCCGTTGGGAGAGAGAGGGTGGCCGTGGGGAGAGAGAAAGGGGCCGTGTGGAGAGAGACGGGGGCCGTGTGGAGAGAGAGGGGTGGCCGTGGGGAGAGAGAGGGGGGCCGGGGGCAGAGAGAGCGGGGCCGGGGGGAGAGAGAGGGGGCCGGGGGGAGAGAGAGGGGGGCCGGGGAGAGAGACAGGGGGGCCGGGGGGAGAGAGAGGGAGGCCTGGAAGAGAGAGAGGGGGGCCGGGGGGAGAGAGAGGGGGGCCGGGGGGAGAGAGAGGGGGGCCGGGGGGAGAGAGATGGGGGCCGGCAGGAGAGAGAGGGCTGCCGGCGGGAGAGAGAGGGGGGCCGGGGGGAGAGAGAGAGGGGCCGGCGGGAGAGAGAGGGGGGCCGGGGGGAGAGAGAGGGGGGCTGGCAGGAGAGAGAGGGGGGCCGGGGGGAGAGAGAGGGGGGCCGGGGGGAGAGAGAGGGGGGCCGGGGGCAGAGAGAGGGGTGGCCGTGGGGAGAGAGAGGGGGGCCGGGGGCAGAGAGAGGGTGGCCGTGGGGAGAGAGAGGGGGGCCGTGGGGAGAGAGAGGGGGGCCGTGGGGAGAGAGAGGGGAGCCGGGGGCAGAGAGAGGGGGGCCGGGGGCAGAGAGAGGGGGGCCGTGGGGAGAGAGAGGGGGGCAGGGGGGAGAGAGACGGGGGCCGTGTGGAGAGAGAGGGGTGGCCGTGGGGAGAGAGAGGGGGGCCGGGGGCAGAGAGAGCGGGGCCGGGGGGAGAGAGAGGGGGCCGGGGGGAGAGAGAGGGGGGCCGGGGAGAGAGACAGGGGGGCCGGGGGGAGAAAGAGGGGGGCCGGGGGCAGAGAGAGGGGGCCGGGGGAAGAGAGAGGGGGGCCGGGGGCAGAGAGAGGGGGGCCGGGAAGAGAGAGAGGGGGGCCGGGGGGAGAGAGAGGGGGGCCGGGGGGAGAGAAAGGGGGGATGGGGAGAGAGAGAGGGGGGCCGGGGGGAGAGAGAGGGGGGCCGCTTCGAGAGAGAGGGGGTCCGGCGGGAGAGAGAGGGGGGCCAGGTGGAGAGAGAGGGGGCCGGGGAGAGAGAGAGGGGGGCCGGGGGGAGAGAGAGGGGGGCCCGGGGGCAGAGAGAGGGGGGCCGGGGGCAGAGAGAGGGGGGCCGTGGGCAGAGAGAGGGGGGCCGGGGGGAGAGACAGGGGGGCCGGGGGCAGAGAGAGTGGGGCCGGGGGCAGAGAGAGGTGGGCCCGGGGCAGAGAGAGGGGGGCCGGGGACAGAGAGAGGGGGGCCGGGGGGAGAGAGAGGGGGGCTGCAGGGAGAGAGAGGGGGCCGGGGGGAGAGAGAGAGGGGCCGGGGCGAGAGAGAGGGGGGCCGGTGGGAGAGAGAGGGGGGCCGTGGGGAGAGAGAGGGGGCCGTGGAGAGAGAGAGGGGGCCGTGGGGAGAGAGAGGGGGGCCGTGGGGAGAGAGAGGGGGGCCGTGGGGAGAGAGAGGGGGGCCGGGGGCAGAGAGAGGGGGGCCGGGGGCAGAGAGAGGGTGGCCAAGGGCAGAGAGAGGGGGGCCGGGGGCAGAGAGAGGGGGGCCAGGGACAGAGAGAGGGGGGCCGGGGGGAGAGAGAGGGGGGCCGGGGGGAGAGAGAAGGGGGCCGGGGGGAGAGAGAGGGGGGCAGGGGGGCGAGAGAGGGGGGCCGTGGGGAGAGAGAGGGGGGCCGTGGGGAGAGAGAGGGGAGCCGGGGGGAGAGAGAGTGGGGGCCAGGGCGAGAGATAGGGGGGCCGGTGGGAGAGAGAGGGGGGCCGTGGGGAGAGAGAAGGGGGCCGTGGAGAGAGAGAGGGGGGCCGTGGGGAGAGAGAGGGGGGCCGTGGGGAGATAGAGGGGGGCCGGGGGGAGAGAGAGGGGGGCCGGGGGCAGAGAGAGGGGGGCCGGGGGCAGAGAGAGGGGGGCCGAGGGCCGAGAGATGGGGGCCGGGGGCAGAGAGAGGGGGGCCGTGGGCAGAGAGAGGGGGGCCGGGGGGAGAGACAGGGGGGCCGGGGGCAGAGAGAGGGGGGCCAGGGGAAGAGAGAGGTGGGCCGGGGGCAGAGAGAGGGGGGCCGGGGACAGAGAGAGGGGGGCCGGGGGGAGAGAGAGGAGGGCTGCGGGGAGAGAGAGGGGGCCGGGGGGAGAGAGAGGGGGGCCGTGGGGAGATAAAGGGGGGCCGGGGGGAGAGAGAGGGGGGCCGTGGGCAGAGAGAGGGGGACCGGGGGCAGAGAGAGGGGGGCCGAGGGCAGAGAGAGGGGGGCCGGGGGCAGAGAGAGGGGGGCCGTGGGCAGAGAGAGGGGGGCCGGGGGGAGAGACAGGGGTGCCGGGGGCAGAGAGAGGGGGGCCGGGGGCAGAGAGAGGTGGGCCAAGGGCAGAGAGAGGGGGGCCGGGGACCGAGAGAGCGGGGCCGGGGGGAGAGAGAGGGGGGCTGCGAGGAGAGAGAGGGGGCCGGGGGGAGAGAGAGGGGGGCCGGGGCGACAGAGAGGGGGGCCGGTGGTAGAGAGAGGGGGGCCGTGGGGAGAGAGAAGGGGCCGTGGAGAGAGAAAGGGGGGCCGTGGGGAGAGAGAGGGGGGCCGTGGGGAGAGAGAGGGGGGCCGTGGGGACAGAGAGGGGGCCGGGGGAAGAGAGAGGGGGGCCGGGGGCAGAGAGAGGGGGGCCGGGGGCAGAGAGACGGTGGCCGAGGGCAGAGAGAGGGGGGCCGGGGGCAGAGAGAGGGGGGCCAGGGGCAGAGAGAAGGGGGCCGGGGGGAGAGAGAGGGGGGCTGGCAGGAGAGAGAGGGGGGCCGGGGGGAGAGAGAGGGGGGCCGTGGGGAGATAGAGGGGGGCCGGGGGGAGAGAGAGGGGGGCCGGGGGGAGAGAGAGGGGGGCCGTGGGGAGATAGAGGGGGGCCGGGGGGAGAGAGAGGGGGGCCGGGGGCAGAGAGAGGGGGGCCGGGGGCAGAGAAGGGGGGCCGTGGGCAGAGAGAGGGGGGCCGGGGGGAGAGACAGGGGGGCCGTGGGCAGAGAGAGGGGGGCCGGGGGCAGAGAGAGGTGGGCCGGGGGCAGAGAGAGGGGGGCCGGGCACAGAGAGAGAGGGGGGCCGTGGGGAGAGAGAGGGGGGCCGTGGGGAGAGAGAGGGGGGCCGTGGGGAGAGAGAGGGGGGCCGGGGGGAGAGAGAGGGGGGCCGGGGGCAGAGAGAGGGGGGCCGGGGGCAGAGAGAGGGTGGCCAAGGGCAGAGAGAGGGGGGCCGGGGGCAGAGAGAGGGGGGCCAGGGGCAGAGAGAGGGGGGCCGGGGGGAGAGAGAGGGGGGCCGGGGGGAGAGAGAAGGGGGCCGGGGGGAGAGAGAGGGGGGCAGGGGGGCGAGAGAGGGGGGCCGTGGGGAGAGAGAGGGGGGCCGTGGGGAGAGAGAGGGGAGCCGGGGGGAGAGAGAGTGGGGGTCAGGGCGAGAGATAGGGGGGCCGGTGGGAGAGAGAGGGGGGCCGTGGGGAGAGAGAAGGGGGCCGTGGAGAGAGAGAGGGGGGCCGTGGGGAGAGAGAGGGGGGCCGTGGGGAGATAGAGGGGGGCCGGGGGGAGAGAGAGGGGGGCCGGGGGCAGAGAGAGGGGGGCCGGGGGCAGAGAAGGGGGGCCGTGGGCAGAGAGAGGGGGGCCGGGGGGAGAGACAGGGGGGCCGTGGGCAGAGAGAGGGGGGCCGGGGGCAGAGAGAGGTGGGCCGGGGGCAGAAAGAGGGGGGCCGGGGACAGAGAGAGGGGGGCCGGGGGGAGAGAGAGGAGGGCTGCGGGGAGAGAGAGGGGGCCGGGGGGAGAGAGAGGGGGGCCGTGGGGAGATAAAGGGGGGCCGGGGGGAGAGAGAGGGGGGCCGTGGGCAGAGAGAGGGGGGCCGGGGGCAGAGAGAGGGGGGCCGAGGGCAGAGAGAGGGGGGCCGGGGGCAGAGAGAGGGGGGCCGTGGGCAGAGAGAGGGGGGCCGGGGGGAGAGACAGGGGTGCCGGGGGCAGAGAGAGGGGGGCCGGGGGCAGAGAGAGGTGGGCCAAGGGCAGAGAGAGGGGGGCCGGGGACCGAGAGAGCGGGGCCGGGGGGAGAGAGAGGGGGGCTGCGAGGAGAGAGAGGGGGCCGGGGGGAGAGAGAGGGGGGCCGGGGCGACAGAGAGGGGGGCCGGTGGTAGAGAGAGGGGGGCCGTGGGGAGAGAGAAGGGGCCGTGGAGAGAGAAAGGGGGGCCGTGGGGAGAGAGAGGGGGGCCGTGGGGAGAGAGAGGGGGGCCGTGGGGACAGAAAGGGGGGCCGGGGGGAGAGAGAGGGGGGCCGGGGGCAGAGAGAGGGGGGCCGGGGGCAGAGAGAGGGGGGCCGTGGGCAGAGAGAGGGGGGACGGGGGGAGAGACAGGGGTGCCGGGGGCAGAGAGAGGGGGGCCGGGGGCAGAGAGAGGTGGGCCAGGGGCAGAGAGAGGGGGGCCGGGGACAGAGAGAGCGGGGCCGGGGGGAGAAAGAGGGGGGCTGCGGGGAGAGAGAGGGGGGCCGGGGGGAGAGAGAGGGGGGCCGGGGGGAGAGAGAGGGGGGCCGGCGGGAGAGAGAAGGGGCCGTGGGGAGAAAGAGGGGGGCCGGGGAGAGAGAGAGGGGGGCCGTGAGGAGAGAGAAACGGGCCGTGTGGAGAGAGAGGGGGGCCGTGTGAAGAGAGAGGGGGGCCGGGGGGAGAGAGAGGGGGGCCGGGGGCAGAGAGAGGGGGGCCGGGGGGATAGAGAGGGGGGCCGGGGGCAGAGAGAGGGGGGCCGGGGGGAGAGAGAGGGGGGCCGGGGGGAGAGAGAGGGAGGCCTGGAAGAGAGAGAGGGGGGCCGGGGGGAGAGAGAGGGGGGCCGGGGGGAGAGAGAGGGGGGCCGGGGGGAGAGAGAGGGGGGCCGGCAGGAGAGAGAGGGCTGCCGGCGGGAGAGAGAGGGGGGCCGGGGGGAGAGAGAGAGGGGCCGGCGGGAGAGAGAGGGGGGCCGGGGGGAGAGAGAGGGGGGCTGGCAGGAGAGAGAGGGGGGCCGGGGGGAGAGAGAGGGGGGCCGGGGGGAGAGAGAGGGGGGCCGGGGGCAGAGAGAGGGGGGCCGGGGGCAGAGGGAGGGGGGCCGGGGGCAGAGAGAGGGGGGCCGTTGGGAGAGAGAGGGGGGCCGGGGGGAGAGAGAGGGTGGCCGTGGGGAGAGAGATTGGGGGCCGTGGGGAGAGAGAGGGGGGCCGGGGGCAGAGAGAGGGGGGCCGGGGGCAGAGAGAGGGGGGCCGTGGGGAGAGAGAGGGGGGCAGGGGGGAGAGAGAGGGGGGCGGGGAGAGAGAGGGGGGCCGTGGGAAGAGAGAGGGGGGCCGTTGGGAGAGAGAGGGTGGCCGTGGGGAGAGAGAAAGGGGCCGTGTGGAGAGAGACGGGGGCCGTGTGGAGAGAGAGGGGTGGCCGTGGGGAGAGAGAGGGGGGCCGGGGGCAGAGAGAGCGGGGCCGGGGGGAGAGAGAGGGGGCCGGGGGGAGAGAGAGGGGGGCCGGGGAGAGAGACAGGGGGGCCGGGGGGAGAGAGAGGGAGGCCTGGAAGAGAGAGAGGGGGGCCGGGGGGAGAGAGAGGGGGGCCGGGGGGAGAGAGAGGGGGGCCGGGGGGAGAGAGATGGGGGCCGGCAGGAGAGAGAGGGCTGCCGGCGGGAGAGAGAGGGGGGCCGGGGGGAGAGAGAGAGGGGCCGGCGGGAGAGAGAGGGGGGCCGGGGGGAGAGAGAGGGGGGCTGGCAGGAGAGAGAGGGGGGCCGGGGGGAGAGAGAGGGGGGCCGGGGGGAGAGAGAGGGGGGCCGGGGGCAGAGAGAGGGGTGGCCGTGGGGAGAGAGAGGGGGGCCGGGGGCAGAGAGAGGGTGGCCGTGGGGAGAGAGAGGGGGGCCGTGGGGAGAGAGAGGGGGGCCGTGGGGAGAGAGAGGGGAGCCGGGGGCAGAGAGAGGGGGGCCGGGGGCAGAGAGAGGGGGGCCGTGGGGAGAGAGAGGGGGGCAGGGGGGAGAGAGACGGGGGCCGTGTGGAGAGAGAGGGGTGGCCGTGGGGAGAGAGAGGGGGGCCGGGGGCAGAGAGAGCGGGGCCGGGGGGAGAGAGAGGGGGCCGGGGGGAGAGAGAGGGGGGCCGGGGAGAGAGACAGGGGGGCCGGGGGGAGAAAGAGGGGGGCCGGGGGCAGAGAGAGGGGGCCGGGGGAAGAGAGAGGGGGGCCGGGGGCAGAGAGAGGGGGGCAGGGAAGAGAGAGAGGGGGGCCGGGGGGAGAGAGAGGGGGGCCGGGGGGAGAGAAAGGGGGGATGGGGAGAGAGAGAGGGGGGCCGGGGGGAGAGAGAGGGGGGCCGCTTCGAGAGAGAGGGGGTCCGGCGGGAGAGAGAGGGGGGCCAGGTGGAGAGAGAGGGGGCCGGGGAGAGAGAGAGGGGGGCCGGGGGGAGAGAGAGGGGGGCCCGGGGGCAGAGAGAGGGGGGCCGGGGGCAGAGAGAGGGGGGCCGTGGGCAGAGAGAGGGGGGCCGGGGGGAGAGACAGGGGGGCCGGGGGCAGAGAGAGTGGGGCCGGGGGCAGAGAGAGGTGGGCCCGGGGCAGAGAGAGGGGGGCCGGGGACAGAGAGAGGGGGGCCGGGGGGAGAGAGAGGGGGGCTGCAGGGAGAGAGAGGGGGCCGGGGGGAGAGAGAGAGGGGCCGGGGCGAGAGAGAGGGGGGCCGGTGGGAGAGAGAGGGGGGCCGTGGGGAGAGAGAAGGGGGCCGTGGAGAGAGAGAGGGGGCCGTGGGGAGAGAGAGGGGGGCCGTGGGGAGAGAGAGGGGGGCCGTGGGGAGAGAGAGGGGGGCCGGGGGGAGAGAGAGGGGGGCCGGGGGCAGAGAGAGGGGGGCCGGGGGCAGAGAGAGGGTGGCCAAGGGCAGAGAGAGGGGGGCCGGGGGCAGAGAGAGGGGGGCCAGGGACAGAGAGAGGGGGGCCGGGGGGAGAGAGAGGGGGGCCGGGGGGAGAGAGAAGGGGGCCGGGGGGAGAGAGAGGGGGGCAGGGGGGCGAGAGAGGGGGGCCGTGGGGAGAGAGAGGGGGGCCGTGGGGAGAGAGAGGGGAGCCGGGGGGAGAGAGAGTGGGGGCCAGGGCGAGAGATAGGGGGGCCGGTGGGAGAGAGAGGGGGGCCGTGGGGAGAGAGAAGGGGGCCGTGGAGAGAGAGAGGGGGGCCGTGGGGAGAGAGAGGGGGGCCGTGGGGAGATAGAGGGGGGCCGGGGGGAGAGAGAGGGGGGCCGGGGGCAGAGAGAGGGGGGCCGGGGGCAGAGAGAGGGGGGCCGAGGGCCGAGAGATGGGGGCCGGGGGCAGAGAGAGGGGGGCCGTGGGCAGAGAGAGGGGGGCCGGGGGGAGAGACAGGGGGGCCGGGGGCAGAGAGAGGGGGGCCAGGGGAAGAGAGAGGTGGGCCGGGGGCAGAGAGAGGGGGGCCGGGGACAGAGAGAGGGGGGCCGGGGGGAGAGAGAGGAGGGCTGCGGGGAGAGAGAGGGGGCCGGGGGGAGAGAGAGGGGGGCCGTGGGGAGATAAAGGGGGGCCGGGGGGAGAGAGAGGGGGGCCGTGGGCAGAGAGAGGGGGACCGGGGGCAGAGAGAGGGGGGCCGAGGGCAGAGAGAGGGGGGCCGGGGGCAGAGAGAGGGGGGCCGTGGGCAGAGAGAGGGGGGCCGGGGGGAGAGACAGGGGTGCCGGGGGCAGAGAGAGGGGGGCCGGGGGCAGAGAGAGGTGGGCCAAGGGCAGAGAGAGGGGGGCCGGGGACCGAGAGAGCGGGGCCGGGGGGAGAGAGAGGGGGGCTGCGAGGAGAGAGAGGGGGCCGGGGGGAGAGAGAGGGGGGCCGGGGCGACAGAGAGGGGGGCCGGTGGTAGAGAGAGGGGGGCCGTGGGGAGAGAGAAGGGGCCGTGGAGAGAGAAAGGGGGGCCGTGGGGAGAGAGAGGGGGGCCGTGGGGAGAGAGAGGGGGGCCGTGGGGACAGAGAGGGGGCCGGGGGAAGAGAGAGGGGGGCCGGGGGCAGAGAGAGGGGGGCCGGGGGCAGAGAGACGGTGGCCGAGGGCAGAGAGAGGGGGGCCGGGGGCAGAGAGAGGGGGGCCAGGGGCAGAGAGAAGGGGGCCGGGGGGAGAGAGAGGGGGGGCGGGGGGAGAGAGAAGGGGGCCGGGGGGAGAGAGAGGAGGGCCGGAGGGAGAGAGAGGGGGGCCGTGGGGAGAGAGAGGGGGGCCGTGGGGAGAGAGAGGGGAGCCGGGGGGAGAGAGAGTGGGGGCCGGCGGGAGAGAGAGTGGGGCCGTGGGGAGAAAGAGGGGGGCCGGGGGGAGAGAGAGGGGGGCCGGGGGGAAAGAGAGGGGGGCCGTGGGGAGAGAGAGGGGGGCCGTGGGGAGAGAGAGGGGGGCCGTGGCGAGAGAGAGGGGGGCCGTGGGGAGAGAAAAAGGGGTCGTGTGGAGAGAGAGGGGGGCCGGGGGCAGAGAGAGGGGGACCGGGGGGAGAGAGAGGGGGGCCGGGGGGATAGAGAGGGGGGCCGAGGGCAGAGAGAGGGGGGCCGGGGGGAGAGAGAGGGGGGCCGGGGGGAGAGAGAGGGGGGCCGGGGGGAAAGAGAGGGGGGCTGGGGGGAGAGAGAGGGGGGCCAGGGCGAGAGAGACGGGGGCCGGTGGGAGAGAGAGGGGGGCCGTGGGGAGAGAGAAGGGGGCCGTGGAGAGAGAGAGGGGGGCCGTGGGGAGAGAGAGGGGGGCCGTGGGGAGAGAGAGGGGGGCGGTGGGGAGATAGAGGGGGGCCGGGGGGAGAGAGAGGGGGGCCGGGGGCAGAGAGAGGGGGGCCGGGGGCAGAGAGAGGGGGGCCGAGGGCAGAGAGAGGGGGGCTGGGGGCAGAGAGAGGGGGGCCGGGGGCAGAGAGAGGGGGGCCGGGGGGAGAGAGAGGGGGGCTGTGGGGAGAGAGAGGGGGGCCGTGGGGAGAGAGAGGGGAGCCGGGGGGAGAGAGAGGGGGGCCGTGGGGAGAGAGAGGGGGGCCGTGGGAAGAGAGAGGGGAGCCGGGGGGAGAGAGAGGGGGGCCGGCGGGAGAGAGAGGGGAGCCGTGGGGAGAAAGAGGAGGGCCGGGGGGAGAGAGAGGGGGGACGTGGGGAGAGAGAGGGGGGCCGTGGGGAGAGAGAAAGGGGCCGTGTGGAGAGAGAGGGGGGCCGTGTGAAGAGAGAGCAGGGATGGCGCGTGACCGCGCTTTCGGTGACACCACGTGGTGATGACACCACGTGCCGAGTGCGCGCGCCGAGTCACGTGGAGGCGGGCGGCCATCTTACCTGGGGACAGTGCTGTACTGTAACAGCGGGGGAGCGGTGGTGCAGCGGTTAGCGCGGTGCTGTGTGTAAACATCGCCACTAGGGAGAAAAAGGCGGCCGGGCGTGGTGCTGGCTGCCCACCCCCTCGTGTGCCATGCATAGCTGCTCGCTAACAGCACTTGCCCCAAAAGTCTGTTCAGGATATACGGGGGATCTTTGTGTCAGTCTGTGTGTGTGTCTGTGTGAGTGTGTGAGTGAGTGTGTGAGCGGCAATATCTTTTCATCGGTTGCGTAACGCTGTGTGGAAGCTACCTGGTCTGTCACTTCGCATTAAGCTTCGGGTCTTCTCGGCCACGGTCATTCCCTTCCTTCTCTACACTTGCGAAACGTGGACCCCCCTAATGGAGCATCTTCGCAGGTTGGAAACATTTAAGCTGGCCTGCCTACGATCCATCCTGGGTTTAACCAGGCTGGATTGTGTGAGGAGCTCATAAATCCTCAAAAGAGCTGGGCAAGGTCCCATCGGTGAGCTCCTCTGGCAGGCAAGGCTGTGTTGGCTGGGTCATGTAGCCCGCATGCCCAGCCACCGCATGCCGAAACAGCTTTTGTTCGGTCGGATCGAGGGGGCTAAACGGGCGTGGCATGGGCTAGAGAAGAGATGGAGTGATGTGGTACAGGAGGACGTGGAGCTGAGTGGACTTGCCGATGACTGGTACCAGCGCTGTCAAGATCGGCCTCTGTGGAGGAGGCTCGTGAAGAACGCTACTGGGCAGTTGGAGGCAGTCGCCCTCCAACAACGGAGGGCGGAGGAGTGACGCTCACAACAACGAGCGGAGCGCCGGGTGACTAAGGCACAGCAGGTTGGCACAGTAGGGGGCACAGGTGGTGCATCAGCCAGTCATCTCAGTCGACCCGTGGCACCTGAGTCTGCCCCGTGACCTCCTGCCAGCGGGCGTTCGACACTTCACGTGGCCTCAAGGTGCACATGGCCTGGCACAAGCGTCGTGGTGACGTCGCCGCCCTACTTAGTGGCGAATGGCGGTTGTTGTTGAGTGAGTCTGTGAGTGAGTCTGTGTGTGTGAGTGTGTAAGTCTATGTGTGTGTGCGTGCACGTGTGCGTGCACATGTGGATCGCCACACAAATTTGGTGAAACTCCTACCCGTGGTCGCTGAGGTCGCCATCTCCTGGCCTAGCCAGGGTCTGGGCAGCGCAGCAAGCGGAGACATTTCCAGCTCTCGGAGATTGAATGTTTCCCCCTCACACGCGTTGGTTCTCTCCCCTCACATGTATACTCACTCTTGAATGGAGCTGGGCAAACATATGTCATGCAGTGGGGCCCATTGCCTGAAACATCGCCCATGATATATTTTCCTCTTAAGGCAGCCGTTGTATTAACGAATGAGTTCAGTGATTTGTGTTATTTGTGCACCACTGCCAACGCGGTATCGACAAATAATCCCAATGTAGGACCACAGAGCTTGGGGATATTGTTGGTCGCGCCGGTTTCTGGCTGGCTGCAACACCAATGCACAAAATACAGCACTAACATAGAATATGTATGTATGTTGAACTTCTATCGCACCGTACGTAGCCAACCGCGCTAATCGAAGGTGCTGGGGAAGGACAACAAACTAAGCACAAAAAGCGGTTCTAAGAAAATGAGTTGTCAAAGACATTTAAAAGTGCAGAGCTCCAATGGCTTCCAAATATCGGAAGGAAGAGCGGTCCAGATGGCCGCAGAAGCGCATCTAAAAGCGGCGCGATGCGGTGACCGCACCCCAGAGCCCCCCCCAACGCCCCTTGGACCCCCTCCGCGAAGACAGCGCAGAGTGCTGCTGCTCCCTTGTGACCAGGTCGCGTCTGAAAAAGAGCTACATGGACCAGTGGGCCTTACTTGGTAAATAAAAATAGTTTAGTTCGGGCCACCTCCCGCAACACGACGCTTGTGAGCATGGGGACACCGCGTGCTCCCCTCCAGATCGCATCTCCAGCTCACATCAGCTTATACCTCGACCTTACACCTTGAGCTCACGCCTTAAGCTCGAACTTTCAGTTCACACCTCTGCCTCACCACCTTCTGTTGAGCTCCACCAAGCATGCTCGTCTCAGGTTATTTCATCACGAATACAGTAGCCGCATTGTACAAAGACTCCACCGCCACTCAGGGACATCACCATTCACGGACATCTCCGCCACTCACAGCAGGGGCAACGGACACCACTGGTGACATTTCACATATGTGATTGAGATGCTCAGCAGTGGTTTCAGGTGCATTTTGATGACTCCATGAGAACCGTTCTTGATCTGCTGAAGTAGGAGCAATAATCCTCGTGCCACTTTTTTAGTTCGTCCCAGAGCACGCTACACCGACTGGGTCGTGGCAGTGACAGCAGCAGCAGCAGTGACATCGTGGCGCGTCACTGACACGGCTAAACACACATGAGCGGAGACGCAGTGGCGGCGGCAGGCAAAGCACATCCCTCACATGAACACTAAATCAAGCTACACTCTAGCCCACAGATGTGTCAGTCAAAGACAAAGATCCTCCGTAAAGACTTAAGACTGTTGTGGCAAGCGCTGTTAGCGAGCGCCTTATTAAGGCTGACATGGCATGTGAGGTAGCCTAAGCTAAATGAGCACCAGGCACTAATTTGAGACTGAGTCGACCTAGGGGAGGCCTAGTAACGATTTAGATAATCATCACTGGTGTTGGCACGCTAACCTTTACACTTCTGCTCACCACAGATCTGTCAGTCACAAGCATACACATTGGAAGCAATCAACATCGGGCATATAAATGGTTCTGTTTAGACAACTTCACCAGTCCATCCAACTGCTGGTGGTAAAGGTAGGTTCACACCTTCTGTTAGCCGAAAATATCACTCGTGTCCTTGAGCATGTGATTGAGTCACCAAGGTGAATGTAGGCAAGGCGAGGCAATCATCTAGAAATGACTGACAAAGGATCTACATTAACCAGCTTTTCGAACAATATTATGACTTCACTTAATACAAAACAATATTCTTAGTAACTATTATTCTTAAAAAATAACAATAACTTATTTTAATGGATGACGCGTAAACAAAGGAGGGAACATGGAAAGGGTGCAGCGATGTTGGAATGTTATTTATTTTGTATTATTTCTTATTTGGGGTGGTGGTGGTGTTGGTAGAGGTAAAGGTGTTTATAGAGTTGGCAATTGTAGGATAGGTAGCGTTGATAGGGCTGTTGTTGGAAAGAGTGATGGTGTCGGTTGGGGTGGTCGTGTTGGTAGGAGTCATTGTGTTGGTAGGATTGGTGTTGGTAGGGTTGGTGTTGGTAGGGGGAGTGGTGTTGGTAGGAATAATGGTGTTGGTATGGTTGGTGTTGGTAGGGTTGGCGTTGGTAGGGTTGGTTTTGGTAGGAGTGGTGGTGTTCGTCGGAGTAGTTGCGTTTGGTAAGGGTAGCGGTGTTGGGAGGGGTGGTGGTGTTGGTAGGTGTGCGGATTCTAAAGGTGGTGGAGTTGGTAGGAGTGGTGGAGCAGGCATTGATCCGGGCCATGAAGAGTGGTCTCTTTGCCCTCATGATCACGAGGCGGGACTCACGCTCAGCTGGGGTGATGATGTGGGAAGGAGTGGTGGTGAGGGTAGAGGAAGTGATGGTGGTCAGGGTTGGGTTAGTAGAGGAGGTAGTGTTAGTAGGTGTGTGGTTGGTAGAGGTGGTGGAGTTGGTAGGAGTGGTGGAGCAGGCATTCATCCAGCCATGAAGAGTGATCTCTTTTCCCTCATGATCATGAGGCTGGACACATGCTCAGCTGGGGTGATGTGGGTAGGGGTGGTAGTGAGGGTAGAGGAGGTAATGTTGATAAACGTGGGATTGGTCAAAGTGGCGGAGTTGGTAGGAGCGGTGGAGTTGGTGATTGAGCTGGTAGGGGTAATTGAGCTTATTTTAGTGCGGCGGGCATTGATGCGGGCCATTATCATGAGGTGACACCACTCACACTCAGCTGGGATGATGGTGTTGGTCCGGGTGGTAGTGAAGGTGGAGAAAATGCTGTTGGTAGGGTTTGTAGGGGTGGAAGGGGTGGTGGTGTTAGTCAGGATAGTATTGGTAGAGGTGTTGGTATTTAAAAGTGTGATGGTGTTAGTCGAGATAGCGGTGTTTTTCGGGGTGGGGTTTGTCATGGTGGTGTTGGTAGGAATGGTGGTGTTGGTAGGAGTGGTGGTGTTGGTAGGAGTGGTGCTGTTGGTGGGTGCGCTGGTAAGTGTTGGTGAGCTATTCATCATGGAGCAGCCATCCAGTTGAGTCTTTAGGGATCTATGGGTCCTCTTGATTTTCATGGGGTGGCACTTGCTCCGAGCCAATTTCCACATGGATCCTCTCATGTAGCGGCTTCGGTAAACTCGTCTGCGCTGCGATGACTTCTGTTTAAAACCGGAAACAAAATCATTATGAGAGGCAAGAGATTGCAGTCTCCTTCTTCCCCTGTTGGTCACTCCACTCAAATATGTTTTTTTCACTTGCCATCTGCCACACCACCACCATTGATTGAGCACGAGTGTTGTACCTGCCTTTCAGTGGCAAATATCGGACAACTATTTGTAATCCACCAACATGAACAATGTGTGCTTGTAATAAATGTGTGCGACTTTGTCGAGGATGTGAGTGTGATTTTTTATTGTTTGTTGTTGTAACGTTCTAACCTGCCTCTCCTGTACATCTGTGAAAAATAGCTTAATAGCTCATCGGATTCTTCCAGTATAAATATTCTGATTCTGATTTGTGTCATCTATGCATGTGAGATTATGACATTTGCCTGAGTGATCTATATCCATGATGCCTCTCTGGGTGTGGTGTCTCTGTTGTGGTGTCCTGCTGATGTTCTATGTTACAGTGACGCCAGCATACTCTCTCTCTTATTAGTGGATTCTTCAGCCAGACTCTTAGGCTGGTAATGGTGATCCCCGCGCTCTCCACGTCGTAAGTGATGGCCACCGGCCCACTGTGCAGCATCTTCATCAAGGTCGTCCACCTTGAGGGAGACGGGTATTCTCCATCTTGGGGAACCGTCATCTGTGGTGCCGCCGCAGCGGAGCCGCTCCAGCGGAGCCGTGCCCACCGCCGCGTCGCCGTCACCGATGCCTCGGATTTCCCGCCACTCTCCCGGGGCTGGTGCCTTCTCAGACGTCCGCGTTTTGCCCACTGCACAGTCGTGAGGCCGCCGCAGCAGAGCCGCTCTGCCGAGGCCGTGCCCACCGCCGTGAAGCCGCCACCGGGGGATGCCGACGCCAACGCGGTGCACCCTCGCCACCCCCCCTCCCCCCGCACGAACGCACACACGCCCCACGTAGAGCCAGGAGGGGAGGTCACCCGGCCGATAGGTTTTTTTTCCAGAAGTCCCTAATGGGATCGATCTTCATGGTTTCCTGCGGCCGGGAAATTGGGCGATCTTCCCCCTGTAGCTGACATGCACTGCGGCGCCGGGACCTAATATTAAAGTTGCATGGTCACGGCAAGGGCCATCGAGCCACCGCGAGTGGAACCACACACACACAAGCACGGGTCAGTGGACTGGTAGCGGGAGAACAGAGAGCGGATGTCGGAGAGATCACTGCGGCGACATCACCCGAGTTGGGATCCGGGTATCGAAGGGTGGGAAAATCCGAGCCCCTGATTGGACGGGAGGCCAAGGGAGCGAAACGGCGAAATTCCTTTGTTGTAGGTGGGATAAAGGGAGGGGGATTCAGGTAGCAAGGCAGTTCTTCAAGATCATCGCGGTCCACGCAGGAGGGGAGTTAGCCGTTCGAGACGTCCGCGTGATGCACTTCAGCGCAGCCAGGCTCAACCCTCTACTGATCGCTTTTCTACAGCTTCCAGCGCAGCAGAGTGGAAGTACACGTGAGTAAGAGAGAGAGGTAAGTTTGGGCTATTTGATCGAGGGTAGAAAGCAGAGCGATAGGCAGAGGAAATACAGTCTAGGATCTCAAGGGGAATAGGCTGACATCCACTGACCCACACAATTACGCGTAGCTTAACGGGTTGCTTGCGGTAAATAAAATAACTGGTAGGGGAATAAACTGTTTCGTGTGCTCCTTTGGAGGGTGAAGAGGAGGGTGGAGAGTGTTTTGTGTTCGCGCGCACACGCGGCTGTTTGCGGCGAATAAAGGAGTAGAGCGTGCTTGGTGTCCGTACCTGTACGATCGTTTACAGTATTGTTCAGCACGCGCGTGCCTACACGACTATTTTTGGTGGTGCCCAGCGCTCGCGTACCTGCGCAATCGCCTACAGTAGCGGTTTGCGCTCACGTGCGTGCGCGGTTTACAACGAGGTTGAGCTTTCATTTGTGACCAGGTTCCATCTGAAAAATAAGTTAGTACCTCAGTGGGCTTTGACTGGTATGATGGGGGTGTTCTTGATTTGAAGCTTTCGTGACTGCAGGAATCCATACTCTTTGGTTCTTTCGGCAAGGTCACGTAGGTATAAAATCAAATAAATCAGTCTGCCTCAGCAGCAGACCATGCTTTCCCCACCCGATGATGGACGCTTGTGTTGCACCCGAAACATCGTGATTTACTTTATTTTATACCTACGTGACTTTACCGAAAGAACCAAAGAGTATGATGGGGCTGGTTTAGTTTTATTTGTTTGTGTTTGGGTGATTTGTTAACCTTTCTTGTACTTTGCACTATTACATGTTTTTGTAGTATTTGTTGTTGTAACGTTCTTACCAGCCCCTACCGGACATCTGTGAAAAAGAGCTTTATAGCTCATCGGATTCCTCAACCATTAAAAAATATTATTGTTCTGACTCTACTGGCTAGGGGACATTGTTCTGTCCGCACCAGCGCAACTCACCAACGCCGCACAAGGACAGCTGAGTCCAGCACATGTCCCAAATGCCACGCTGCCAGTAACAAAAAACACCCTTAAAGTTGCAGTGGATAATTTTTAAGTATACTTAATTGAGCAAGGTGTTTGCTTGTTCCAAATGACATATGCGACTTTGTCTAGGATGTGTGCGTGGATGTGATATATACTTGTGTGTGTGGTGTATGCGAGTGAGATTCTTATATCTGCGCGAGTGATCTGTACGCGTGATGCATCTCTGCGTGTGGTGTCTCTGCATGTGGTGTATGTCACGGTGCCACGCTGATGGCCTGTGTGAGCGTGAAGTCGGCACTCACCACTGCATTCTTCAGCCGCCACTCCGAGGCTGAGGAGGGTGATCCCCGCGCTCGCCACCTCGTAGGCGATGGCCACCGGCCCGCTGTGCAGCATCTCCATGAAGGTCGTCCACCCTGAAGGAGCTGGGTCGTCGTCTTCTCCTCCTCCTTGGGGAACCTCCATGCCATGGCTGGGAGAGGAAGCGACTCGAGGCACCCTCTCGGCTTCGTGACCTGTGAGGCGGTTGCTGATGTGGACGGCCACGGTCGCTTTGGTGAGAGGTAGAGGCTGTCCGGCCTGTGGCGGTTGGACCTCCCAGGCTCCCCTCAGCTTAACCAGCCAGTTAGGGGAGAAATTCTTCTCCTCCGTGGGCACAGACGCGAGGAACGCGGAGCTCGCCACGAGCAGCGTCACGAGGGTGCGTGAAGTACTGCGCAGCCCGTGAGCCTCCATGGTGACTGCTACGAGAGAGGCTCCAGGAGGCTTCGTGCAGAGAGGCGCTCCTCAGCAGGCAGCTTGCAGCGTGGCTCTAGCGGCACACTGGGTGGAAGCGGGTGTGACGTCACGGCCCGAGGGCGGATGTGTGTTGTGTCTCATCTGTGTGTGTCTGTATGTCTGTGTGTGTGTCTGAGTGTTTGTGTGTATGTCTGTGTATCTGTGTGTGTATCTGTGTGTTTGTGTGTGTCTGTGTGTGTGTGCGGTAGTGTAGTGATTAGCGCGCTGTGCTATGAACCTAGCGACCCGGGGTTCGATTCCTGCTCACGGCCACCAACACTGGTGTCGTGTGCCGTGCCGGTCTTCGTAGGTGCTGCTCGTTATGGCTACAAGGGGAGGCCCAGGAGTGGTTGAGGTAATCGTCAGCAGTGTTGGTGGCCGTGAGCGGGAGTCGAACTTGGAGGGCAGCGTGGCATTCACTGCAACAACACCGCCCGCGCTCCGACTGGTACACGGTCCGAACAGTGCAGAGTGCACATAATTCGCGGCGTCTCTCGCACGGTCCGGGTCTCTGTGTGGAGAGCGGGAGACGAAGGCGAGGATCACACAGGGTAGAGGGTGCACGTCGGCACTGCTTCCCACGTCACAACACGAGTCACGTCACATCACAGACTCATCCTCACCGTGAACCAACATCATCAACACAAACCCACATCTTCTTAGTTCTTTCGGTAAAGTCACGTTGAAGGGAAACAATGAAATAATAAAATATATATAAAACAATAAAAATTTTCACGACGTTTCGACCATAACACAAACGGTCGTCATCAGGTGTGTCGGTTTGCATGAAATTATTTATTTTCAAACGGTGTATTTATTTATTTAAAAAAACGTTAGCGCCACGTGCAGCGATTTGGCAGTTTATTTAGAAGAACTAGTCCATCTATGTTCTGAAAAGAGGAGGGGGGAGACGACAAATTTTAATGTATGCTGTCTGAAAGCCACTTTAAGCGTGAACAATCAATTAAGACCTGAAATGGTTTATCAAATCTTTCCAATGCTAAGCCAGAATCCATCTTCTCGGTTGAAATTGTCCCTGTGCTTGTATATGTGGATAGCCCTTCGCTTGGAATGGAACTTTCTACAAACAAACTGAGGGCACCCCAATGGGCTCCCCCCTATCTCCGGTTATAGCTAACATTTTCATGGAGAAATTTGAGACTGACGCCATCCAGACTGCCACTGCGCCCAACCTTATGGAAGAGGTACGCGGATGACACTTTTGTCATCTGACCACATGGCCGGCCTGCTCTAGACCAATTCTTCGACCACATCAATTCCATACACCCAGCCATCAGATTTACCATGGAAGTCGAAAAAGATGGCAAGCTACCTTTTTTGGATGTCCTAATTAAAAAGAGACCTGATGGTTCAATGAGCCACTCTGTCTACAGGAAAGCTACCCATACGGATGCTTATCTGAAACCGGATTCCCATCACCATCCATCACAGAAGAATTCTCTCATCAAGACTCTGTATCATAGAGCCCAATGCATATCCGACCAGGAACACATAGGCAGTGAACTCAAGCACGTACACCAAGCTCTTAAGGCTAATGGTTACTCCGACTATACAATCCGCAAAGCTATCACTCAAACCATGAAGAAGTACCCTCTTGAGGAGCCTTTCAAAACCATCACTTTACCCTACATTGCGGGGATCACAAAAAAGATCTCCAAAATCTTGAATAAACACAAGATCCAGGTCCGTTTCAACACATTACATAAAATCCGTGATCTGGTTCCGTCTGTAAAAGATGTGATTCCGGGCATACAATACCCTGGTATCTACAAACTAAGTTGCCTCTGTGGTAGTAGTTACATTGGAGAAACCAAACGCCATGTCTCGGACCGCATTCGTGAACACAAAGGAGACCTTAAACACGGTAGGACCAACACCTCGGCCGTGGCAGATTATTGTTATAATTCAGTAGGCTCACATGACATTGACTTTTCCAAGACAGAGGTTCTTTGTAAGCCATCTGGCTACCATGAGAAATTCGTTCATGAGGCTATCCACATATACAAGCACAGAGACAATTTCAACCGAGAAGATGGATTCTGGCTTAGCAATCATTGGAAAGATTTGATAAACCATTTCAGGTTTTAATTGATTGTTCACGCTTACAGTGGCTTTCAGACGGCATACAATGATTGTTTCGTCTCCCCCCTCCTCTTTTCAGAACATAGATGGACTCGTACTTTTAAATAAACTGCTAAATCGCTGCGTGTGGTGCTAACGTTTTTTATAAATAAATAAATACACCGTTTAAAAATAAATACATTTATGCAAACAGACACACCTGATGACGACCGTTTGTGTTATGGTCGAAACGTCGTGAGAATTTTATTGTTTTATATATTTTTTATTATTTTATTGTTTCCCTTCAACGTGACTTTACCGAAAGAACTAAGAATATGAATTACTGCAGTCACGAAAGCTTTAAATCACAAACCCACATCATTAACACGGACCCACATCATTAATAAGAAACTCACATCAACGCGAGGTTACATCTTTACCACTCACCCACAACACTGGACATCTGTGAGAAAGAGCTGTATAGCTCATCTGACTCCAGTATAAATATTCTGATTCTGACATGAACTCACATCGTCACGACTCACTCACAACACACCACCACCACTATCAGTAACACCACTAACGCCACCACTCCTCCTGCCAGTACACTACACAGACACACACGTCCTCACCACTCACATCACCACTCACCTACAGTTCCTCACTTCCTCCAGAGAGTCGCTGCTTCTGTCGTCTCGGTGCTTCTCTACCGCCACATGTGAGAAAAAAGATCGGCAGAAGTGGGGGCGGGGCTCGGTGATCACGCCCTCAGTGACGCAATATCCTGTGAGCCCCTCCCCCCCAGCACCTTCCCCCCCCCTCTACGCCCCCTCCCCCACTCACACCGCCAAAGACAAAGCTCCCGCGTATTTAGCCTTAACAGAGCACTACTAACAACAACCCCACCACTAACAACGCCACCACCAATAACAACCCCACCACCAATAACAACCCCACCACCAATAACAACCCCAATACCACTAACAACCCCACCACCACGAACACCACCACCACTACTACCACACCACCACTAATACACAGTTCTGATCCACACCTCAGCTGCTCCCCACACGCGATGCTTCTGCTGCTCTCTCTACTTCCGCTTACGCCGGTGAACGTGGCGCCAACTTCTGAAGCGGTTCGCTGCCTGGGCCTCCTCTGGGTCGACTCAGCCTGAAGGTGAGAACCTCGCATGGTGTGGACACCTCAGCAGTGGTGGAGGAGAGACAAAGGCGGCCCACAGCCGTAGGCTTCTAAACAGCTGCTGGGCTCACGGCATCGGTTCAAGCAGAGCCCGGCTCTGCTGCTGAGGCACTGAAGGTGGAAAGCGGTCCAGAGTGGCGCTCGAGTTGAGCCATTGCTGCTGATGAGAGGCTGATGGGATCAGTCAAATATACTTTTTTATCTTTGCAAGGAAGGGTTTATTGTGAAGGAGGCGAATCGCGTGCTGGCGGAGGAGGCCTCCACTAGACGCCGCTAATTAGGGTATTTGGTCTACTCTTCCACGCTGATCTCCACGTTTTGGAGCAAGGTGGGCGTACCCACACTTTACCCCACCACATGCGGGTCGTTAGCTCACTGGACTTGCACTGCAGAGGTGCAGGTTCGATTCCATCGCCCACACACCCACCCACTCACTTGCCCACTCACCAACTCACCCACTAACCCATCTATTCACCCACCCACAGGGACATGTGGAGACACGGAGACACATGGACACACGGATACATAGAGCCTTGATAAAGTGGTTGTGTAGGTGGTGTTAGAGTATCAGCATCAATGTGGTTGTTGTGGTTATGTTGCTTGTTATGGTTGTGGTGGTTGAGGTGATGTTGGTTGTGGTGGTTTTGAATGTGGTGGCAGTGGTTATAGTTGTGGTTGTATCGCTGGTTGTAGTGGTGGTTCAGGTTTTAGTTGTGGTGTAGGTGGTTATGTTGGTTGTTATGGTGCTTTTGGTTGTGGTAATAATTGCGGTTGTGGGGGGTATATTTTTTGTGGCTATAGTTGTGTACGTGGAGGTTGGGGTTTTCATGGTTATAGTTACAGTTGTGGTTATGTTATTGTTGTTGTTATACTTGGGGTTGTGGTTATAATTGTGATTGTGGTACAAGTTGTGATGGTTATCTTCTTTGGTTCTTTCGGTAAAGTCACGTAGAATGAGAATAAAATAATAAATTGATAAAATAAAATAACACAATAATATTCTCACGACGTTTCGGCCACAACACAAGCGGCCTTCATCAGGTGAAGGGAGCGAGACTGTCTGGTAGGACAGCGCTGGAGTGAGAGAGCCACGTTCAGATCACGGCTTTTAAGCTGTGTGAGAAGAACAAAGAGCCTTGACGAAGGAATTAGCATAAAATTTAGCATTGAAAAGGCTGAATGATTAGCTTGTGACTGGTCACAGAAATAGCTATGTTAAAAGTTAAAGCATACACATCCGCAGAGGCACCCATTGTTAAAAGGAATTAGCATAGAATTTAGCATTGAAATAGCTAAATTAAGGCATTCGCTTGTAACTGCTACAGAAATAGTTACGTTGAAGTCAGAGCATACACATTCACCGAGGCACTTAGTACAAATCAAAACAGGAGAATTTAGCATTGAAATAACTAGGCGAATTTAGCATTGAAATAACTGGGTGATTTGCTGGTGACTGGTCACAGAATACTATATACTATATAGTGAACCAATAAAAACTAAAATATAAATTACCTTCATGTTATCAATAAACTCTATATTCTCCAATCAGCTAAGCTACCAACCATAAGTCGTTATATATCACAATGCTATATGGCGAAAAAATGGGTGGATTCTTACCCTCAAATTTCCGTACCACGGATAGCTACGGGCCCCGTTCAGACGGACGAGTTCGTCCATGGTCGGAACAGAGGAGGGGGAGAGAGACAGCTGCGAAGCCCTAGTATACTCCATGTTGTAAACCATACCATTAACCGTGGTGTGAGAGGTATTAAGAGGCAATGCTGGCGAAAGAGCTGCGGTCTGAAGGTCATCGTAAAATTACAATTAATTAAGAACAGAAATGATTTAACACATCTTTCCAGTGGTTACTAAGCCTGAATCCATCTTCTCGGTTGAAATTGTCTCTGTGCTTGTATATGTGAATGGCCTCATGAACGAATCTCTCATGGTAGCCAGTTGGTTTGCAAAGAACCTCCGTCTTGGAGAAGTCAATGTCATGTGAGCCCACTGAATTGTAACAGTGATCTGCCACGGCAGAGGAGTTCGTCTTACCGTGTTTCAAGTCTGCTTTATGTTCGCGGATGCGGTCCGAGATATGTCTTTTGGTTTCTCCAATGTAGCTACTGCCACAGAGGCACTTTAGTTTGTAAACGCCCGGGTACTGTATGTCTGGAAGAGCATCTTTTACAGATGGAACTAAATCACGGATTTTGTGTACTGTGTTGAATCGGACCTGGATCTTGTGTTTATTCAGGATTTTGGAGATCTTTTTAGTGACCCCTGCAATGTAGGGTAAGACATATCTCGGACCGCATCCGCGAACATAAAGCAGACTTGAAACACGGTAAGACGAACTCCTCTGCCGTGGCAGATCACTGTTACAATTCAGTGGGCTCACATGACATTGACTTCTCCAAGACGGAGGTTCTTTGCAAACCAACTGGCTACCATGAGAGATTCGTTCATGAGGCCATTCACATATACAAGCACAGAGACAATTTCAACCGAGAAGATGGATTCAGGCTTAGTAACCACTGGAAAGATGTGTTAAATCATTTCTGTTCTTAATTAATTGTAATTTTACGATGACCTTCAGACCGCAGCTCTTTCGCCAGCATTGCCTCTTAATACCTCTCACACCACGGTTAATGGTATGGTTTACAACATGGAGTATACTAGGGCTTCGCAGCTGTCTCTCTCCCCCTCCTCTGTTCCGACCATGGACGAACTCGTCCGTCTGAACGGGGCCCGTAGCTATCCGTGGTACGGAAATTTGAGGGTAAGAATCCACCCATTTTTTCGCCATATAGCATTGTGATATATAACGACTTATGGTTGGTAGCTTAGCTGATTGGAGAATATAGAGTTTATTGATAACATGACGGTAATTTATATTTTAGTTTTTATTGGTTCACTATATAGTATATAGTATTCTGTGACCAGTCACCAGCAAATCACCCAGTTATTTCAATGCTAAATTCGCCTAGTTATTTCAATGCTAAATTCTCCTGTTTTGATTTGTACTAAGTGCCTCGGTGAATGTGTATGCTCTGACTTCAACGTAACTATTTCTGTAGCAGTTACAAGCGAATGCCTTAATTTAGCTATTTCAATGCTAAATTCTATGCTAATTCCTTTTAACAATGGGTGCCTCTGCGGATGTGTATGCTTTAACTTTTAACATAGCTATTTCTGTGACCAGTCACAAGCTAATCATTCAGCCTTTTCAATGCTAAATTTTATGCTAATTCCTTCGTCAAGGCTCTTTGTTCTTCTCACACAGCTTAAAAGCCGTGATCTGAACGTGGCTCTCTCACTCCAGCGCTGTCCTACCAGACAGTCTCGCTCCCTTCACCTGATGAAGGCCGCTTGTGTTGTGGCCAAAACGTCGTGAGAATATTATTGTGTTATTTTATTTTATCAATTTATTATTTTATTCTCATTCTACGTGACTTTACCGAAAGAACCAAAGAAGATAACCATCACAACTTGTACCACAATCACAATTATAACCACAACCCCAAGTATAACAACAACAATAACATAACCACAACTGCTGACTGTGGTTGTATCCTGCTATGACTAGAGCATTGCATGCTGACTGTGGTGGTATCCTGCTATGACTACAGCATTGCATGCTGACTGTGGTGGTATCCTGCTATGACTACAGCATTGCATGCTGACTGTGGTGGTATCCTGCTATGACTACAGCATTGCATACTGACTGCAGTGGTTTCCTGCTATGACTTCAGCATTGCATTCTGACTGTGGTTGTATCCTGCTATGACTATAGCAGTGCATGCTGACTATGGTGATATCCTGCTATGACTACAGCATTGTGATGCTGACTGTGGTGATATCCTGCTATGACTACAGCATTGCATGCTGACTGTGGTCGTTTCCTGCTATGACTCAAGCATTGCATGCTGACTGTGGTGGTATCCTGCTATGACTACAGCATTGTATGCTGACTGTGGTGGTATCCTGCTATGACTACAGCATTGCATGCTGACTGTGGTGGTATCCTGCTATGACTATAGCAGTGCATGCTCACTGTGGTGGTATCCTGCTATGACTACAGCATTGCATACTGACTGCAGTGGTATCCTGCTATGACTACAGCATTGCATACTGATGGTGGTGGTATCCTGCTATGACTAGAGCATTGCATACTGACTGCGGTGGTATCCTGCTATGACTACAGCATTGCATACTGACTGCGGTGGTATCCTGCTATGACTAGAGCATTGCATACTGACTGCGGTGGTATCCTGCTATGACTACAGCATTGCATACTGACTGCGGTGGTATCCTGCTATGACTTCATCATTGCATACTGATGGTGGTGGTATCCTGCTATGACTAGAGCATTGCATACTGACTGCGGTGGTATCCTGCAATGACTACAGCATTGCATACTGACTGCGGTGGTATCCTGCTATGACTACAGCATTGCATACTGACTGCAGTGGTATCCTGCTATGACTTCAGCATTGCATACTGACTGCGGTGGTATCCTGCTATGACTAAAGCATTGCATGCTGACTGTGGTTGTATCCTGCTATGACTAGAGCATTGCATGCTGACTGTGGTGGTATCCTGTTATGATTACAGCATTGCGATGCTAACTGTGGTGGTATCCTGCTATGACTACAGCATTGCATGCTGACTGTGGTGGTATCCTGCTATGACTACAGCATTGCATGCTGACTGTGGTGGTATCCTGCTATGACTATAGCAGTGCATGCTCACTGTGGTGGTATCCTGCTATGACTACAGCATTGCATACTGACTGCAGTGGTATCCTGCTATGACTACAGCATTGCATACTGATGGTGGTGGTATCCTGCTATGACTAGAGCATTGCATACTGACTGCGGTGGTATCCTGCTATGACTACAGCATTGCATACTGACTGCGGTGGTATCCTGCTATGACTAGAGCATTGCATACTGACTGCGGTGGTATCCTGCTATGACTACAGCATTGCATACTGACTGCGGTGGTATCCTGCTATGACTTCAGCATTGCATACTGATGGTGGTGGTATCCTTCTATGACTATAGCATTGCATACTGACTGCGGTGGTATCCTGCAATGACTACAGCATTGCATACTGACTGCGGTGGTATCCTGCTATGACTACAGCATTGCATACTGACTGCAGTGGTATCCTGCTATGACTTCAGCATTGCATACTGACTGCGGTGGTATCCTGCTATGACTAAAGCATTGCATGCTGACTGTGGTTGTATCCTGCTATGACTAGAGCATTGCATGCTGACTGTGGTGGTATCCTGCTATGACTACAGCATTGCATGCTGACTGTGGTGGTATCCTGCTATGACTACAGCATTGCAAGCTGACTGTGGTGGTATCCTGCTATGACTACAGCATTGCATACTGACTGCAGTGGTATCCTGCTATGACTTCAGCATTGCATTCTGACTGTGGTTGTATCCTGCTATGACTATAGCAGTGCATGCTGACTATGGTGATATCCTGCTATGACTACAGCATTGCATACTGACTGTGGTGGTATCCTGCTATGATTACAGCATTGCATCCTGACTGTGGTGGTATCCTGCTATGACTACAGCATTGCGATGCTAACTGTGGTGGTATCCTGCTATGACTACAGCATTGCATGCTGACTGTGGTGGTATCCTGCTATTACTACAGCATTGCATGCTGACTGTGGTCGTTTCCTGCTATGACTCAAGCATTGCATGCTGACTGTGGTGGTATCCTGCTATGACTACAGCATTGTATGCTGACTGTGGTGGTATCCTGCTATGACTACAGCATTACATGCTGACTGTGGTGGTATCCTGCTATGACTACAGCATTGCATGCTGACTGTGGTGGTATCCTGCTATGACTATAGCAGTGCATGCTCACTGTGGTGGTATCCTGCTATGACTACAGCATTGCATACTGACTGCAGTGGTATCCTGCTATGACTACAGCATTGCATACTGATGGTGGTATCCTGCTATGACTAGAGCATTGCATACTGACTGCGGTGGTATCCTGCTATGACTACAGCATTGCATACTGACTGCGGTGGTATCCTGCTATGGCTAGAGCATTGCATACTGACTGCGGTGGTATCCTGCTATGACTACAGCATTGCATACTGACTGCGGTGGTATCCTGCTATGACTTCAGCATTGTATACTGATGGTGGTGGTATCCTGCTATGACTAGAGCATTGCATACTGACTGCGGTGGTATCCTGCAATGACTACAGCATTGCATACTGACTGCGGTGGTATGCTGCTATGACTAGAGCATTGCATACTGACTGCGGTGGTATCCTGCTATGACTACAGCATTGCATACTGACTGCGGTGGTATCCTGCTATGACTACAGCATTGCATACTGACTGCGGTGGTATCCTGCTATAACTAGAGCATTGCATGCTGACTGTGGTTGTATCCTGCTATGACTATAGCAGTGCATGCTCACTGTAGTGGTATCTTGCTATGACTACAGCATTTCATGCTGACTGTGGTGGTATCCTGCTATGACTACAGCATTGCATGCTGACTGTGGTGGTATCCTGCTATGACTACAGCATTGCATACTGACTGCAGTGGTATCCTGCTATGACATCAGCATTGCATACTGACTGCGGTGGTATCCTGCTATGACTACAGCATTGCATGCTGACTGTGGTTGTATCCTGCTATGACTACAGCATTGCATGCTGACTGTGGTGGTATCCTGCTATGACTACAGCATTGCATACTGACTGTGGTGGTATCCTGCTATGACTACAGCATTGCATGCTGACTGTGGTGGTATCCTGCTATGACTACAGCATTGCATACTGACTGCAGTGGTATCCTGCTATGACTTCAGCATTGCATACTGACTGCGGTGGTATCCTGCTATGACTAAAGCATTGCATGCTGACTGTGGTTGTATCCTGCTATGACTAGAGCATTCCATGCTGACTGTGGTGGTATCCTGCTATGACTACAGCATTGCATGCTGACTGTGGTGGTATCCTGCTATGACTACAGCATTGCATGCTGACTGTGGTGGTATCCTGCTATGACTACAGCATTGCATACTGACTGCAGTGGTATCCTGCTATGACTTCAGCATTGCATTCTGACTGTGGTTGTATCCTGCTATGACTATAGCAGTGCATGCTGACTATGGTGATATCCTGCTATGACTACAGCATTGCATACTGACTGTGGTGGTATCCTGCTATGATTACAGCATTGCATCCTGACTGTGGTGGTATCCTGATATGACTACAGCATTGCATGCTGACTGTGGTGGTATCCTGCTATGACTACAGCATTGCATACTGACTGCAGTGGTATCCTGCTATGACTTCAGCATTGCATTCTGACTGTGGTTGTATCCTGCTATGACTATAGCAGTGCATGCTGACTATGGTGATATCCTGCTATGACTACAGCATTGCATACTGACTGTGGTGGTATCCTGCTATGATTACAGCATTGCATCCTGACTGCGGTGGTATCCTGATATGACTACAGCATTGCGATGCTAACTGTGGTGGTATCCTGCTATGACTACAGCATTGCATGCTGACTGTGGTGGTATCCTGCTATTACTACAGCATTGCATGCTGACTGTGGTCGTTTCCTGCTGATGTAGCCCAAGGGTCATAAAGAAGTGGGCGGGGCTAGTGATGTTAAAGTGAGAAATTTGCATGTTATTGTAAGATCGGAGGGCGACTTCCACGCCAAGGGTGCAGAGGTGGCTATTGTAATGTGAGAGATTAGCATGTCAATGTAAGATCGCAGAGCCGCCGCCACGACGAGGACGCGAGCGACTGTGTCTGTGTTAGTGTGAGACATTTAACCTGTTAAAGTAAAATCAGAGAGTCGAAAATAACAACTAACATCGGAAGGTAGGATGGAAACATCACGGCCAGTTATGACATAAACTGGTTAATAACGTCCTTCCAATGATTAGTCAGTCTACCCATTTTCTCGGTTGAAATTGTGTCTGTGTCTATATACAGTGGTACCTCGGTATATGACCGCTTTGGAATACGTCGAAATTGGTATATATCGTGTTTTTACGAGAAAAAAATGTCTTGGGATACGACGTCTTGCTTGGGATACGACGCGCTTGCTAGAACTTGTATGGGTCGGGATGAGTCACCGCGTACAGTACCCGCGTATGCCCCGTTCACGACTGAAACAAAGCGAGAGGGGCGGGATGGCGTGGGGGAGAGGGGAGAGAGGCGGGGGACGTGGGGGAGAGGAGCGGGGGGCATGGGGGAGATGGGCAGGGGGCGTGGCAGATAGGAGCGGGGGGCGTGGGGGAGAGGAGCGGGTGGAGAGGGGCGGGGGCGGCGTTGGGGAGAGGGGCGGGGGGCGTGGGGGGCTGCCCCCATGGAGGGTGAAGCCCCGGGTCGAGGCGCGCGCGCGCGTGCGTGGTTGAGGCATGCCACGTGACCAGCGCAGCTGGCAGCAACGCGGTCACGTTGCTTCTGTATGCATTTTAGTAATTAGTGTCTAAATTACCTTCTGGAACGAATTAACGACGTATACCGAGGTACCACTTTACCTGGATGGCTTCATGAACGAATCGTTCACAATCTGGGTGATCTAGCAGCAGAGGGTTTTAAGGAAAACCGCTTGGTTGGTTCGATTAAAGATGTCGAATCAGTGATGATATTATTTTTTTTTTAACGAGGCAGTTGGTGGGATCTCTATTGATTTTTGTATAGCTACCATCATTAAGTAGGTCCTGAATTTTGTTCTTGTATGTGGTTTTGTCCATGATGTCTGTGGGATTGCCCTTGTCAGCTGAGAGAATGAAGATGTGCTCTATCTTTTTGAATTGAGAAAGCTCAAAGTGCTCATCCTTACCGATGTTGCTAGTAGGTGACTTAGCGTTTTTAAGGATTGCAGCGATTTCCGATCTTGCCACGTCTGCAGTAATATGTCCCAAACCCTTAAGGTCTCCTTAGACCTGGGCAATGATATCATCAACTGGGATGTGTTTAGGGGTGACTGCAAAATTCAACCCTTTGGCTAGAACCGATTTTAGGCTGTCGGAAATTGGACTGTTACTCTGAATGATAACAATCGTGTCAACCTCGAACTTTGTTGTAGCTAATGTTTTCACGGAAAAATTTGTGACAGATGCCATACAGGCATGCACTGTATGTCCGTCCTTGTGGAAGAGGTACGCAGATGACATGTTCGTCATCTGGCCATGTGACCGACCAGCTCTGAACCAGTTCCTCAACCAATTCCATACACCCAGCCATCAAATTCACCATGGAGGTGGAAAAGGATGGCAAGTTACCATTCTTGGATGTTTTAATCGAAAAGAGACCAGATGGCTCAATGGGACACTGTCTACAGGAAAGCCACCCATATGGATGCCTACCTAAAACCTGACTCCCACCACCATCCATCCCAGAAGAATTCCCTCATCAAAACTCTACACCATAGAGCTCGATGTATTTCCGACCATCATCTCCTAGCCAGTGAACTGGAACACGTACACCAAGCTCTCAAGATGAATGGATATTCAGACTACACAATGCTTAAAGCTATCACCCCAACCGCTGAGAAAGAACCATCTGAGGACCCAATCAATACCGTCACCTTGCCATACATAGCAGGGGTCACCAAAAATATTTCCAAAATCATTCATAATCTGCGAAGGATGTGATCTCTGACATGCAATACCCCGGCGTCTACAAACTAAGCTGTGTCTGTGGCAGTAGTTACATTGGGGAAACTAAGCGACATGTCTTGGACCGTGTTCGGGAACATAAGGCAGATCTGAAACATGGTAGGACCAATACCTCGGCTGTGGCTGATCACTGTTTAAATGCGATGAGCTCACACGAAATTGATTTATCCAAAACGAAAGTACTTTGCAAACCCACCGGCTATCACCAAAGATTCGTTCATGAAGCCATCCAGATATATAGACACAGACACAATTTCAACCGAGAATATGGGTACAAACTGAGCAATCATTTGAAGGACGGTATTAACCAGTTCAAGTCATAACTGGCTGTGATGTTTCCATCCTACCTTCCGATGTTAGTTGTTATTTTCGACTTTCTGATTTTACATTAATAGGTTAAATGTCTCACACTAACACAGCCACCATCGCTCACGTCCTCGACATCGCGGCGGCTTTGCAATCTTACATTAACATGCTAATCTCTCACATTACAATAGCCACCTCTGTGCCCTCGGCGTGGAAGTCGCCCTCCCATCTTACATTAACATGCAAATTTCTCATTTAACATCACTAGCCCCGCCCACTTTGTTTGTGACCCTTGGGCTACACCCATTTCAAACCTATAAAAAGTCTGCCTCAGCAGCTTTCCCCCTCCTTTTTCCTCCTGATGACGATTGCTTATGTTGCGATCGAAACGTCATAGTTTTTTGTTTTATAATTTTGTTCTGCGTGACTTTACCAAAAGATACTCTTTGGTTCTTTCGAAAAGGAACGTAGGTATAAAAATAAAAAAAATAAAAATTATATATCACGACGTTTCGATTGCAACACAATCGGTCATTCTCAGACAGAAAAAAATAATCCAGCAATGGAACTGAAGAACCAGCGGGCCATACCTACGTAACTTTTACCGAAATAACCAAAAAGTATGGATTCCTGCAGTCACGAAAGCTTTAAGCCATGGTTTATGCTCCTTAATAAATGAAGACACCAAAACGTCTTGACCGCTTACGACGTATGGTGCCTCGTCAGCAGCATCGGGCTCCCTTGAATCAGTGTTGGTGAACTGCCGATATTACACAGACTCTCGTCTTGAAATGGGGGATGAGTTGAGAAAATCTAGAAATCCCCGTGGAGGACAAATAGAGCGGACTTTGAACGTTGGAATGTAAGCTCGTGGATTATTGCATTGCGCGGGTGCATGGGGATATTGCGGGGACAGTGGCTTCCACACAGAACTTCGATGTGGGGTCTATCTCCGTTAGATTATTGGGCAAGTTGTAACACAGGGGCGCGTTGAATATGGAAGACTACATACTCTAATCTCCGCTAACAGATTATATCCTCATGTTTGCGTCAGGATAAACAATTCATACATTACAGCCTACGGTGCTGCACATTTCAGGTTGCGGTAGTGCTATGGTTAACGTGCTGTGATACAAACCCGGCAATCCAGGTTCGATTCCCGTTCACGGTCAACACCTGCGATGGTTATCTGAACCGGTCCCGGGCCTCCCCTTGGTCGACTTAGCCTTAAATGAGTACCTAGTGCGGTTTGTAGTAAGCTTCGCCACTGAGGAGACAAAGGCGGCTGGGAATGGTGCTGTTAAGGCTTCAGCGGGGATCTTTGTCTTTGTTTGCTACACAGCATAGGTCGGCCTCTGTAGAGGAGGCAGAGGAGCAGGCTCGTGAAGGACGCTACTGGGCAGTGCCAGGGTAGGTGCACTGTGAGTCTATTGGGCAGTTGGAGGCCGTCACCCTCTAACAACAGCAGAGGTTGGAGGAGCAACGCTCAGAACTAGCATCATCAGGCGGCAGCAAGCATTGTGTATAAATTCACCTGTTTTGGTCTTAAGGAAAATCGTGCAAAATAGAGAAAAGGTAAGAAAGTCACAAAACATAAATACATAACCAAACAAATTATGAAGTCCAAATTTGCAACACTGAATGCATTCTTGGGGCAAGGCAGCAAAACAAAAAACAATAGTCCCAGATTTCGATTTAAAGCTTTCATGACTGCAATGATTCATCTTCTTTGGTTCTTTCGGTAAAGTCACGTAGAATGAGAATAAAATAATAAATTGATAAAATAAAATGACGCAATAATATTCTCATCAGAAGGCCGATGTGTTGTGGCCGAAACGTCGTGAGAATATTATTGTGTTATTGTATTTTATCAATTTATTATTTTATTCTCATTCTACGTGACTTTACCGAAAGAACCAAAGAAGAATAGTCCCAGACTTCACCAAAACAACAACACACTGCACATGAACATTGAACTATCGATGCATGAGGGGCAAGGATCAAGGATACAAATCACATCTGCAATTTATTTTGTGTCCAACAACTCCGATTATAACGTTTGGCTCCGTACTATGCAAAATTAGTTAAATGTACAACAGTTATAGTCTGCAACGTCAAAGGCTTGGTCACCTATTCATATTTTTGTTTGAGGAAGAGTTAAATGGAAATTTGATGCACGTCTTATGTTTCTTGGATTAATGAATTAGCTAAGTGCAACACAGATTTGCCAATACGGGTTTTATGAATGACCAGGGCCCACTTTAGATGTCTTCTGGCATCAAGGCGATGTGAGACTGGATTGTAAGATGTTTAAGTCGAGGGAACACCTAGCCTGGCATGCAATCAGTGTGTTTGGTAGCTGCACGACTATCTGATGAGCTCTCGGGTTGGAAAACACGTGGCGCATCGTGCCAATGCGCGACGTTTCGCCTGCCCAGTTCCTCAGGAAGCTCGCTCGCTCCAGGCACGTGGGGCGCAACATTCATGCGGTACAACAAATAAAAGATCCCCCGCGTAGGCTTAACAGACCGTTGGGGCAAGTGCTGTTACGGAGCACCGCCTATGAAGGCCAGCACGGCACGTGGGGTTGGGTGGCCAGCACCACCCCCGGCCGCCTTTGTCTCTCCCGAGTGGCGATGTTTACACATCGCACCAGGTACTCATTTGAGGCTGAGTCGACCTAGAAGAGGCCCAGGACCGGTTCACATAATCGAACTCGGGTCGCCAGGATCTTCGCGCAAAATACACTATTTTCAAATGAATATGAGTTTTAGTCCATGTTAATTTATGGCCATATGTATGCCTATATATATTGATAAATATTAATAATGTTGTTCATTTACAGAGATGCAGAGTTAAATTGAGACTATATGGATGAATAAAACAAGATACAGAGAAGTCAGCAAAGTGACATTCTATCAGCAATGCCATCCATTCAGAGCATCGGCTCGATAACCGATGTGCCACCGCTCCCCACACGCGGTACAACGCACACCTGTGAACATCAATCGGAGAATTCGTAGCCTCTTTGTAGATGCCATTCCGGATAAAGCCCTCTCTCCATGAGTGTTACTGTGTTCTTTACTTTGCCACGGTTCGGTAAAGGGGTCGGTGCCTCAGGGACCGGCCGTTCAAGTACTCACCACTGACGTTAGCGTTGCGCTCTCTTGCTCGTCACTAAGCGAGCATTGGATCCAGCAGCGGATTGACGAGATTGCCGGTGCGCCTCTCATTGCTGCCTCGGGTGTAACTGCTGCTGCATTCCCCATTCCAGTAAAAAGTCATTATCTTTGTTCAATCTATAACTATAGACTTAAAAGTTACAATGTAAATTCTAGATTTAAAGCTTTCGTGACTGCTAGGATCCATACTCTTTGGTTCTATTGGGTAAAGTCACGTAGGTGAAAATAAAATAACAAAAAATCACGACGTTTCGGCCACGACACAAGCGGCCTTCATCAGGTGAAGGGACGAGACTGTCTGGAGGACAGCGCTGGAGTGGAAGAAGCCACGCTTAGATCACGACCTTTAAGCTGTGTGAGAAGAAAAAGACCACGCGCCTTGACAAAGGAATTAGCATATAATTTAACATTGAAATGGCTCATTGAAATAGCTAAGTTAAAGTATACACATCCGCAGAGGTACCCCTTGACAAAGGAATTAGCGTTGGAGTGGAAGAAGCCACGCTTAGATCGCGATCTTTAAGCTGTGTGAGAAGGAAAAGGCCAAGTGCCTTGACAAAGGAATTGGCATATAATTTAGCATTGAAATGGCTCATTGAAATAGCTAAGTTAAAGTATACACATCCGCAGAGGTACCCCTTGACAAAGGAATTAGCATCGAATTTAGCATTGAAATGGCTGAGTGATTAGCTTGTAACTGGTCACAGAAATAGCTACGTTAAAGTTAGAGCATATACGTTCACCGAGGCACCTAGTACTCATCAAACAGGAGAATTTAGCGAAACACAACCACGCTCAGACATCGGACCTGTGTGCGAGCAAACAAGGTGTTCTGACAAAGAAATTAGCATAAAAATTAGCATTTGATTGTCGGATTTTAGGAAAGAGGTGGTGTACGTGCCGGTGGACTCGCAGTTTTGCGCGGGGGGGGGGGGGGGAAGGGGGGAGGGGGGAGTTTACCTATTGACGGTGTGAAAAGGGGGAATTTATAAGAGCTGCGAAAGTTTGGGGTACCACTACTTGAAAAATATACTGTACCATTGAAATTAGTTTAATGTTTAGTTCGATTTAGAACATCTTTCCAATGGATGCTTAATTTGAAACCATCCTCTCGGTTGAAATTGTGTCTGCGTTTGTAGATCTGAATTTCTTCATGAACAAATCTCTGATAAAAGCCCGTGGGTTTGCAAAGAACCTTGGTATCGGAGAAAATTATATCGTGATCCCCCACAGCGTTGTAACATTGATCAGCCACGGCAGAAGAATTCGTTTTGCCGTGTTTCAAATCTGATTTGTGCTCGCGAATTTGGTCAGAGGCATGTCGCTTTGTCTCACCGATGTAGCAATCACCGCAGGTACAACTCAATTTGTAAACCCGGGGTACTGTAAATCAGGAATGACATCCTTCACGGATGGGATCAGATCACGAATTTTGTGTACTGTATTTAACCGGACCTGGATCTTGTGTTTGTTTAGAATTTTGGAAATCTTTTTAGTAACGCCTGCTATATATGGAAGTGTGATGGTTTTGACCGGAGTATCAAGTGGTTGTTTCTGTATGGAGGGAGAGACAGCTTGGCGGATGGTACGGTCAGAGTAACCATTCCTTTTGAGGGCCAGGTGTACATGTTTTAATTCACTGGTCAGGTGGTGTTGGTCCGAAATGCAATGAGCCCTATGGTATAAAGTTTTGATGAGATAATTATTTTGGGCTGGGTGGTGGTGGGAATCAGGTTTCAAGTAGGAATCTGTGTGGGTGGGTTTCCTGTAGACAGAATGCCCCAATGAGCCATCAGGTCTACTCTCAAACAGAACATCTAAGAATGGTAGCTTGCCATCTTTCTTCACTTCCATGGTGAATTTGATGGCGGGATGTCTGGAATTGATGTGGTGTAGGAAAAGGTTCAGAGCTGGGAGGCCATGTGGCCAAATGACGAAAGTGTCATCCAACATATCTCTTCCACAGGGAAGGTCTGAGGGTGGAAGTCTGGATAGCGTCTGATTCAAATTTCTCCATGAAAATATTGGCTATCACTGGTGATAAGGGGGATCCCATGGGGTACCCTCATTTTGTTTGTAGAAGGAGCCCTTCCAAATAAAGTAGGTATTGTTGAGGCAGTGCCTAACCAGTGCAGGTGTGTCGGGGTCTAGTCCATGTTGGACCAAATTTTCAATTATTTCAATATATTTTCATGGAGAAATTTGAATCAGACGCTATCCAGACTTCCACCCTCAGACCTTCCCTGTGAAAGAGATATGTGGATGACACTTTCGTCATTTGGCCACATGGCCTCCCAGCTCTGAACCTTTTCCTACACCACATCAGTTCCAGACATCCCGCCATCAAATTCACCATGGAACTGGAGAAAGATGGCAAGCTACCATTCTTAGATGTTCTGTTTGAGAGGAGACCTGATGGCTCATTGGGGCATTCTGTCTACAGGAAACCCACCCACAAAGATTCCTACTTGAAACCTGATTCCCACCACCACCCAGCCCAAAAGAATTCTCTCATCAAAACTTTATACCATAGGGCTCATTGCATTTCGGACCAACACCACCTGACCAGTGAATTAAAACATATACACCTGGCCCTCAAAAGGAATGGTTACTCTGACCGTACCATCCGCCAAGCTGTCTCTCCCTCCATACAGAAACAACCACTTGATACTCTGGTGAAAGCCATCACACTTCCATATATAGCAGGTGTTACTAAAAATATTTCCAAAATTCTAAACAAACACAAGATCCAGGTCCGGTTCAATACAGTACACAAAATTCGTGATCTGATCCCATCTGTGAAGGATGTCATTCCTGATTTACAGTACCCCGGGGTTTACAAATTGAGTTGTACCTGCGGTGATTGCTACATCGGTGAGACAAAGCGACATGTCTCTGACCGAATTCGCGAGCACAAATCATATTTGAAACACGGCAAAATAATTCTTCTGCCGTGGCTGATCACTGTTACAATGCTGTGGGGGATCACGATATAATTTTCTCCGATACCAAGGTTCTTTGCAAACCCACGGGCTTTTATCAGAGATTTGTTCATGAAGCAATTCAGATCTACAAACACAGACACAATTTCAACCTAGAGGATGGTTTCAAATTAAGCAACCATTGGAAAGATGTTCTAAATCGAACTAAACATTAAACTAATTTCAATGGTACAGTATAGTTTTCAAGTAGTGGTACCCCAAACTTTCGCAGCTCTTATAAAATCCCCCTTTTCACACCATCAATAGGTAAACTCCCCCCTCCCCCCTCCCCCCCCCCCCCCGCGCCAAACTGCGAGTCCACCGGCACGTACACCACCTCTTTCCTAAAATCCGCCAATCAAATGCTAACTTTTTATGCTAATTTCTTTGTCAGAACACCTTGTTTGCTCGCACACAGGTCCGATGTCTGAGCGTGGTTGTGTTTCGCTAAATTCTCCTGTTTGATGAGTACTAGGTGCCTCGGTGAACGTATATGCTCTAAATTTAACATAGCTATTTCTGCGAGCAGTTACAAGCTAATCACTCAGCTATTCAATGCTAAATTCAATGCTAATCCCTTTGTCAAAGGGTACCTCTGCGGATGTGTATACTTTAATTTAGCTATTTTAATGAGCCATTTCAATGCTAAATTATATGGTAATTCCTTTGTCAAGGCACTTGTCCTTTTTCTTCTCACACAGCTTAAAGGTCGTGATCTAAGCGTGGCTTCTTCCACTCCAGCGCTAATTCCTTTGTCAAGGGGTACCTCTGCGGATGTGTATACTTTATCTTAGCTATTTCAATGAGCCATTTCAATGCTAAATTATATGCTAATTCCTTTGTCAAGGCGCGTGGTCTTTTTCTTCTTACAATGTAAAGTTACATTTTAATGTGCAACGTCTGGCACTTTCCTTGCTGTTGTTTAAACCGAGCTTGGAAATTTATATACTTTTGAAATATGACCTTGTACACTTTATCTATGTTATATATTCATTCTTGGTGCTTTGCTTACCTTTCCTCTACTTTGCACTCCTATTCGTGTTTTTGCATTGTTGTAACTTTTTGACTGGCCCCTTTGGGACACCTTTGAAAAAGAGCTTGAGAGCTCATCGGATTTCTCCAGGATAAATAAAGATTCTGATTCTGAACTAATTTCACCACAAAATGTATTTATATGAAAAAAATACCGTCAAGGCCGTGAAATCGTCGTGCCTCCTCGTAATGCGAGAAACTGAGATTTACCTGAGGGGGGCCACGGTGACAAGATGTTAACTCCCTCGATTGGTATACAGAAGACCGTGGGTTTGATCCCGACTGTGACGCCTGCTGCATATTTGGAGTTTGCATGTCTTTCTCCCTGTGGTCGAGTGGATTTTTCTCCGGGTCCTCCAATTTTTCCCTCCACATTTAGAATCAATATGCCTTTAGAGTATTTGGCTGCTATAAATTCGCACGTGATAAGTTACTTCGTTGTGCTATAATTTGTGGTCAGCTCATTTATAAAAAGAGCTGTACAGCTTAATGGGACTTACCAGGTAAAATAAAAAAAATAGTGAGTCAGTTAGATTAGTCCCGACAATGCTCCTATCGGGTGCACAGGGCACAGCGAGGCAACCAGAACAGGTGATGAGTCATCACGCGAATCTGATTCTCGTCTACTCTTGCATATGGCAGCAATCGGCTCGGGAGCTCAGGAACTGGATGCCAATGTCAAGGTCTGCTAGCCACGAGAGGACTGCAGGAGAGAATTTGTGTAGTGTTATTCCTCCTCCATTGAAGGAGTGCAGACAACAGTGGTTTAATAACAGTCAGCACAAAGCATTACACTACTAATAATACTCATCTACAATTAGCTCGTAATCCACAGGAATTAGCAGTTAATCCACTTTAAATTTCCTCGTAATCAATATTTACTTATATCCAGGAAAGCCACATTGAGTGGAAAGACTCATTTTAAGGAGGGGCTTGCTGATGCTACATTGAGTTTTTATTTTAAGTTGTTCATAGCCAATAAATGATCAGCTGTGTTTATCATTATACGCAAGTGGGAGCAAACCCAATAACCTGGTGAAAACCCACGTGTTGCACGAGGCAACGTTCAATCCCGGTTCAGATTGAAACAGATGGCGATTAGTCCACTTGATGTATCGCCCTCTCCTGACGAGCCAGGGTAAGGCACTTCCTCGAAGCCCACGGGAAGGGAGTTTCACGACATCATCTGTGGGTGATCCACCAACCCTCCCTGCTGCCTCTATAGTGCTGGATTACCGGGGACGTGCGAAGCCGCCACCACCCGGTTCTCTCTCATATGTACGATGTTACATATGGACACAGTCATCGTGGTAATGTTTATTGCAGGGCAGACCGGTATCCATCAACATCACGAACCCACTGCGTGAGGCTATTTCAGCAAGAAGACCGTCCCTCTGCAGAGCAAGGGTCGTGCTCATCAAGATGCTCCTCGTGACTCATCGCCTGCTGAGGAGTTCCCACTCTGTGACTGTGCGCCCGATAGCAGCATCGCCGCCGGGACTCCTTTGGGGTGATGTATCTAGCAATGTAAAAGGAAATGGTGTTTCCCTGCCTCAAGGCCATCTCTGTGAAACATAATAAACACAGAGTGGGAATTGTGACTCGGCTCAGGTGAAACATTCACAGATGGCATCTTTATTCAGAGCAGGTGAAATACAACGATCATAGGCGATGCTGACAAGGGCAGCCCTTTAAAAAGATAGATTTTAACAGCAAGACTTAAAAATATTGGGAAATATACAACATAATTAGGTGTTTGTTGATCTTCTTTGGCACCGTACGTAGCCAACCGTGCTAATCGGAGGTGCGGGGGAAGGACAACAAACTACCGAAAGAACCAAGAATATATTATATGCATTGTCTTTGAAACTGGTTGGTCCACACCAGAGACAGCTTTTTTGGAGCCTAGTCTCAAACAGTGTTAATGCAGACAAGATTCCTTGTTAAAGGTTTCACTTTGGTGTTTTAACATCTTAACACCTATATTCTTTTTGATTTAAAGCTTTCGTGACTGCAGGCATTCATATTCTTGGTTCTTTCGGTAAAGTCACGTAGAAGGGAAACAATCAAATTATAAAAATATAAAACAATAAAATTCTCAAGACGTTTCGACTGTAACACAAGCAATTATCATCATGATGATTGTTTTATATTTTTATTCTTTTATTGTTTCCCTTCTACGTGACTTTACCGAAAGAACCAAGAATATTAATCCCTGCAGTCACGAAAGCTTTAAATCAAAATCTTAACACTTGTTTTGTTGCCAGATAAAGGGGAAAACCTATTCTCATATTTTGGTACTGGCAAAGGAAAAAAAGCCGTTCTAAAGAAATTCGATTTTAATCTAATTTATGATTTAAAAGTGCATAGCTTCAGTGGCTTCATAATATCGAAAGGAAAAACGTTTCAGACGGTGGCAGAAGCGCATGGGGATGGATATTTAAACATGCGTTTAGATTATTAAGATAATTTGGCTGCTATACATTTGGCTGCTTTTCATTTCCACATGATAAGCCAACTTCGTGAAGCTATAATTTGTGGCCAGGTTGCTTCTGAAAAAAGAAGCTAATACTTCAATGGGCTTTACCTGGTAAATTAAATATTGTTTATTTTCCTTTCAATTTTTTTGTAGTGATTTGTTTACCTTTCCTATACTTTGCACTCCTATCGTGTTTTGTATTGTTTGTTGATGTAACGCTTTGACCTACCCCTAATGGACATCTGTGAAAAAGAGCTTCATAGCTCATCGGATTCCTCCTGCAATATACATAAATATTCGGATTTTGATGTGATAGGCACTCGTGCAGAAATTGGTGAACGGCAGTGAATTGATGAGAAGTTAAAGGCAGATTGTGAGAGCATAACGCGAGAGACACACAATATGGCGGGAGACAGAGAGAGAGACACACGCAAGACAACGTTCTCCCATACAAGCTTCAACAGACTGTTGAAGGTTGTATGGGTGAAGGCTGGCACGAGCAACACCACATCCGGCCGCCTTTGTCTCACCAGTGCTGATGTTTTACACACCGCACCCGATACTCGTTTTAGTCCGAGTCGACATAGGGGAGGCCCAGTACGGGTTCAGATATTCGTCACCCGATATTGGAGGTGAGCGGAAATCGAACTCGTGTTCACTGTTCCGCGGCTCCAAATGCATACAGACATGTGCACGCACATACCCCCAGTAGAATGTGAACTCAATTCGTCTCACGTGAACGTGAATGGATAAGGGGATGTTGACTTATAAACAACCTGGCTCGGTGAGAAGCCTTATCGAGGTGATTAGAGGAACGTGATTTGATTATCCCTGCAATTGCAAAGCTCACAAAGTGTATCGATTGGGATGAAGTCCGCGCACCTGCCTTGACATTCATCCCACGATAGCGTTCAGCCACAGCAAGGGGCAATCCTTAATTGCCTCATCGTTGTTTAATTCCGCAATCGCGGTCGGGGGTATGTGGGGAGCGTGTTGGACTTTGACCATTCCTAACCACGTTGGTGAAGGACAACGGTGAGTATAGGTGAGAGGGCGAGTTGCACAGTCACCCAGGGCCCCCGTGGTCCATGTCCCTTCTCAAAGGTTTCTCGAAGGTTCTGCCACCACCTCCTCCTGATCCAAAAACAGTGTTCTTCACTCATTTTCAGAGGGAGGCTACTTCAGCCGATATGACATCAGTCTGAGAGCCGCCACACCGCCTCACCTGCAAGGGGTGTTTTCATATCCATGTGCTGTCAGGGGTCACACTGAAGGCCACCTGGGGCCGCCATTGGCCCGTGGGCCTTGAAATGAAGAACACTGCTCTTACCGATCCCAATCGTCCTACTGTGACCGCCTTAGCGGGGTGGCTGCCCATAGTAATTGGCACGTTTTGTTTAGGTGACAAACCTTGCTGATTAGCTGTGTCGGGTGGTGGTGGGTTAACGACACATTTATATTTACGCGAAATAATCCAAAAAAAACTTTACTATGCGGTACACAGTTGCTTCGCAGCTAAAAATGCCCCACGGTTCAGTGCGACTCGTATGGATAAATAAGAAAGCAACAAAAACAAATTAATCGGTTCCATATTTCCCCATCATCCCGTTCTCCCCGCGGGTCCCTCAGCCCTGCGGAGCGCTGACGGCCTGGCAAGTGGGATGACGAATCGCCTATGAATCACCACACACGCGGCAGGCTGTGGATTCGTCTCGCAGGTCACGAAGCTCAGCCACGCAAGCAAACGACAGCTGTCCGTGTTCAGACTCGTCTCTTAGTCCTCCTGCGCTCGGAGCACGAACAGTAATCTGCACGAGGTTCGTGGGTTAGATCCCGACTCCATCGAGCGGAGCGCCGGGCGGATGTAATGCGTTAAGTTGACAGTAGGGGGCACAGGTGGTACATCTGCCAGTCATCTAATTCAGTCAGCCCATGGCCCCTGGGTCTGTCCCGTGACCTTCAGTATATTTTGAGTTTATGTCTCACTCTCTCGCCCCGTGGTCGCGTGCATTTTTTTTCGGGTCCTCTGGTTTTTCCCTCCTCATTCAGAATCAACAATGTGCGTGTAGTGTCTGCCTGCAATACAATGTCCACACAATAAGCCACTTTGTGGAGCTATCATTTGTGGCCAAGTCTATTCTGAAAATAGCTAATAAGTCAGTGGGCCTTACCTGGTAAATTAAATAGCTTTTTTTAGTTTTTCATTTATTGATACATTTATCTTGAGTGATTTGCTTACTCCTATCGTTTAAGTTTCTGACTCATCCCTACTGGACATCTCTGAAAAATATCTTCATAGCTTATCATATTTCTCCAGGATAACTAAAGATTCTGATTCTGATAATAAAACGCAAAGACTGAGGTTATATATATATACATACACGCACATCTAGGAAATAAGCATCTTGGCAAAATAATTACGTTGATAGGAGCACATTTAAAAGTTAGAGCGATTTTAAATGAGCCGTGGTCAGTCTTCTCTATTCGTTATTTCCATCTTTTCGGTGTCGCTATCTATGCCAATTAATAATGATTATAATTATTACTATTATTAGACGTCTGCCGGACTTCCGTTTAAGCCGTTTAATTTCATTTGTTCGACAAATAATCCCGCATAGCCAGTTATGTTATCCAGCTAGTTTCTGTAGCAACGGCCTACATCAGCAACTAACAGTGGAGTAATTGTGGTTGGAGTGGAGAGGCGCCCAGCCAGCAGCCAGCCAGGAATCTCGAGGTACGGATCATCATTAATCGTGCTTTTGGAATGATTCACCTTCATCCAAGGTGTCATCACTTCGCCACTGCAGATGTTAGCCGTGTCTTGCTATCTAACTCGGCTCGGCGGGTTGTTATTTTAATGTGCCAGGCGCGGCACCACCACTCCAACATCCTTCTCCATTCTACCGCGGTCTACCGATTCTGAGACGCACATTTAGCTTGTGCATTTTAAAGCAAAAGTTATAATCCAGGAGACGTCCACATGTAAGAGCACGACCCGCAGCTTCGTGTAGAGTGAGCGAGGAGGCTCGTTAAGGATGCTACTGTGCAGTGCCAGGATACGTGCACCTAGAAGACGCTATTGGGAAGTTTGAGGCAATCGTCCTCCAACAACAGCGGAGGGCAGAGGAGCGACGCTCACAACAATGAGCGGATAACCGGGTCGAAAAAAATACAGGAAGTTGGCACAATAGGAGGCACAGGTGGTGCATCTGCCAGTCATCTCAGTCAACCCATGGCACCTGGGTCTGTCCTGTGACCTACTGTTAGAGGGTCTTCGACAATTCACGTGGCCTCAAAGTGCACATCGCCTGGCACAAGTGTCATGGTAACGTCACCACCACTTAGTGGCGAATGGCGACTTTTTGTTATTGTGAAGAGCAGCGCTCGGCGCTACGAACTTGGTGACCCGAGTTCGATTCCTGCTCACGGCCTCCCCTAACTTCGACTCAGCCTCACATTATTACCCGGTACGGTGTAATGTGTTAACATGGCCACTGTAGAGATAAAGGCGTCCGGGCGTGGTTCTGGCCACCCAACCCTCGTGTGCTGTGTCAGCCTTCATTGGTGCTCGCTTACAGCACTTTCCCCAACAGTCTGTTCAGGCTATACGGGCGATCTTTGTCTTGTGTGAGGCCAAATATGTATGTTTTTGGATTCGTCTTATAATTTGGAGAAGCATGCAATACGTTGAAAGGCGTTCGTCAAGGCTGGACCTATAACGACCTGGACCTCAGTGCAATAAAGGTCACAGAGACCGTGGCGCAGTGCACAAACCACTGCAAAGACAAAGACTCATGTATAGCCTCTATGAGGCTGTTGGGACAAGTGCTGTTAGCAAAAAGTACCGATAAAACCCGGTACCACCACACCCGGCCACCTTTGTCTCTCCAGTGCTGCTGCTTTATACACACATACACCGTACCATCCTACTCATTGGAAGCTGAACTCTGTTCCACCGTGCATTAACAACAGCCGCCATCCGCCATTAAGTGGTGGTGACGGCACCACGGCGCTTGTCACAGGCTAAGTGCACTTTGAGTCGACTTGCAGTGTGGGAGGCTTGCTACTGGTAGGAGTCCCAGGACAGGCCCAGGTGCTATGGGTTGACTGCTGTGCCAGCTGGGTGCAGGAGGAGTTCACGGGACAGACCCAGGAGCGGTGGGTTGACTGAGATCACTGGCAGAGGCAACGCCTGTGCTCCCCACTGTGTGCGTATGAATTCAAATATTGTACCGTATTTTCCTTCCTCTCCACGTTTATACAATATTCACCTACCTCCACCAACCCGGTTTGGTCAGCGTGGTGAAGTATGGTCAATTAACCTCCTCTACAACACACTCGTTAACAACAATGCATTGAAAGGACATGTATATAATTGTCGACGTTTCGAGCAATGCTCCTACTTCATAGCAAGTAAACAGATATAGTGGGTACCGAGGGTCTGAGACCAGCGCTGGCTGACACCATGGGGGCCGCGTGACAATCACACAGCACAGTACAGCATTAGAACACGTAATTTGTCAATTGCATGAACGTGAAATATCGTAAAATCGAACTTTGTAAATAGAGAGATACTTGAACATGAAGCAGGCCACCTCCATAACCTTCTTCCATTCCTCTCTGAAGGCCTCACCTCTTTTTAATAGCCCATCCCCTTCCTCTTCCGTTTTTACCGTTCCATTTTGTTCCGTTCCTTCCCTATATCTCTTGCATGAAGCCACATGTCCTCTGTTCGGGACACTCATTCCTCGGCCCTTGCACTGCCCTTGCCATATAAATCACTTTGTTTTTGTTACAGCTTTTAAATGTTGGAAAGCGTGCCTTGACCAAAGGTGCTCTATAAATATAGAAAAGGATAGGATCCCAGCTATGACCACATCCAGCACCTACATCACACAAATGTACTATCCTCATGTTAACAATAATTAGTAATTATATATGACCACAAACCTATTGAGCAGAAGTTATTTCTGGGCAGTATTCGGGTTACGAACCTAGTTCGTTCCTGAGACCTGTTCGAAATTCGAACGGTTCGTAAGCCGGCAGTTCAGTTTGCAATTGCAAGTTCGCATTTTAAATCAATATTTTTCTTATTTTATATATTTCATGGAAGCGGGCGTTCGTAAGTTGGACACTCGCAAGTCGAGGACTGTCTGTTTACTTTGGGTTAGATGGTTTGAGTATAAAGGCAATATTCAGATATACTCACCACCATCCGTCAGAGCAAATCAAATCAAGTGGTCACGTGGGAACCAATACCAATTAATTTGTTTTTTTACAATCCGTCTTTGAATCGTTGGTGACCGGGCTGAGGCCATCAGCTAACTATACCGGGAGAGCCCTGCCAGTCACAGGCAGGGTGCCACGGTGACTAGGAGATGTTAACTACCTCGCCTGCTATGCCTGTTGTATGCTATGCCTGTTTGGAGATTGCATGCCTCTTTCTCTTCGTGGTCGCTGGGATTGTTCTCCATATTTGGAATAAAAGTGCGTTAAGAGTATTTGACTGCTGCTACAAATGTACACGTGATTAATGATCCACTTCGTTGAGCTATTATTTGTGGCCATGTCGCTTATTTTAAAAAAAGCTGTATATATCTTAGTGGACTTTATCTGGTAAAATAAAAATAAAAGTTTAGTTTCAGTAGCCGGGGTTGAACCCAGCTTCTCAATAGTACCAGTCCAGCGCTGATCTTTGAGCAACCTGGCTACCTCTCTAATTGTCGACACGACGACTATGCGATGTGGCATTATTTCAAGCGGTTGGTGCATACGCATTTATTTATTTGGATGTGGCAATGCTAAAGTGAGTGCTGCAGTATTGATTAGCGCGCTAAACTGTGAACCCAGCGATATGTAGATTTGGAGGTTGGTTTACTCCAGATAAGAATGCAAATTACACCAACGACCGAGTTCAAACGGCTGGAAGTCGTGTGGGGCGCTGTTGCGCAATCTGTAGGTGGCAGGCTGTCTCAATCGCCTGGAGGGGTGATTCATTGCAGGGCTGCGCCACTATCTATATGCAAGCAGTCGAGAATACATGACTGATAACGGCTTGCAAAAGTTCAGTAAACTATATTTGTGCAAAGTAAAAAACAATAGGCAATAAAGTGCATATAATCAGTACGTGCCGTGTTACCACATTGTATGTTAATTTACTTAAATAGCATCGTGCAAATATGTTCTCCTACAAACGAACTCTATTCTCATTGCCATGGACTAAAACGTAATCTTGTCAAGTTTAACAAAAGCTATAAATCGCGACGTTATAAACTAAAAATAACCTTTGGGATTTATTGTCAAGCAGAGGAGTGTAACCTACATTAATCTGGGGGTGATGGGGGAGGAGTGCACGTTTTACCGCTCACCACCAACGCCTTCGTGCTGTTCCACGTTTCAGACACCATGGGACCAGCCCAACAACGCATCCACCAGAAAAACACAGAGCTTTACGTGTGCGTAACCACTATACGCGCCCAGCGAAGCGTGGACCTAAAAGGTTTGGATCGATCGTTAAGCGTTTGGTAAGTGACCTGTTGACCAAGACACTACCGTCCTCAGAAGGTGCAAGGGAATTCACAGTTTTATTTACCAGTTAAATTCAACTGTGCTCTTAGCTCTTGTTCATAGGCGAGCTGGTCACACGTAATGATAGCTGATGATCGCAGTAGCTGATATCACCACACGTGAGAATTTATAACAGCAGTCTAATCATCTGAACCAAGGAACCCGGATAAAAACCCAAGCTCCGACCACCACAGCGAGAGCACACGCCAACTCCAAAAGTATAACAGAGGCACCGCCAGGGTCCAGCATGACCTCCTGTGTACCGATCGAGGGAGATAACATCTTCTCAGCGGCAAATAGCAGCGAAACATTGCCTTAGCATTAAAATTATGGATTCACATCTCCAATACAATATTTTGGGGAAACTATCTGAACGTGGTGCTCTGGATGTATGACTGCTTCTTCTCTGTCTTGTTTTATTTATCCACACAGTCTCAATGTAACTCTACATCTCTGTAAATAAACCACATTATACATATCAATCTAGCGTCCACGCAACGATCCCCTCCCCCTAGCCCACACACCCCCTCTTCCCCCCCCCTTGCCCTGCCCCTCGTTCTTACCCAGAAACCTCTTACCATGGCATCTCTCTCCCACTTCAGTAGAAAAAAACTTCTTGCTGTTGGGTTTCCCACCTGATGATGATTGCTTGTGTTGCAATAGAAACGTCGTGATTTATTTAATTTTATACCTACGTGACTTTACCGAAAGAACCAAAGAGTATTATAAAATATCTATAAATATATGTTGGCATATATATCTGACCATCAGTGAACGTGAAATAAAACTCGTGTTCATAGCCCTGCACAAGTATTTGAGCCTTGGGACGCTAGTTTCACTTCCACTCATGGCCACCAACAATAGTGGTGATTATCTAAACCGGTTCTGGGCCTCCCCTAGGTCGACTCAGCCTCAAATGATAAAATGGTGCGGTAATGCAGTTTGACTTGGTGCTGGCCACCCACCTTGTGTGCTGTGCCTGCCGTTATTAGGTGCTCACTAACAGCTCCATAAGTCTATTAAAGCGATATGGGGAATCGTTTTCTGTGTTTGGTAGAGAAACCTTTCTCAAAACAAGATTTCCCATGTGGGTCGCTCGAACTCTAAATTAATCAGGCGTAATAATGTGATTTGATCAACTTCTATGGTTAACGGGACAGTCTATGTGTGGGTGATGTTTACATCCACGATAGCATGGTTGGCTAAGTGCAGTGCAAAATAAATTGAACATACAAACAACAACAGGACGTTTCCTTCATCTGACCACTGCTACATAGAAGCGACTTCTCTGTCCGTGGCCAGGAGCAGCTTCAAAGCCCCTACATTTACTTTAGCCGATGATATCACAAGTGATGTCCACCGTTGTTGTACAGCAGGACTTTTGAGTGCATTCCATTGTAATGAGAGGCTGCCCTGCTGCAATTAACTCGTCACCACACTTGCGATCTAGAGGTCGATCCTTAGGCCTGGCATTTGGAGCGACGCTGCAAGCTTCTTAAATCTCGCTGCCTCTGTCCACCCAGCTGCGTAAATGGATACAGCACAGTTGGTCGATCGGCAGGTCGCATGCGGTGGTGGGGTAAAGCGTGGGTAACTCCCACCTCTTCCAACAAGGGAAGCATCTTGCAGGGCTGCACCTTTACTGACCGCACCGTCATTGATAAACCACGACGTGCATGGGTCCACGTATGACATGCGAGTAGGGGGTCCACGTGCAGCGTGCGAGGATGCGAGGAAGGGATTCACGTGCAGCGTGCGAGTAGGGGGTCCACGAGCAGCGTGCGAGGAGGGGGTCCACGAGCAGCGTGCGAGGAGGGGGTCCACGAGCAGCGTGCATGGAGGGGGGCCACTTGCGGCTTGTGAGGAGGGGGTCCAGGTGCGCCGTGAGTGGAAGGGGTCCATGTGCTGTGTGCGGGGAGGGGACCCACGTGCGGCGTGTGAGGAGGGGGTCCAGGGATCTGTAAGACAATCTCTCTGAGACGGCGCTGCTGAGCGTCATCGTCGTCTCCATCGTTGACGAATGCTTTGTTGTCTCGACCAACAGCACCCCTCTTTGACTGCTGGCCCGACGACGACGACTCCACGTAGGAGAGCACGTGCAGCAGCGTGAACAACCTGAACGGGGGCAGAGGGGGGGGGGGCACGGAGGGGAAGGGGGAGGGGCACGGGGCGCCACGGTGGCAAAATGTCAGGAGTTAACGGGACAGACCTAGGAGCCAATGGTTGACTGACTGAGATGACTGACAATGCACCAGCTGTGACCCCTACTGTGCCAAATTGTTGTGTTTAGCTGCCCGGTGCTCTGCTTATGGATGCGAGCATCGCTCCTCTGCCCTCCATTATTGCTGGTGGGCGACTGCCTCCAACTGCCAAGTAGCATCTCCTCAGGAGTGGCCAATCTTGAGACCGCTGGTACCAGTTATTGGCAAGTCCACTCATCTCTATATATCCTCTTGTACCATATCATTCCTTTTTTTCCCTAGCCCATGCCGTGCCCTTTAGTCTGATCTATCCTGCCAAATAATAGTTGCTTTGCCATGCAGTGGCTGGGCATGGGGGCTACATGACCCAGCCAACACAGCCACGCTTGTGAGAGGAGCTCACCAATGGGAGTGTGTCTAGATCTTTTAAGAATCTGTGAGCTCCTGACACAATCCAGTCTGGTTAAACCCAGGATGCATTGTAGGCAGGGTGACCTGAATGTTTCTAACCGGTGAAGATGTTACTTTAGACACCTCAACATCCTTCTCGAAAGAATAAAGAAGGGAAGATATCAATGTGGTCAAAGAAAATCCGGAGCTTCGCATGGAATGACAAACCAAGTAGTTTCCACCCAGTGTTACACAGCCGATGAAAAGATAATGCTGCCCGACTGTTTCGGAGTGAGACCTCGGCTGCGAAACCGGAGCTGGTCATAAGCACACTGCCCACACTCACATAAAGGCAAAGACATGGATCTCCTGGATAGCCTTAAGATACTGTTGGGGCAAGTGCTGTCAGCGAGTGGCACCTATGAAGGCCGGTACGGCACAAGGGGGGAAGTCCAGGACCATTTCAGATAATCGTTACTGTTGTTGGTCACTGAGTCGGCATGCACACACACCCCCTATGGCCACGCATGGGTCGACCCCCTCCCCTCCTCCTCACCTGTGGTACAGCATGGCCAGGAACTGGACAATGAGCATGCTGGAGAAGGTGATGAGGAACATGAAGGCGAGGGGCAGCACGTCGATGACCGTCCCCTCGTTCTTCGTGCTCGGGATCTGGATGTAGAGGTCGGCTCCCACGAACTGCAGTGCCAGGGTCGCCACCAGCCACAGTGCATTGATCATGAAGTAGACGAAAGTGCCCTGCACGTTGGGACAGACAGACCAGGCCTGATTTACATTGCATTGGCCGAGTGGCGGGGGGGATGACCCCGGGCTGTTTATGGATCCCCTCTTTGTGCGTTCATTTTTCTCCCCCACTGTCCACTCTCGACGCCAAATGGTCACTTCTGTTGTTATTGTTTTATTGTTCATGTATTTTACAGGATTAGCGGATTATTGGAACAATTAACAATTAATTCGTAGGAATAATAAGGCATAGGTAATTCAATGCCGTTTAAATCTTCTTCTACCACATGCCAAGTACGGTAAGTACTCGCTTAACGCCTGCTGTTTGCACAACGCGTTGTCGCTGGAACGCAATTTTTCTGTTATCGAAGCATCTCCGGTACTCGCGATGACGCGTTGCCAGTACCTTGTTTCTTATCTCGAAGAGTTCCTGCTTCACGCGTTTCCTGTGATCGTCATCTTCCTCCAGAGGCTTGAGGTAGTCACTGATCATGCTCTTCCAAAACTCGTCTTCCTCCTATGCATTCCCATCCACGGGACAGAAGGTTCACTTTGTGCGATTGTCCAAATAACAACAACTTACTCCGATGAATAATATTAATATTGTAATAGTAATAGGTTTTACCCTTTTAACTGGCACAAAAACTGACACCTTTATTCAAGGCATCGTGTTTGCAATAACCACAACACAAGCAATCAAAATGCAAACAAAAGATACAACTCTGATAATAATATGCACTGTCCTTGAATTTGATTGGTCCACACCCGAGACGGCTTTTCTTAGAGCCTAGTCTCCACTGGTGTTAAATGCTCACCCCGAGCCCTCAATACTCTGATAGTGCGCTGTTTTTGAGTTGTACGCCTTTTGGCGTCTTCTGGTCCAACACCAGAGTGCTTGCCACAAATGAATCACAATAGCTTGCTAATCTCGTCTAGGAGCATTAACCATCACCCACACTTCGTTCATCCATTCATCAAACAAAGATGGTCACCGCATCGCGTGATTTCAGATGCTCGGTCTTGTTTAACTGACAAGCAATGACTTCGCATTTAATTTTCGATTTAAAGCTTTCGTGACTGCAGGGATTCATCTTCTTGGTTCTTTCGGTAAAGTCACGTAGAATGGAAATAAAATAATACAAATAAAACATAATAAAATAAAATTCTCACGACGTTTCGGCCACAACTCAAGTAGCCTTTTTCAGGTGAAGGAACAGAACTGTCGCGACGACAGCGCTTCAATGAACGCTGCAAAGATTCGCAGCGTCTTTTAAGCTAGGTGGGAGAAGTAAAGCGCCTTGACAAAGGTGTTTACATATCAAACAGGATAATTTAGCATTGAAATAGCGGTGTTAAAGTGTTGGATCAGCAGGATGTTAAAGTCAGAAATTAGCTTGTAACTGGGAGATTAGCATGATGTTAATTTGAGGGATTAGCATGTGACTGGTCACGGAAATAGCTATGTTAAAGTCGAAGTTTATATATCAACAGAGGCATTTAGTATATGGACGCTAAACGACTGCAACTACCCAACTATCATACAATACACCGATGTGAAAAAACTAAGTATAAACTACATCAATGTTATCAATAAACTCTATATACTCTCCAATCAGCTGAGCTACTAACAATAAGTCGTTATACATTACAATGCCATATGGCGAAAAAATGGGTGGCGGTTTTTTCTTTTCAACGTTAGCACCACGGAAAGCGACGAGCTTTGTTCAGACGGACGAGTCCATCTATGCTTGGAACGGAGGAGGGGAGAGAAACATCCACGATGCGCTGCTCTGTCCTGTGTTGCGTTACAACTATTTTATAAACTAGACTACTATACATTGCAATGTTATACCTTCCAATCTAAACTACATTGTATAATATCGTATACACAGCCCAATGTAAGCTCTAACATCAATTCCATACACCCAGCCATCAGATTTACCATGGAAGTCGAAAAAGATGGCAAGCTACCCTATTTGGATGTCCTAATTAAAAGGAGACCTGATGGTTCAATGAGCCACTGTGTCTACAGGAAAGCTACGCATATGGATGTTTACTTAAAACCAGATTCCCACCACCATCCGTCCCAGAAGAACTCCCTCATCAAGACTCTATACCATAGAGCCCAATGCATTTCCGACCAGGAACACATTGCCATTGAACTCTAGCACGTACACCAAGCTCTCAAGGCTAATGGTTACTCCGACTACACAATCCGCAAAACCATCACTCCAGCCATGAAGAAGGATTCTCTTGAGGAGCCATTCAAAACCATCACCTTACCCTACATTGCGGGGGTCACAAAAAAGATCTCCAAAATCCTGAATAAACACAAGATCCAGGTCCGATTCAACACAGTACATAAAATGCGTGATCTGGTTCCGTCTGTAAAAGATGTGGTTCCAGACATACAGTACCCGGGCGTCTACAAACTAAGTTGCCTCTGTGGTAGCAGCTACATTGGAGAAACCAAACGACATATCTCGGACCGCATCCGTGAACATAAAGCAGACTTGAAACACGGTAGGACGAACACCTCAGCGGTGGCAGATCACTGTTATAATTTAGTGGGCTCACATGACACGGAGGTTCTCTGCAAGCCATCCGGCTACCATGAGACATTCGTTCATGAGGCCATCCGCATATACAAACACAGAGGCAATTTCAACCGAGAAGATGGATTCTGGCTTAGTAACCATTGGAAAGACGTTATAAACCATTTCGGTTCTTAATTGATTGTATTATACGGTGACTTTCAGACTGCAGTCCATTCCCTGACAATGTCTCTAAATACTGTTCACACAACGGTCAAAGGTATAGCATGTTGTATAATAAATAGTTTAACATTGTAATGTTTAACATAATTCATAAGGCAATATATGGTATCGTAATTGTATAGTGAATATACAGTAGTGTGGTATACAGTAGGGTTGGTAGAATAATACATAGTGTAATATTACAAGTCTATTTTACAGTCTAAAGTATAGGGTAGTGTATAGTAACGCATTGTATAATTTAATGGTGGGTTTGTCTATGGCAGTGTATATTACGGTGTATAGTCGTGTAATGTAGAAAAAGTTTAGTTGGGGACATATCAATATAATGCATAATGTTAGAGCTTACATTGGGCTGTATACGATATTATACAATGTAGTTTAGATTGGAAGGTATAACATTGCAATGTATTGTAGTCTAGTTTATAACATAGTTGTAACGCAACACAGAACAGAGCAGCGCATCGTGGCTGTTTCTCCCCCCTCCTTCGTTCCGAGCATAGATGGACTCGTTTGTCTGAACAAAGCTCGTCGCTTTCCGTGGTGCTAACGTTGAAAAGAAAATACCACCACCCATTTTTTCGCCATATGGCATTGTAATGTATAACGACTTATTGTTAGTAGCTCAGCTGTTTGGAGAGTATATAGAGTTTATTGATAACATTGATGTAGTTTATATTTAAGTTTTTTATTAGTTTACTATATGGTATTCATTATATAGTGTAGTGTATACCCAGTTACTTTATGTTAATAGCTCAACTTATTGAAGAATATATTGAGTACATTTATTATATTGATGTAGTTTATACTTAGTTTTTTTCACATCGGTTTATTGTATGATAGTTGGATAGTTGCAGTCCTTTAGTGTCCATATACTAAATGGCCCTGTTGATATGTAAACTTTGATTTTAACATAGCTATTTCCGTGACCAGTCACATGCTAATCTCTCACAATAACATCATGCTAATCTCCCAGTTACATGCGAATTTCTGACTTTAACACCCTGCTGATCCAACACTTTAACACCGCTATTTCAATGCTCAATTATCCTGTTTGATATGTAAACTCCTTTGTCAAGGCGCTTTACTTCTCCCACCTAGCTTAAAAGACGTTGCGAATCTTAGCAGCGTTCATTGAAGCGCTGTCGTCCTGAGAGTTCTGTTCCTCCACCTGAAGAAGCCTACTTGTGTTGTGGCCAAAACGTCGTGAGAATTTTATTTTTATTATTTTATTTCCATTCTATGTGACTTTAACGAAAGAACCAAGAAGACTTTGTCTTTGTTTGATGAAAATATTACCTTTGGTATGGAGGGCGAGGTCTGTGTCTGATTGCTCTGGAGGTCGACTTTTGCTCTCTACTTCTTCTGGATGCTCTGTCTGAGTGCTCGCGATGTCTTCTAGTCTCGCCTCTGCTCCTTCTGAATGCTCCATCTGAGTGTTTGCGATGTCCTCTTCTCTCGACTCGATCTCTGCTCCTTCAGGATGCTCTGTCCCAGTGCTCGCGATGCCCTGTCGTTTCTCCTCGCTCTCTACTCCTACTGGATGATCTGTCTGAGTGCTCGCGATGTCCTCTGGTCTCGTCTCTGCTCCTTCTGGATACTCCATCTGACTGTTTGCGATGTTCTCTCCTCTCGACTCGATCGCTGCTCCTTCAGGATGCTCCGTCTGAGTGCTTGCGATGCCCTGTCGTCTCTCCTCACTCTCTACTCCTTCTGGATGATCTGTCTGAGTGCTCACGATGTCCTCTGGTCTCGTCTCTGCTCCTTCTGGGTGCTCCATATGAGTGTTCGCGATGTCCTCTCCTCTCGCCTCGATCTCTGCTCCTTCTGGATGCTCCATCTGAGTGCTCGTAGTGTCCTGTTGTCTGGCCTCAATTGGACGCAGCTTCATCTCTCTGTCGAGTTCCACCGTGCACGACTCCACTCGGCTGGGAGGGATGATGATAAACTGTTAAACTAAACCATTATTTTTATTTTACCATGTAAGGCCCACTGAGCTAGGAAGCTTTTTTGTAGAATCGACCTGAATATCACAAATTATAACTCAATGAGCGGCTTATCACGTGGAAATTACAGCAGCCAAATACTCTAATCACATGATGATTCTAAATGAGGAGGGAAAAAATCAGGGAACCCGGAGTAAAATCCACACCAACATGGGGAGAGAAAGGAATAGACGCAGACTCCATATAGGCAACAGGCATCGTCAGGTTTGGGATCGAAGCCACTACCTCCTGCATACCAGGGGAGGTAGTTAACATCTAGCCACCACGGCGCCTAAGATACAAGCACAACTAGAATCACAGTTAATAAGTTGAGACAAGACTCAGTATTGACTTGAGTAAAATGTTACGTTGTAAATCCTCCTCCACCCGACACAGCCAATAAATAATCATAATCTGTATTTCTACTGCAGGAGGAGTCCGATGAGCTATGAACCTATTTTCACAGATGTCCAGTAGGTGTAGGGGATTATAAAGTTAGAACACAAAACGATAGCAGTGCTAAGTATAGGAAAGATAATAAAATAAATCAAGTATATGAGTGCAACTTGCATGAGTACATCAGTTACTGCCAATTTTTCAATACTAAATGCATAACTTGGGGCAAGGCAGCAAAACAACAGTCCCAAACCACACCAAGATAACACAGTCCCTCAATAATATGGGACATAAACGTTGAACTATCGATACACGAGAGGTAAGGATCAAAGTTAAAAGCATGGCTACAGGCTCTCAGTGAGGTGGTGGCACCTTGAACTGTCATCCTCCTGACTCAGTGCCGAGTATTTCTTCGGATGGACGCTGATCCTCCACTGGAAGCAGTCCCACTCGAGTGGCAGTATACAGCATTTCGTTCCATTCAAACGATGCTTACGTTCCTTCTTCTGCTGGGACAGGAGGATGGGCATTGTGCTGAAGGCAGGGTCCTTCAATGATATCAAACCAGCGGGAAGCGCACACAAGCTGGAAGGCAGTTTCAGCTGCTCAGTGAACTGGCACCAATAACTGTCCAAGCTCTGCGGTCCTCCATGTATGAAGATTTTATTGTCCAACGGGAAACCAGAACACCATGGAATAGACCCACAAATGCGAGGGGGAAACATTGCGTTCTATTCAGATGGAACAAATAGTCCATAATTGTCATACTACATTCTCCTGGAAAGTCAGTGAATGACTCCTCCTCGATACCCACCGTGTTGGATTAATGGACACGAGTGGCACAGCCACCATCACCGTTCTTGTCAAGAAACATAAACGATAATTTTGCAAGCTCCGGTCATCCTCTCATCAGTGGATTTTGGCTAACCATTGAACAAAGACAGTGACCACATCGCGTGCTTTTGGGTGCGCTTGTGCGTCCATCTGGAACCCTCTTCCTTCCAATATGAGAAAGCAATTGGAGCTATGCACTTTTAAATCATTACATTGAAAACTAATTTCTTAAAAACTGCTCTTTGTGTTTAGAAACTTTCCTTCCTTCGCACCTCCAATTAGCACAGTTGGCTACACATGGTGTGAAAGAAGTTCAACATACATACATCTGGACCAGTCCTTGGCCTTCCCTCAAAAAGCCTCAAAAATAGCCAAATGTGATGTAGTAAACATGACATACATCTGGACCAGTCCTTGGCCTTCCCTCAAAAAGCCTCAAAAATAGCCAAATGTGATGTAGTAAACATGACAACAATGGAGACAAAGGCGGCCGGGCATGGTGCTGGCCACCTACCCTCTTATGTGCCATTCCGGACTTCACAGGTGCTACTCGCTAACAGCACTTGCCCCAACGGTCGGTTAAAAGCTATATGGGGATCGCTGCCTTCGTCTTGGCGGGGGTTGGGGGCATATGTTACACTTTTTTTGCAATGTACGTAGCCAATCATGCTAATCGGAGGTGCGGGACGGAGCAACAGAGGAGAATGGAGCGAAACTCCAAATAACGTTCGACACAAAAACAACAACGACAATAACGATAACACATAAAGTAACTCACCTCCTTAGGGGAGGGCTCAGTAGGCGCCTTGGTCTCACGCGTGCCCCATGATACGTTGTACATGTTGACCAATGAGTAGATGAGCAGCAGCAGGTATCCCGTGGGAATGCAGATGAGGTACAAGAATCCGTGCACGATGCAGAAGAACTCGCGCGGGTGCAGCGCCGCGGCGATGAGATGGATGCCCGCGAGAGTGATGAAGAAGATGCTGCTGGGTGTGAGGATACCGTTCTTGACAATGTCGCCGACCATAGCGAGCAGCGTGCCCGTCATGAGGAACATGTAGATCACGGTGAGCACCATGGCCACCTTAAAAAAAATACCAGGTATAAAGCTCTTTTCAGAAGCCACCTGGCCACAAATGATAGATCAACGAAGTGGCTCATCACGTGGTAATGTATATCAGCAGCCAGATTAAATGCAGAGGGAAGATAGAGAGAACACGTGGACTCCAAATACATAACAGGCGTTAAGGTCGGGATAGGGATCGAACCCACGACCTCCTGTATACCATGCGAGGGAGTTTACATCTCGCCATCGCAGGAGGAGACCTTAGCCATCGGCGTCACCATTGTCCTTTTTGTCCAACCACCACCACTTCTTGGGAGTTACTTTGCATTTATTCCACACTTTTCCACAAAGTCCTCAAGACCCTGCACTTTGCAAACAACAACACAATAATGATAGCTCATTGTTCTTCTGGGTTCTTTCGGTAAAGTCACGTAGAATGGAGATGAAATAATAAAAATAATAATAACAGAATAAAATTCTCACGACGTTTCGGCCACAACACAAGTAGCCTTCCTCAGGTGAAGAAACAGGACTGTCTGGAAGACAGCGCTTGAGTGAACCCTGCCAAGCATGGCAGCGTCTTTTAAGCTGTGTGGGAGGAACAGAGCACCTTGACAAAGCAGTTTACATAGAAATTAGCATGTAACTGGGGGATGAGCATGATGTTGGTGTGAGGGATTAGCACCACGGAGAGAGACGAGCTTTATTAAGACGGATGAGTCCATCTATGTTCAGAATGGAGGAGGTGGAGAGGAATTTAGATATCAACAGTAAATTAGCATGTAACTGGGGGATTGGCATGATGTTAGTATGAGGGATTAACACCACAGAGAGCGACGAGCTTTGTTCAGACGGACGAGTCCATCTGTGTTCGGAACGGAGGAGGGGGAGGAAGAGGAGGAACCCTCAAGACCTTGGGTTTTCGGATGCCTTTGTCCGAACGATCCGCCTACTCTACACCAAGGCGGAGTGCATGATCAAGATCAATGGCGCCCTCACTGCCCCGGTCAAATTCGAGCGAGGAGTGAGACAGGGATGCCCATTGTCGGGCCAACTTTATGCCCTGGCATTAGAGCCTTTCCTGAATCTCATAAGGCGGAGACTCAGCGGCCTGGTGCTGAGGGAACCAAGCATCAAGTTGGTCCTGACGGCATACGCCGACGACGTCCTCCTCATCCTGCGCTCCCTGGCTGATGTCGCCCTGCTGCATGAGTGCCAGGAGGTCTTTTCGAAAGCCTCGTCATCAAAAATGAACTGGCAAAAGTGCAGCGGCCTACTGGTTGGAGCGTGGGACATGACTGAGTGTCCCGAGAAGGCAAAAGCCATCAATTGGAGCACAACATCGCTGCACCACCTAGGGGGGTTCCTCGGACCAGAGGAGGAACCACCGCAGAGGAACTGGGTCGAGCTGGAGGAGAAGGTGAAGGAGCGGCTGGCCACCTGGAGTCGCCTGTGCAAGTTCCTCACCTTCAGGACAAAGACGTTGGTGGTGAACCAGCTGGTGACGTCCATACTGTGGCACCGACTCTTCTCCCTGCACCCCCCCATGAGCCTTGTCAACGCACTTCAGAAGCAAGTCCTCGACTTCTTCTGGTCAGGTGGAGGACATCGGGTCGCGGCTGGGGTCCTGGCCCTGCCACTGGACGAGGGCGGTCACGGGCTGGTGTGCGTGCGGAGTCAGCTGGCCACCTTCCGACTGCAGGCAGCGCAAAAGTTCCTGCACGCCGCCCCTGCACCGGCCTGGAGCGTCACGGCCTCCTTCCTCCTGAAACAGCTGGGGGGTCTGCAGTGCTCCAAGCAACTATTCTACATGGACCTGCAGGGCCTCCCACTGGGACAGCTGCCACCCTTCTACAGAAGCGTCCTGCAGACATGGAGCTCCCTCGCCGTCAGGAGGCTGAACCAACCGTGATCGGCTGAGGATCTGGTCTTCGAACCGATCCTCAGGAACCCACAGACAAAGCTGCCATCCACCACCCCTGGCATGGAAAGGCGCCTCGCCAACGCGCGGCTCACCAGGATGGGAGATCTGGTGGAGCCTGAAACACGGGGCCGGTGGATCGGACCAGCAGACGTGGCCACAAAGACAGGGCTGCAGTCGCTCCGGGTGGCTGCCCGGATCCTGGCCGAAGCCAAGGGGGCCTTCTCAGTGGCAGCGGGGAGAACGCCCCCCATCGGCGTTGGGGATGACGAGGCCCCTCTCGATCCCCCTCCACCGGAGCTCTCAGTCGTGCCACTGCATCGCCAATGCCGACAAACGAAGGCAGATCACAACCTGTGCCGGCTAGAAGACCTACCGGAGGTGGCCTTCGCAAATGTAAAGAGGAAGGTTCTCTACTCCTACATGGTCCGGTTCCACCAACAGGACACCCTGAGGAGCCACAAGGACCATGCCTGGAGGAAAGCCCTGCCCTGCGTCTCTCCGGAGAGGCCTCGCTGGAGGCAACTCTACTGCAGACCGACGTACAACCGCATCGGCGACCTCAGCTGGAGCATCGCCCACGGCACCGTCACCACCAACGTCTCCCTGGCGCGCTTCACCGACACGTCCCCGGAGTGCCGGTTCTGCGGTAAAGTGGAGACGGTGGCGCACCAATATGTGGAGTGCAAGAGCCTGGACTCGCTGTTCAAGGTCCTGAGAAACATCCTCCTAAGGTTCAGCCTCCACTTCTCCCCGACGGTCCTCTTCTTTGGATACCCGAAGGGCAACAGACCCCAACATCTTCAGGGGCTGGTCAACGTGCTCTTCGGCTACGCCAAGCTCGCCATATACAGGGCAAGGAAGGTGGCCCTGGAGGGGCAACGTCCAGCCAGCAGCCTGGGCATCTTCCACGCTCTGGTCGGATCAGGGTGTGGCTGGAGTTCCACTACACGCGGCTGACCCACGCCGTGCCGGCCTTCAAGGAGCAGTGGGCGCTGGAGGAGGCCGTGTGCTCGGTGGCAGATGACGGAGAGCTCTGCATGCAGATCTAAGCTACCCGTCGTAGGCCGTTTGACTGTGGGAAGGGCAGCGTGCCGATGCAGCACTTGTCGTAGTTATAAAGAAAAAAGAGAGAGCGAGAGAGAGAGGCAAATGGAGTAGGAAGAGAGGGGGTAGAGAGAGAGGAGAGGCAGAGAGGGGGGTAGAGAGAGAGGGGGGGCAGAGAGGGGGGTAAAGAGAGAGGGAAGGGGAAAGAAAAAAAAGTATATTTTTGGGTCTTTCATTTAAAAAGGGGGGGTTACATTAAGCAAAGCATAACAAAAAAAAAACGAAATGATGAACGTAGCAAAGTGCCGACTACACCGGGAGGGTGGGGGGAGAGGGTGGGGGGAGAGGGTGGGGGGAGAGGGTGGGGGGAGAGGGTGGGGGGAGAGGGTGGGGGGAGAGGGTGGGGGGAGAGGGGTGGGGGGAGAGGGTGGGGGGAGAGGGGGGGGAGGAGGGTGGGGGGAGAGGGTGGGGGGAGAGGGTGGGGGGAGAGGGTGGGGGGAGAGGGTGGGGGAGAGGGTGGGGGGAGAGGGTGGGGGGAGAGGGGTGGGGGGAGAGGGGTGGGGGGAGAGGGTGGGGGGAGAGGGTGGGGGGAGAGGGTGGGGGGAGAGGGTGGGGGGAGAGGGTGGGGGGAGAGGGTGGGGGGAGAGGGTGGGGGGGGAGAGGGTGGGGGAGAGGGTGGGGGGAGAGGGTGGGGGGAGAGGGTGGGGGGAGAGGGTGGGGGGAGAGGGTGGGGGGAGAGGGTGGGGGGAGAGGGAGGGTGGGGGGAGAGGGTGGGGGGAGGGGAGAGGGTGGGGGGAGAGGGTGGGGGGAGAGGGGGGGAGAGGGTGGGGGGAGAGGGTGGGGGGAGAGGGTGGGGGAGAGGGTGGGGGGAGAGGGTGGGGGGAGAGGGTGGGGGGAGAGGTGTGGGGGGAGAGGGTGGGGAGAGGGTGGGGGGAGAGGGTGGGGGAGAGGGTGGGGGGAGAGGGTGGGGGGAGGGTGGGGGGAGAGGGTGGGGGGGAGAGGGTGGGGGGAGAGGGGTGGGGGGAGAGGGTGGGGGGAGAGGGTGGGGGGAGAGGGTGGGGGGAGAGGGTGGGGGGGAGAGGGTGGGGGGAGAGGGTGGGGGAGAGGGTGGGGGGAGAGGGTGGGGGGAGAGGGTGGGGGGAGAGGGTGGGGGGAGAGGGTGGGGGGAGAGGGTGGGGGGAGAGGGTGGGGGGAGAGGGTGGGGGGAGAGGGTGGGGGGAGAGGGTGGGGGGAGAGGGTGGGGGGAGGAGGGTGGGGGGAGAGGGTGGGGGGGAGGGTGGGGGGAGAGGGTGGGGGGAGAGGGTGGGGGGAGAGGGTGGGGGGAGGAGGGTGGGGGGAGAGGGTGGGGGGAGAGGGTGGGGGGGAGAGGGTGGGGGGAGAGGGTGGGGGGAGAGGGTGGGGGGAGAGGGTGGGGGGAGAGGGTGGGGGAGAGAGGGTTGGGGGGATGAGGGTGAGGGGGAGAGGGTGGCTGGGGAGAGGTGGGGGGTGGGGGGTGAGGGTGGGGGGAGGGGTGGGGGGGAGGGTTGGGGGGGAGAGGGTGGGGGGAGAGGGTGGGGGGAGAGGGTGGGGGGAGAGGGTGGGGGGAGAGGGTGGGGGGAGAGGGTGGGGGGAGAGGGTGGGGGAGAGGGTGGGGGGAGAGGGTGGGGGGAGAGGGTGGGGGATGGGGAGAGGGTGGGGGGAGAGGGTGGGGGGAGAGGGTGGGGGGAGAGGGTGGGGGGGAGAGGGTGGGGGGAGAGGGTGGGGGAGAGGGTGGGGGGAGAGGGTGGGGGGAGAGGGTGGGGAGGGTGGGGGAGAGGGTGGGGGGAGAGGGTGGGGGGGAGAGGGTGGGGGGGAGAGGGTGGGGGGAGAGGGTGGGGGGAGAGGGTGGGGGGAGAGGGTGGGGGGAGAGGGTGGGGGGAGAGGGTGGGGGGAGAGGGTGGGGGGAGAGGGTGGGGGGAGAGGGTGGGGGGAGAGGGTGGGGGGAGAGGGTGGGGGGGAGAGGGTGGGGGGAGAGGGTGGGGGAGAGGGGGGAGGGGTGGGGGAGAGGGTGGGGGGAGAGGGTGGGGGGAGAGGGTGGGGGGAGAGGGTGGGGGGAGAGGGTGGGGGGAGAGGGTGGGGGGAGAGGGTGGGGGGAGAGGGTGGGGGGAGAGGGTGGGGGGAGAGGGTGGGGGGAGAGGGTGGGGGGAGAGGGGTTGGGGGGAGAGGGTGGGGGGAGAGGGTGGGGGGAGAGGGTGGGGGGAGAGGGTGGGGGGAGAGGGTGGGGGGAGAGGGTGGGGGGGAGAGGGTGGGGGGAGAGGGTGGGGGGAGAGGGTGGGGGGAGGGGAGAGGTGGGGGGAGAGGGTGGGGGGAGAGGGTGGGGGGAGAGGGTGGGGGGAGAGGGTGGGGGGAGAGGGTGGGGGGAGAGGGTGGGGGGAGAGGGTGGGGGGAGAGGGGTGGGGGGAGAGGGTGGGGGGAGAGGGTGGGGGAGAGGGTGGGGGGAGAGGGTGGGGGGAGAGGGTGGGGGGAGAGGGTGGGGGGAGAGGGTGGGGGGAGAGGGTGGGGGGAGAGGGTGGGGGGAGAG
>NW_027422602.1:349091-538872 GCF_048934315.1 Petromyzon marinus
GCCCCCCTCTCCCCCGCCCTCTCCCCCCGCCCTCTCCCCCGCCCTCTCCCCCCGCCCTCTCCCCCGCCCTCTCCCCCCGCCCTCTCCCCCGCCCTCTCCCCCCGCCCTCTCCCCCCGCCCTCTCCCCCCGCCCTCTCCCCCGCCCTCTCCCCCCGCCCTCTCCCCCCGCCCTCTCCCCCCGCCCTCTCCCCCCGCCCTCTCCCCCCGCCCTCTCCCCCCGCCCTCTCCCCCCGCCCTCTCCCCCCGCCCTCTCCCCCCGCCCTCTCCCCCCGCCCTCTCCCCCCGCCCTCTCCCCCCGCCCTCTCCCCCCGCCCTCTCCCCCCGCCCTCTCCCCCCGCCCTCTCCCCCCGCCCTCTCCCCCCCGCCCTCTCCCCCCGCCCTCTCCCCCCGCCCTCTCCCCCCGCCCTCTCCCCCCGCCCTCTCCCCCCGCCCTCTCCCCCCGCCCTCTCCCCCCGCCCTCTCCCCCCGCCCTCTCCCCCGCCCTCTCCCCCGCCCTCTCCCCCCGCCCTCTCCCCCGCCCTCTCCCCCGCCCTCTCCCCCCGCCCTCTCCCCCCGCCCTCTCCCCCCGCCCTCTCCCCCCGCCCTCTCCCCCCGCCCTCTCCCCCCGCCCTCTCCCCCCGCCCTCTCCCCCCGCCCTCTCCCCCCGCCCTCTCCCCCCGCCCTCTCCCCCCGCCCTCTCCCCCCGCCCTCTCCCCCCGCCCTCTCCCCCCGCCCTCTCCCCCCGCCCTCTCCCCCCGCCCTCTCCCCCCGCCCTCTCCCCCGCCCTCTCCCCCGCCCTCTCCCCCCGCCCTCTCCCCCCGCCCTCTCCCCCCGCCCTCTCCCCCCGCCCTCTCCCCCCGCCCTCTCCCCCCGCCCTCTCCCCCCGCCCTCTCCCCCCGCCCTCTCCCCCCGCCCTCTCCCCCCGCCCTCTCCCCCCGCCCTCTCCCCCCGCCCTCTCCCCCCGCCCTCTCCCCCCGCCCTCTCCCCCCGCCCTCTCCCCCCGCCCTCTCCCCCCCGCCCTCTCCCCCCGCCCTCTCCCCCCGCCCTCTCCCCCCGCCCTCTCCCCCCGCCCTCTCCCCCCGCCCTCTCCCCCCGCCCTCTCCCCCCGCCCTCTCCCCCCGCCCTCTCCCCCGCCCTCTCCCCCCGCCCTCTCCCCCGCCCTCTCCCCCCGCCCTCTCCCCCCGCCCTCTCCCCCCGCCCTCTCCCCCCGCCCTCTCCCCCGCCCTCTCCCCCCGCCCTCTCCCCCCGCCCTCTCCCCCCGCCCTCTCCCCCCGCCCTCTCCCCCCGCCCTCTCCCCCCGCCCTCTCCCCCCGCCCTCTCCCCCCGCCCTCTCCCCCCGCCCTCTCCCCCCGCCCTCTCCCCCCGCCCTCTCCCCCCGCCCTCTCCCCCCGCCCTCTCCCCCCGCCCTCTCCCCCCGCCCTCTCCCCCCGCCCTCTCCCCCCGCCCTCTCCCCCCGCCCTCTCCCCCCGCCCCTCTCCCCCCGCCCTCTCCCCCCGCCCTCTCCCCCCGCCCTCTCCCCCCGCCCCTCTCCCCCCGCCCTCTCCCCCCGCCCTCTCCCCCCGCCCTCTCCCCCCGCCCTCTCCCCCCGCCCTCTCCCCCCGCCCTCTCCCCCCGCCCTCTCCCCCCGCCCTCTCCCCCGCCCTCTCCCCCCGCCCTCTCCCCCGCCCTCTCCCCCCGCCCTCTCCCCCCGCCCTCTCCCCCCCCCCCCCGCCCTCTCCCCCCGCCCTCTCCCCCGCCCTCCCCCCCGCCCTCTCCCCCCGCCCTCTCCCCCGCCCTCTCCCCCCGCCCTCTCCCCCCGCCCTCTCCCCCCGCCCTCTCCCCCCGCCCTCTCCCCCCGCCCTCTCCCCCCGCCCTCTCCCCCCGCCCTCTCCCCCCGCCCTCTCCCCCCGCCCTCTCCCCCCGCCCTCTCCCCCCGCCCTCTCCCCCCGCCCTCTCCCCCCCGCCCTCTCCCCCCGCCCTCTCCCCCCGCCCTCTCCCCCCGCCCTCTCCCCCCGCCCTCTCCCCCCGCCCTCTCCCCCCGCCCTCTCCCCCCGCCCTCTCCCCCCGCCCTCTCCCCCCGCCCTCTCCCCCCGCCCTCTCCCCCCGCCCTCTCCCCCCGCCCTCTCCCCCCGCCCCTCTCCCCCCGCCCTCTCCCCCCGCCCTCTCCCCCCGCCCTCTCCCCCCGCCCTCTCCCCCCGCCCTCTCCCCCCGCCCTCTCCCCCCGCCCTCTCCCCCCGCCCTCTCCCCCCGCCCTCTCCCCCCGCCCTCTCCCCCCGCCCTCCCCCCGCCCTCTCCCCCGCCCTCCTCCCCCCGCCCTCCCCCCCGCCCTCTCCCCCGCCCTCTCCCCCCGCCCTCTCCCCCCGCCCTCTCCCCCCGCCCTCCCCCCCTCTCCCCCCGCCCTCTCCCCCCGCCCTCTCCCCCCGCCCTCTCCCCCCGCCCTCTCCCCCCGCCCTCTCCCCCCGCCCTCTCCCCCCGCCCTCTCCCCCGCCCTCTCCCCCCGCCCTCTCCCCCCGCCCTCTCCCCCCGCCCTCTCCCCCCGCCCTCTCCCCCCGCCCTCTCCCCCCGCCCTCTCCCCCGCCCTCTCCCCCCGCCCTCTCCCCCCGCCCTCTCCCCCCGCCCTCTCCCCCCGCCCTCTCCCCCCGCCCTCTCCCCCCGCCCTCTCCCCCCGCCCTCTCCCCCCGCCCTCTCCCCCCGCCCTCTCCCCCCGCCCTCTCCCCCCGCCCTCTCCCCCCGCCCTCTCCCCCCGCCCTCTCCCCCCGCCCTCTCCCCCCGCCCTCTCCCCCCGCCCTCTCCCCCCGCCTCTCCCCCGCCCTCTCCCCCCGCCCTCTCCCCCCGCCCTCTCCCCCCGCCCTCTCCCCCCGCCCTCTCCCCCCGCCCTCTCCCCCGCCCTCTCCCCCCGCCCTCTCCCCCCGCCCTCTCCCCCCGCCCTCTCCCCCCGCCCTCTCCCCCGCCCTCTCCCCCCGCCCTCTCCCCCCGCCCTCTCCCCCCGCCCTCTCCCCCCGCCCTCTCCCCCCGCCCTCTCCCCCCGCCCTCTCCCCCCGCCCTCTCCCCCGCCCTTCCCCCGCCCTCTCCCCCCGCCCTCTCCCCCCGCCCTCTCCCCCCGCCCTCTCCCCCCGCCCTCTCCCCCGCCCTCTCCCCCCCGCCCTCTCCCCCCGCCCTCTCCCCCCGCCCTCTCCCCCGCCCTCCCCGCCCTCTCCCCCCGCCCTCTCCCCCCGCCCTCTCCCCCCGCCCTCTCCCCCCGCCCTCTCCCCCCGCCCTCTCCCCCCGCCCTCTCCCCCCGCCCTCTCCCCCCGCCCTCTCCCCCCGCCCTCTCCCCCCGCCCTCTCCCCCCGCCCCTCTCCCCCGCCCTCTCCCCCCGCCCTCTCCCCCCGCCCTCTCCCCCGCCCTCTCCCCCCGCCCTCTCCCCCCGCCCTCTCCCCCCGCCCTCTCCCCCCGCCCTCTCCCCCGCCCTCTCCCCCCGCCCTCTCCCCCCGCCCTCTCCCCCCGCCCTCTCCCCCCGCCCTCTCCCCCCGCCCTCTCCCCCCGCCCTCTCCCCCCGCCCTCTCCCCCCGCCCTCTCCCCCCGCCCTCTCCCCCCGCCCTCTCCCCCCGCCCTCTCCCCCCGCCCTCTCCCCCCGCCCTCTCCCCCCGCCCTCTCCCCCCGCCCTCTCCCCCCGCCCTCTCCCCCCGCCCTCTCCCCCCGCCCTCTCCCCCGCCCTCTCCCCCCGCCCTCTCCCCCGCCCTCTCCCCCCGCCTCTCCCCCGCCCTCTCCCCCCGCCCTCTCCCCCCGCCCTCTCCCCCCGCCCTCTCCCCCCGCCCTCTCCCCCCGCCCTCTCCCCCGCCCTCTCCCCCCGCCCTCTCCCCCCGCCCTCTCCCCCCGCCCTCTCCCCCCGCCCTCTCCCCCCGCCCTCTCCCCCCGCCCTCTCCCCCCGCCCTCTCCCCCCGCCCTCTCCCCCCGCCCTCTCCCCCCGCCCTCTCCCCCCGCCCTCTCCCCCCGCCCTCTCCCCCCGCCCTCTCCCCCCGCCCTCTCCCCCCGCCCTCTCCCCCCGCCCTCTCCCCCCGCCCTCTCCCCCGCCCTCTCCCCCGCCCTCTCCCCCCGCCCTCTCCCCCGCCCTCTCCCCCCGCCCTCTCCCCCCGCCCTCTCCCCCGCCCTCTCCCCCGCCCTCTCCCCCCGCCCTCTCCCCCCGCCCTCTCCCCCCGCCCTCTCCCCCCGCCCTCTCCCCCCGCCCTCTCCCCCCGCCCTCTCCCCCCGCCCTCTCCCCCCGCCCTCTCCCCCCGCCCTCTCCCCCCGCCCTCTCCCCCCGCCCTCTCCCCCCGCCCTCTCCCCCCCGCCCTCTCCCCCCGCCCTCTCCCCCCGCCCTCTCCCCCCGCCCTCTCCCCCCGCCCTCTCCCCCGCCCTCTCCCCCCGCCCTCTCCCCCCGCCCTCTCCCCCCGCCCTCTCCCCCCGCCCTCTCCCCCCCGCCCTCTCCCCCCGCCCTCTCCCCCCGCCCTCTCCCCCCGCCCTCTCCCCCCGCCCTCTCCCCCCGCCCTCTCCCCCCGCCCTCTCCCCCCGCCCTCTCCCCCCGCCCTCTCCCCCCGCCCTCTCCCCCGCCCTCTCCCCCCGCCCTCTCCCCCCGCCCTCTCCCCCCGCCCTCTCCCCCCGCCCTCTCCCCCCGCCCTCTCCCCCCGCCCTCTCCCCCCGCCCTCTCCCCCCGCCCTCTCCCCCCCGCCCTCTCCCCCCGCCCTCTCCCCCGCCCTCTCCCCCCGCCCTCTCCCCCCGCCCTCTCCCCCCGCCCTCTCCCCCCGCCCTCTCCCCCCGCCCTCTCCCCCCGCCCTCTCCCCCCGCCCTCTCCCCCGCCCTCTCCCCCCGCCCTCTCCCCCCGCCCTCTCCCCCCGCCCTCTCCCCCCGCCCTCTCCCCCCGCCCTCTCCCCCCGCCCTCTCCCCCCGCCCTCTCCCCCGCCCTCTCCCCCCGCCCTCTCCCCCCGCCCTCTCCCCCCGCCCTCTCCCCCGCCCTCTCCCCCCGCCCTCTCCCCCCGCCCTCTCCCCCCGCCCTCTCCCCCGCCCTCTCCCCCCGCCCTCTCCCCCCGCCCTCTCCCCCGCCCTCTCCCCCCGCCCTCTCCCCCCGCCCTCTCCCCCGCCCTCTCCCCCCGCCCTCTCCCCCCGCCCTCTCCCCCCGCCCTCTCCCCCCGCCCTCTCCCCCCGCCCTCTCCCCCGCCCTCTCCCCCCGCCCTCTCCCCCCGCTCCCCCCGCCTCTCCCCCCGCCCTCTCCCCCCGCCCTCTCCCCCCGCCCTCTCCCCCCGCCCTCTCCCCCCGCCCTCTCCCCCCGCCCTCTCCCCCCGCCCTCTCCCCCCGCCCTCTCCCCCCGCCCTCTCCCCCCGCCCTCTCCCCCCGCCCTCTCCCCCGCCCTCTCCCCCCGCCCTCTCCCCCCGCCCTCTCCCCCCGCCCTCTCCCCCGCCCTCTCCCCCCGCCCTCTCCCCCCGCCCTCTCCCCCCGCCCTCTCCCCCGCCCTCTCCCCCCGCCCTCTCCCCCCGCCCTCTCCCCCCGCCCTCTCCCCCCGCCCTCTCCCCCCGCCCTCTCCCCCCGCCCTCTCCCCCCGCCCTCTCCCCCCGCCCTCTCCCCCCGCCCTCTCCCCCCGCCCTCTCCCCCCGCCCTCTCCCCCCGCCCTCTCCCCCGCCCTCTCCCCCCGCCCTCTCCCCCCGCCCTCTCCCCCCGCCTCTCCCCCCGCCCTCTCCCCCCGCCCTCTCCCCCCGCCCTCTCCCCCCGCCCTCTCCCCCCCGCCCTCTCCCCCCGCCCTCTCCCCCCGCCCTCTCCCCCCGCCCTCTCCCCCCGCCCTCTCCCCCCGCCCTCTCCCCCGCCCTCTCCCCCCGCCCTCTCCCCCCGCCCTCTCCCCCCGCCCTCTCCCCCCGCCCTCTCCCCCCGCCCTCTCCCCCCGCCCTCTCCCCCCGCCCTCTCCCCCCGCCCTCTCCCCCCGCCCTCTCCCCCCGCCCTCTCCCCCCGCCCTCTCCCCCCGCCCTCTCCCCCCGCCCTCTCCCCCCGCCCTCTCCCCCCGCCCTCTCCCCCGCCCTCTCCCCCCGCCCTCTCCCCCCGCCCTCTCCCCCCGCCCTCTCCCCCGCCCTCTCCCCCCGCCCTCTCCCCCCGCCCTCTCCCCCCGCCCTCTCCCCCGCCCTCTCCCCCCGCCCTCTCCCCCCGCCCTCTCCCCCCGCCCTCTCCCCCCGCCCTCTCCCCCCGCCCTCTCCCCCCCGCCCTCTCCCCCCGCCCTCTCCCCCCGCCCTCTCCCCCCGCCCTCTCCCCCCGCCCTCTCCCCCCGCCCTCTCCCCCCCGCCCTCTCCCCCGCCCTCTCCCCCCGCCCTCTCCCCCGCCCTCTCCCCCCGCCCTCTCCCCCCGCCCTCTCCCCCCGCCCTCTCCCCCCGCCCTCTCCCCCCGCCCTCTCCCCCCGCCCTCTCCCCCCGCCCTCTCCCCCCGCCCTCTCCCCCCGCCCTCTCCCCCCGCCCTCTCCCCCGCCCTCTCCCCCGCCCTCTCCCCCCGCCCTCTCCCCCCGCCCTCTCCCCCCGCCCTCTCCCCCCGCCCTCTCCCCCCGCCCTCTCCCCCGCCCTCTCCCCCCGCCCTCTCCCCCGCCCTCTCCCCCCGCCCTCTCCCCCCGCCCTCTCCCCCCGCCCTCTCCCCCGCCCTCTCCCCCCGCCCTCTCCCCCCGCCCTCTCCCCCCGCCCTCTCCCCCCGCCCTCTCCCCCCGCCCTCTCCCCCCGCCCTCTCCCCCCGCCCTCTCCCCCCGCCCTCTCCCCCGCCCTCTCCCCCCGCCCTCTCCCCCCGCCCTCTCCCCCCGCCCTCTCCCCCCGCCCTCTCCCCCCGCCCTCTCCCCCCGCCCTCTCCCCCGCCCTCTCCCCCGCCCTCTCCCCCCGCCCTCTCCCCCCGCCCTCTCCCCCCGCCCTCTCCCCCCGCCCTCTCCCCCCGCCCTCTCCCCCCGCCCTCTCCCCCCGCCCTCTCCCCGCCCCGCCCTCTCCCCCCGCCCTCTCCCCCCGCCCTCTCCCCCCCTCCCGCCCTCTCCCCCCGCCCTCTCCCCCCGCCCTCTCCCCCCGCCCTCTCCCCCCCGCCCTCTCCCCCCGCCCTCTCCCCCCGCCCTCTCCCCCCGCCCTCTCCCCCCGCCCTCTCCCCCCGCCCTCTCCCCCCGCCCTCTCCCCCCGCCCTCTCCCCCCGCCCTCTCCCCCGCCCTCTCCCCCCGCCCTCTCCCCCCGCCCTCTCCCCCGCCCTCTCCCCCGCCCTCTCCCCCCGCCCTCTCCCCCCGCCCTCTCCCCCCGCCCTCTCCCCCCGCCCTCTCCCCCCGCCCTCTCCCCCCGCCCTCTCCCCCCGCCCTCTCCCCCCGCCCTCTCCCCCCGCCCTCTCCCCCCGCCCTCTCCCCCGCCCTCTCCCCCCGCCCTCTCCCCCCGCCCTCTCCCCCCGCCCTCTCCCCCCGCCCTCTCCCCCCGCCCTCTCCCCCCGCCCTCTCCCCCCGCCCTCTCCCCCCGCCCTCTCCCCCCGCCCTCTCCCCCCGCCCTCTCCCCCCGCCTCCCCTGCCTCTCCCCCCGCCCTCTCCCCCCGCCCTCTCCCCCGCCCTCTCCCCCCGCCCTCTCCCCCCGCCCTCTCCCCCCGCCCTCTCCCCCCGCCCTCTCCCCCCGCCCTCTCCCCCCGCCCTCTCCCCCCGCCCTCTCCCCCCCGCCCTCTCCCCCCGCCCTCTCCCCCCGCCCTCTCCCCCCGCCCTCTCCCCCCGCCCTCTCCCCCCGCCCTCTCCCCCCGCCCTCTCCCCCCGCCCTCTCCCCCCGCCCTCTCCCCCCGCCCTCTCCCCCCGCCCTCTCCCCCCGCCCTCTCCCCCGCCCTCTCCCCCCGCCCTCTCCCCCCGCCCTCTCCCCCCGCCCTCTCCCCCCGCCCTCTCCCCCCGCCCTCTCCCCCCGCCCTCTCCCCCCCGCCCTCTCCCCCCGCCCTCTCCCCCCGCCCTCTCCCCCGCCCTCTCCCCCCGCCCTCTCCCCCCGCCCTCTCCCCCCGCCCTCTCCCCCCGCCCTCTCCCCCCGCCCTCTCCCCCCGCCCTCTCCCCCCGCCCTCTCCCCCCGCCCTCTCCCCCCGCCCTCTCCCCCCGCCCTCTCCCCCCGCCCTCTCCCCCCGCCCTCTCCCCCCGCCCTCTCCCCCCGCCCTCTCCCCCCGCCCTCTCCCCCCGCCCTCTCCTCTCCCCCCGCCCTCTCCCCCCGCCCTCTCCCCCCCGCCCTCTCCCCCCGCCCTCTCCCCCCGCCCTCTCCCCCCGCCCTCTCCCCCCGCCCCTCTCCCCCCGCCCTCTCCCCCCGCCCTCTCCCCCCGCCCTCTCCCCCCGCCCTCTCCCCCCGCCCTCTCCCCCCGCCCTCTCCCCCCGCCCTCTCCCCCCGCCCTCTCCCCCCGCCCTCTCCCCCCGCCCTCTCCCCCCGCCCTCTCCCCTCCCCCGCCCTCTCCCCCCGCCCTCTCCCCCGCCCTCTCCCCCCGCCCTCTCCCCCCGCCCTCTCCCCCCGCCCTCTCCCCCCGCCCTCTCCCCCCGCCCTCTCCCCCCGCCCTCTCCCCCCCGCCCTCTCCCCCCGCCCTCTCCCCCCCGCCCTCTCCCCCCGCCCTCTCCCCCCGCCCTCTCCCCCGCCCCTCTCCCCCCCGCCCTCTCCCCCCGCCCTCTCCCCCCGCCCTCTCCCCCCGCCTCCCCCCGCCCTCTCCCCCCGCCCTCTCCCCCGCCCTCTCCCCCCGCCCTCTCCCCCGCCCTCTCCCCCCGCCCTCTCCCCCCGCCCTCTCCCCCCGCCCTCTCCCCCCGCCCTCTCCCCCCGCCCTCTCCCCCCGCCCTCTCCCCCCGCCCTCTCCCCCCGCCCTCTCCCCCCCGCCCTCTCCCCCCGCCCTCTCCCCCCGCCCTCTCCCCCCCCCCTCTCCCCCCCCCCTCTCTCCCCCCCCCTCTCCCCCCGCCCTCTCCCCCCCCTCTCCCCCCGCCCTCTCCCCCCGCCCTCTCCCCCCGCCCCTCTCCCCCCCCTCTCCCCCCCGCCCTCTCCCCCCGCCCTCTCCCCCCGCCCTCTCCCCCCGCCCTCTCCCCCCGCCCTCTCCCCCCGCCCTCTCCCCCCGCCCTCTCCCCCCGCCCTCTCCCCGCCCTCTCCCCCCGCCCTCTCCCCCCGCCCTCTCCCCCCGCCCTCTCCCCCCGCCCTCTCCCCCGCCCTCTCCCCCCGCCCCTCCCCCCGCCCTCTCCCCCCGCCCTCTCCCCCCGCCCTCTCCCCCGCCCTCTCCCCCCGCCCTCTCCCCCCGCCCTCTCCCCCCACCCTCTCCCCCCCACCCTCCCCCCACCTCTCCCCCCCCCCTCTCCCCCCCACCCTCTCCCCACCCCCCTCTCCCCCCACCCTCTCCCCCCACCCTCTCCCCCCCACCCTCTCCCCCCACCCTCTCCCCCACCCTCTCCCCCACCCTCTCCCCCCACCCTCTCCCCCCACCCTCTCCCCCCACCCTCTCCCCCCACCCTCTCCCCCCACCCTCTCCCCCCACCCTCTCCCCCCACCCTCTCCCCCCACCCTCCCCCCCACCCTCTCCCCCCACCCCTCTCCCCCCACCCTCTCCCCCCACCCTCTCCCCCCACCCTCTCCCCCCACCCTCTCCCCCCACCCTCTCCCCCCACCCTCTCCCCCCACCCTCTCCCCCCACCCTCTCCCCCCACCCTCTCCCCCACCCTCTCCCCCCACCCTCTCCCCCCACCCTCTCCCCCCACCCTCTCCCCCCACCCTCTCCCCCCACCCTCTCCCCCCACCCTCTCCCCCCACCCTCTCCCCCCACCCTCTCCCCCCACCCTCTCCCCCCACCCTCTCCCCCCACCCTCTCCCCCCACCCTCTCCCCCCACCCTCTCCCCCCACCCTCTCCCCCCACCCTCTCCCCCCACCCTCTCCCCCCACCCTCTCCCCCACCCTCTCCCCCCACCCTCTCCCCCCACCCTCTCCCCCCACCCTCTCCCCCCACCCTCTCCCCCCACCCTCTCCCCCCACCCTCTCCCCCCACCCTCTCCCCCCACCCTCTCCCCACCCTCTCCCCCCACCCTCTCCCCCCACCCTCTCCCCCCACCCTCTCCCGGTGTAGTCGGCACTTTGCTACGTTCATCATTTCGGTTTTTTTTGTTATTCTTTGCTTAATGTAACCCCCCCCCCTTTTTAAATGAAAGACCCAAAATATACTTTTTTGCTTTCCCCTTCCCTTTCTCTTTACCCCCCCTCTCTGCCCCCCCTCTCTCTCTACCCCCCTCTCTGCCTCTCCTCTCTCTCTACCCCCTCGCCGCCCCGCCTCTCTCTCTGCCCCCTTCCTACTCCATTTGCCTCTCTCTCGCTCTCTCTTTTTTCTTTATAACTACGACAAGTGCTGCATCGGCACGCTGCCCTTCCCACAGTCAAACGGCCTACGACGGGTAGCTTAGATCTGCATGCAGAGCTCTCCATCATCTGCCACCGAGCACACGGCCTCCTCCAGCGCCCACTGCTCCTTGAAGGCCGGCACGGCGTGGGTCAGCCGCGCGTAGTGGAACTCCAGCCACACCCTGATCCGACCAGAGCGTGGAAGATGCCCAGGCTGCTGGCTGGACGTTGCCCCTCCAGGGCCACCTTCCTTGCCCTGTATATTGCGAGCTTGGCGTAGCCGAAGAGCACGTTGACCAGCCCCTGAAGATGTTGGGGTCTGTTGCCCTTCGGGTATCCAAAGAAGAGGACCGTCGGGGAGAAGTGGAGTCTGAACCTTTGGAGGATGTTTCTCAGGACCTTGAACAGCGAGTCCAGGCTCTTGCACTCCACATATTGGTGCGCCACCGTCTCCACTTTACCGCAGAACCGGCACTCCGGGGACGTGTCGGTGAAGCGCGCCAGGGAGACGTTGGTGGTGACGGTGCCGTGGGCGATGCTCCAGCTGAGGTCGCCGATGCGGTTGTACGTCGGTCTGCAATAGAGTTGCCTCCAGCGAGGCCTCTCCGGAGAGACGCAGGGCAGGGCTTTCCTCCAGGCATGGTCCTTGTGGCTCCTCAGGGTGTCCTGTTGGTGGAACCGGACCATGTAGGAGTAGAGCACCTTCCTCTTTACATTTGCGAAGGCCACCTCTGGTAGGTCTTCTAGCCGGCACAGGTTGTGATCCGCCTTCGTTTGTCGGCATTGGCGATGCAGTGGCACGACTGAGAGCTCCGGTGGAGGGGGATCGAGAGGGGCCTCGTCATCCCCAACGCCGATGGGGGGCGTTCTCCCCGCTGCCACTGAGAAGGCCCCCTTGGCTTCGGCCAGGATCCGGGCAGCCACCCGGAGCGACTGCAGCCCTGTCTTTGCAGCCACGTCAGCTGGTCCGATCCACCGGCCCCGTGTTTCAGGCTCCACCAGATCTCCCATCCAGGTGAGCCGCGCGTTGGCGAGGCGCCTCTCCATGCCAGGGGTGGTGGTGGTGGATGGCAGCTTTGTCTGTGGGTTCCTGAGGATCGGTTCGAAGACCAGATCCTCAGCCGATCACGGTTGGTTCAGCCTCCTGACGGCGAGGGAGCTCCATGTCTGCAGGACGCTTCTGTAGAAGGGTGGCAGCTGTCCCAGTGGGAGGCCCTGCAGGTCCATGTAGAATAGTTGCTTGGAGCACTGCAGACCCCCCAGCTGTTTCAGGAGGAAGGAGGCCGTGACGCTCCAGGCCGGTGCAGGGGCGGCGTGCAGGAACTTTTGCGCTGCCTGCAGTCGGAAGGTGGCCAGCTGACTCCGCACGCACACCAGCCCGTGACCGCCCTCGTCCAGTGGCAGGGCCAGGACCCCAGCCGCGACCCGATGTCCTCCACCCGACCAGAAGAAGTCGAGGACTTGCTTCTGAAGTGCGTTGACAAGGCTCATGGGGGGGTGCAGGGAGAAGAGTCGGTGCCACAGCATGGACGTCACCAGCTGGTTCACCACCAACGTCTTTGTCCTGAAGGTGAGGAACTTGCACAGGCGACTCCAGGTGGCCAGCCGCTCCTTCACCTTCTCCAGCTCGACCCAGTTCCTCTGCGGTGGTTCCTCCTCTGGTCCGAGGAACCCCCCCAGGTGGTGCAGCGATGTTGTGCTCCAATTGATGGCTTTTGCCTTCTCGGGACACTCAGTCATGTCCCACGCTCCAACCAGCAGGCCGCTGCACTTTTGCCAGTTCATTTTTGATGAGGAGGCTTTCGAAAAGACCTCCTGGCACTCATGCAGCAGGGCGACATCAGCCAGGGAGCGCAGGATGAGGAGGACGTCGTCGGCATATGCCGTCAGGACCAACTTGATGCTTGGTTCCCTCAGCACCAGGCCGCTGAGTCTCCACCTTATGAGATTCAGGAAAGGCTCTAATGCCAGGGCATAAAGTTGGCCCGACAATGGGCATCCCTGTCTCACTCCTCGCTCGAATTTGACCGGGGCAGTGAGGGCGCCGTTGATCTTGATCATGCACTCCGCCTTGGTGTAGAGTAGGCGGATCGTTCGGACAAAGGCATCCCCAAAACCCAAGGTCTTGAGGGTTCCTCCTCTTCCTCCCCCTCCTCCGTTCCGAACACAGATGGACTCGTCCGTCTGAACAAAGCTCGTCACTCTCTGTGGTGTTAATCCCTCATACTAACATCATGCTAATCCCCCAGTTACATGCTAATTTACTGTTGATATCTAAACTCCTCTCCCCCCTCCTCCATTCTGAACATAGATGGACTCGTCCGTCTTAACAAAGCTTGTCTCTCTCCGTGGTGCTAATCCCTCACACCAACATCATGCTCATCCCCCAGTTACATGCTAATTTATATGTAAACTGCTTTGTCAAGGTGCTCTGTTCCTCCCACACAGCTTAAAAGACGCTGCCATACTTGGCAGGGTTCACTCAAGCGCTGTCTTCCAGACAGTCCTGTTTCTTCACCTGAGGAAGGCTATTTGTGTTGTGGCCGAAACGTCGTGAGAATTTTATTCTGTTATTATTATTTTTATTATTTCATCTCCATTCTACGTGACTTTACCGAAAGAACCCAGAAGAACAATGAGCTATCATTATTTTGTTGTTGTTTGCAAAGTGCAGGGTCTTGAGGACTTTGTGGAAAAGTGCGGAATAAATGCAAAGTAACTCCCAAGAAGTGGTGGTGGTTGGACAAAAAGGACAATGGTGACGCCGATGGCTAAGGTTTCCTCCTGCGATGGCGAGATGTAAACTCCCTCGCATGGTATACATGAGGTCGTGGGTTCGATCCCTATCCCGACCTTAACGCCTGTTATGTATTTGGAGTCCACGTGTTCTCTCTATCTTCCCTCCGCATTTAATCTGGCTGCTGATATACATTACCAAGTGATGAGCCACTTCGTTGATCTATCATTTGTGGCCAGGTGGCTTCTGAAAAGAGCTTTATACCTGGTATTTTTTTTTAAGGTGGCCATGGTGCTCACCGTGATCTACATGTTCCTCATGACGGGCACGCTGCTCGCTATGGTCGGCGACATTGTCAAGAACGGTATCCTCACACCCAGCAGCATCTTCTTCATCACTCTCGCGGGCATCCATCTCATCGCCGCGGCGCTGCACCCGCGCGAGTTCTTCTGCATCGTGCACGGATTCTTGTACCTCATCTGCATTCCCACGGGATACCTGCTGCTGCTCATCTACTCATTGGTCAACATGTACAACGTATCATGGGGCACGCGTGAGACCAAGGCGCCTACTGAGCCCTCCCCTAAGGAGGTGAGTTACTTTATGTGTTATCGTTATTGTCGTTGTTGTTTTTGTGTCGAACGTTATTTGGAGTTTCGCTCCATTCTCCTCTGTTGCTCCGTCCCGCACCTCCGATTAGCATGATTGGCTACGTACATTGCAAAAAAAGTGTAACATATGCCCCCAACCCCCGCCAAGACGAAGGCAGCGATCCCCATATAGCTTTTAACCGACCGTTGGGGCAAGTGCTGTTAGCGAGTAGCACCTGTGAAGTCCGGAATGGCACATAAGAGGGTAGGTGGCCACCACCATGCCCGGCCGCCTTTGTCTCCATTGTTGTCATGTTTACTACATCACATTTGGCTATTTTTGAGGCTGAGCCAATCTAGGGAAGGCCAAGGACTGGTCCAGATGTATGTATGTTGAACTTCTTTCACACCATGTGTAGCCAACTGTGCTAATTGGAGGTGCGAAGGAAGGAAAGTTTCTAAACACAAAGAGCAGTTCTTAAGAAATTAGTTTTCAATGTAACGATTTAAAAGTGCATAGCTCCAATTGCTTTCTCATATTGGAAGTAAGAGGGTTCCAGATGGACGCACAAGCGCACCCAAAAGCACGCGATGTGGTCACTGTTTTGTTCAATGGTTAGCCAAAATCCACTGATGAGAGGATGACCGGAGCTTGCAAAATTATCGTTTATGTTTCTTAACAAGAACGGTGGTGGTGGCTGTGCCATTCGTGTCCATTAATCCAACACGGTGGGTATCGAGGAGGAGTCATTCACTGACTTTCCAGGAGAATGTAGTATGACAATTATGGACTCTATCTGTTCCATCTGAATAGAACGCAATGTTTCCCCCTCGCATTTGTGGGTCTATTCCATGGTGTTCTGGTTTCCCGTTGGCCAATAAAATCTTCATACATGGAGGACCGCAGAGCTTGGACAGTTATTGGCGCCAGTTCACTGAGCAGCTGAAACTGCCTTCCAGCTTGTGTGCGCTTCCCGCTGGTTTGATATCATTGAAGGACCCTGCCTTCAGCACAATGCCCATCCTCCTGTCCCAGCAGAAGAAGGAACGCAAGCATCGTTTGAATGGAATGAAATGCTGTATACTGCCACTCGAGTGGGACTGCTTCCAGTGGAGGATCAGCGTCTATCCTAAGAAATACTCGGCACTGAGTCAGGAGGATGACAGTTCAAGGTGCCACCACCTCACTGAGAGCCTGTAGCCATGATTTTTACTTTGATCCTTACCTCTCGTGTATCGATAGTTCAACGTTTATGTCCCATATTATTGAGGGACTGTGTTATCTTGGTGTGGTTTGGGACTGTTGTTTTGCTGCCTTGCCCCAAGTTATGCATTTAGTATTGAAAAATTGGCAGTAACTGATGTACTCATGCAAGTTGCACTCATATACTTTATTTATTTTCTTATCTTTCCTATACTTAGCACTGCTATCGTTTTATGTTCTAACTTTCTAATCCCCTACACCTACTGGACATCTGTGAAAATAGGTTCATAGCTCATCGGACTCCTCCTGCAGTAGAAATACAGATTATGATTATTGATTGGCTGTGTCGGGTGGAGGAGGATTTACAACGTAACATTTTACTCAAGTCAATACTGAGTCTTGTCTCAACTTATTAACTGTGATTCTAGTTGTGCTTGTATCTTAGGCGCCGTGGTGGCTAGATGTTAACTACCTCCCCTGGTATGCAGGAGGTAGTGGCTTCGATCCCAAACCTGACGATGCCTGTTGCCTATATGGAGTCTGCGTCTATTCCTTTCTCTCCCCATGTTGGTGTGGATTTTACTCCGGGTCCCCTGATTTTTTCCCTCCTCATTTAGAATCATCATGTGATTAGAGTATTTGGCTGCTGTAATTTCCACGTGATAAGCCGCTCATTGAGTTATAATTTGTGATATTCAGGTCGATTCTACAAAAAAGCTTTATAGCTCAGTGGGCCTTACATGGTAAAATAAAAATAATGGTTTAGTTTAACAGTTTATCATCATCCCTCCCAGCCGAGTGGAGTCGTGCACGGTGGAACTCGACAGAGAGATGAAGCTGCGTCCAATTGAGGCCAGACAACAGGACACTACGAGCACTCAGATGGAGCATCCAGAAGGAGCAGAGATCGAGGCGAGAGGAGAGGACATCGCGAACACTCATATGGAGCACCCAGAAGGAGCAGAGACGAGACCAGAGGACATCGTGAGCACTCAGACAGATCATCCAGAAGGAGTAGAGAGTGAGGAGAGACGACAGGGCATCGCAAGCACTCAGACGGAGCATCCTGAAGGAGCAGAGATCGAGTCGAGAGGAGAGAACATCGCAAACAGTCAGATGGAGTATCCAGAAGGAGCAGAGACGAGACCCGAGGACATCGCGAGCACTCAGACAGATCATCCAGGAGTAGAGAGCGAGGAGAAATGACAGGGCATCGCGAGCACTGGGACAGAGCATCCTGAAGGAGCAGAGATCGAGTCGAGAGAAGAGGACATCGCAAACACTCAGATGGAGCATTCAGAAGGAGCAGAGACGAGACTAGAAGACATCGCGAGCACTCAGACAGAGCATCCAGAAGAAGTAGAGAGCAAAAGTCGACCTCCAGAGCAATCAGACACAGACCTCGCCCTCCATACCAAAGGTAATATTTTCATCAAACAAAGACAAAGTCTTCTTGGTTCTTTCGTTAAAGTCACATAGAATGGAAATAAAATAATAAAAATAAAATTCTCACGACGTTTTGGCCACAACACAAGTAGGCTTCTTCAGGTGAAGGAACAGAACTCTCTGGACGACAGCGCTTCAATGAACGCTGCTAAGATTCGCAACGTCTTTTAAGCTAGGTGGGAGAAGTAAAGCGCCTTGACAAAGGAGTTTACATATCAAACAGGATAATTGAGCATTGAAATAGCGGTGTTAAAGTGTTGGATCAGCAGGGTGTTAAAGTCAGAAATTCGCATGTAACTGGGAGATTAGCATGATGTTATTGTGAGAGATTAGCATGTGACTGGTCACGGAAATAGCTATGTTAAAATCAAAGTTTACATATCAACAGGGCCATTTAGTATATGGACGCTAAAGGACTGCAACTATCCAACTATCATACAATAAACCGATGTGAAAAAAACTAAGTATAAACTACATCAATATAATAAATGTACTCAATATATTCTTCAATAAGTTGAGCTATTAACATAAAGTAACTGGGTATACACTACACTATATAATGAATACCATATAGTAAACTAATAAAAAACTAAAATATAAACTACATCAATGTTATCAATAAACTCTATATACTCTCCAAACAGCTGAGCTACTAACAATAAGTCGTTATACATTACAATGCCATATGGCGAAAAAATGGGTGGCGGTATTTTCTTTTCAACGTTAGCACCACGGAAAGCGACGAGCTTTGTTCAGACGGACGAGTCCATCTATGCTCGGAACGAAGGAGGGGGGAGAAACAGCCACGATGCGCTGCTCTGTTCTGTGTTGCGTTACAACTATGTTATAAACTAGACTACAATACATTGCAATGTTATACCTTCCAATCTAAACTACATTGTATAATATCGTATACAGCCCAATGTAAGCTCTAACATTATGCATTATATTGATATGTCCCCAACTAAATTTTTTCTACATTACACGACTATACACCGTAATATACACTGCCATAGACAAACCCACCATTAAATTATACAATGCGTTACTATACACTACCCTATACTTTAGACTGTAAAATAGACTTGTAATATTACACTATGTATTATTCTACCAACCCTACTGTATACCACTACTGTATATTCACTATACAATTACGATACCATATATTGCCTTATGAATTATGTTAAACATTACAATGTTAAACTATTTATTATACAACATGCTATACCTTTGACCGTTGTGTGAACAGTATTTAGAGACAATGCCAGGGAATGGACTGCAGTCTGAAAGTCACCATATAATACAATCAATTAAGAACCGAAATGGTTTATAACGTCTTTCCAATGGTTACTAAGCCAGAATCCATCTTCTCGGTTGAAATTGCCTCTGTGTTTGTATATGTGGATGGCCTCATGAACGAATGTCTCATGGTAGCCGGATGGCTTGCAGAGAACCTCCGTGTCATGTGAGCCCACTAAATTATAACAGTGATCTGCCACGGCTGAGGTGTTTGTCCTACCGTGTTTCAAGTCTGCTTTATGTTCACGGATGCGGTCCGAGATATGTCGTTTGGTTTCTCCAATGTAGCTGCTACCACAGAGGCAACTTAGTTTGTAGACGCCCAGGTACTGTATGTCTGGAACCACATCTTTTACAGACGGAACCAGATCACGCATTTTATGTACTGTGTTGAATCGGACCTGGATCTTGTGTTTATTCAGGATTTTGGAGATCTTTTTTGTGACCCCCGCAATGTAGGGTAAGGTGATGGTTTTGAATGGCTCCTCAAGAGAATCCTTCTTCATGGCTGGAGTGATGGTTTTGCGGATTGTGTAGTCGGAGTAACCATTAGCCTTGAGAGCTTGGTGTACGTGCTAGAGTTCACTGGCAATGTGTTCCTGGTCGGAAATGCATTGGGCTCAATGGTATAGAGTCTTGATGAGGGAGTTCTTCTGGGACGGATGGTGGTGGGAATCTGGTTTAAGTAAACATCCATATGCGTAGCTTTCCTGTAGACACAGTGGCTCATTGAACCATCAGGTCTCCTTTTAATTAGAACATCCAAAAAGGGTAGCTTGCCATCTCTTTCGACTTCCATGGTAAATCTGATGGCTGGGTGTATGGAATTGATGTTAGAGCTTACGTTGGGCTGTGTATACGATATTATACAATGTAGTTTAGATTGGAAGGTATAACATTGCAATGTATAGTAGTCTAGTTTATAAAATAGTTGTAACGCAACACAGGACAGAGTAGCGCATCGTGGATGTTTCTCTCCCCTCCTCCGTTCCAAGCATAGATGGACTCGTCCGTCTGAACAAAGCTCGTCGCTTTCCGTGGTGCTAACGTTGAAATGAAAAAACCGCCACCCATTTTTTCGCCATATGGCATTGTAATGTATAACGACTTATTGTTAGTAGCTCAGCTGATTGGAGAGTATATAGAGTTTATTGATAACATTGATGTAGTTTATACTTAGTTTTTTCACATCGGTGTATTGTATGATAGTTGGGTAGTTGCAGTCCTTTAGCGTCCATATACTAAATGCCTCTGTTGATATATAAACTTCGACTTTAACATAGCTATTTCCGTGACCAGTCACATGCTAATCCCTCACATTAACATCATGCTGATCCAACACTTTAACACCGCTATTTCAATGCTAAATTATCCTGTTTGATATGTAAACACCTTTGTCAAGGCGCTTTACTTCTCCCACCTAGCTTAAAAGACGCTGCGAATCTAAGCAGCGTTCATTGAAGCACTGTCGTCCCGACAGTTCTGTTCCTTCACCTGAAGAAGGCTACTTGAGTTGTGGCCGAAACGTCGTGAGAATTTTATTTTATTATGTTTTATTTGTATTATTTTATTTCCATTCTACGTGACTTTACCGAAAGAACCAAGAAGATGAATCCCTGCAGTCACGAAAGCTTTAAATCGAAAATTAAATGCGAAGTCATTGCTTGTCAGTTAAACAAGACCAAGCATCTGAAATCACGCGATGCGGTGACCATCTTTGTTTGATGAATGGATGAACGAAGTGTGGGTGATGGTTAATGCTTCTAGACGAGATTAGCAAGCTATTGTGATTCATTTGTGGCAAGCACTCTGTAATGAGGGCATGTTGCTGCTGCAGTAGAACCGTGGGAGATTGAGGAATTTTCTCCCCCTGTTCTGCATGGACATCTTTTTTCTCCAGTTTCCTCCGATGTGTCATTGGTAATGGTCAAAATTTAACACTTCTGAAAAAGATAACTGCAAATCACTTAATTTGGACCGCACTCAGCAGCAACATCACCCCTCTACTACGGTAACTTGGTAAGACCCTCATGAACACAGAGCCCTGCGACTCAGCCAGGCTTTGTTGCAGGCTATACCAGCCTAACGATGAGAGTAATCACTACCGTCTGCGCCGCTCTCTTCGCTGAGTCACGGTAAACTTTTTTCCCGAGCCTCTGTGGGAGTGCACCGAACATCGATATCCTCCTTTGTCCCTTGCAGGGCGCCATGACCTCGTGTGGCAGCGCCACCAGAAGATGCAGGTCATGTTTGAGAACATCCTGCCTCAGGGTTACGCCATCACGCAGAGGTGCAGCCTCAATCAGGTGCGTCCTTGTGTCTGTGTGTCTTTATGTCTGTGTTTTTATGTCTGTGTCGGTCTTTGTACGTGTGCTACATATACGTTATGGGGAGTGGTGGCGCAGTGGTTAACACACTGCGCTTATAATCGAGCGACCTGAGTTCGATTCCCGCTCAGTCACCAACACCAGTGACGATTATCTGAACCGGTCCTATGTCTCTCCTAGGTCGACTCAGCCTCAAATGAGTACCTGGTGTAGTGTATAAATATCCCAAATTGAAGAGACAAAGGTGGCCGGACGTGGTGCTGGCCACCCACCTCCTCGTGTGCCGTGCTGGCCTTCAGAGGTGGTCGCTAACAGCACGTGCCCCAGCAGTCTGTTAAGACTACACGGGGGATCTTTGATCTTTGTCCTAGTTCGTGTATAAGTGCCCAGAAGATAACAACCAACTTTAATGAAGAAAATATATCGGGAAACTGCCTGGCAGCTAATTGGGCCCTTCCTACTGAAATAAATAAATCTATAAAAATAATATCGAGATGTTTACGTTTAAGATTTTACATTAATGTTGAGGATCTTGTACTAAGCAACTCAATTAATTTAGAAGTCATCATTCCCCTCCCCCGGCTGCCTGTCTCGCTTAATTGTTCAACGCATTGGCCAGATGTCCAAATATTGCCGTCAGTTGACTGAGTGTCGTTTTCTGTGACGATCAAACAAGTGGCGCATTCCTCTAATGTGTGGCTTTGAGACTTTGAAAAAAGGTACCTTAGCACTAGTTATCGTGTAGGGCTTCACTGCATTGTTCTGGGAGAGTTCCACTCGCAGTTTTTATCTCGTGCAAGGACAGTGCAATTTGGATAACAATTCTGGACAGTGGACAGGAAGTGATGTCATGATTCTTGGAGGTGGTGGTGGCTACGCTGGTGCTACACGTGGTTGGTGGATCACACACTGAGAAGATGCCGTGAATTTCAGTTCCAGTGGGCGTCAGAAAGGAGCCGCACCCTGGCTTGCCAGGAGCTGGTGGTACAGCAAATGTAGAATCCACCTGTTCCGTCTGTATAGGATATAATGTTGCCCCCTCACACGCGTGCATTTTCTCCGGTTGCTACGGTTTTCTGCCACATGTGAACAATCATTAATTTGCCGAGAACACATTTATATGCAGAGGACTGCAGAGCTTGGGCAATTGTTGGTAGCACCGTCTCATGGTGTGCATTGCTGCTGCCTTCCCATCTATATGTGATTCCTCCTCGTGTCTCTGAATCCCTCCCTATGTCTCTCGTCGAAAGCGAGCAAATAACTGTGCAGTGATCGGGCATTACAAATTACCATTAATATTAATTTTGATTTAAAGCCTTCGTGACTGCAGGGATTCATATTCTTGGTTCTTTCGGTAAAGTCACGTAGAAGGGAAACAATAAAATAATAAAAATCTAAAACAACAAAATTATCTGTGGTAGTAGTTACATTAGAGAAACCAAACGACATCCGTGAACACAAAGCAGACCTAAAACACGGTAGGACCAATACCTCGGCCGTGGCAGATCACTGTTATAATTCAGTAGGCTCACATGACATTGACTTCTCCAAGACAGAGGTTCTTTGCAAGCCATCTGGCTACCATAAGAGATTCGTTCATGAGGCTATCCACATATACAAACACAGAGACAATTTCAACCGAGAAGATGGATTCTGGCTTAGCAATCATTGGAAGGATTTGATAAACCATTTCGGGTCTTAATTGATTGTTCACGCTTACGGTGGCTTTCAGACCGCATCCATTATTTTCGTCTCCCCCTCATCTTTTCTGAACATAGATGGACTCGTCCATCTGAACACACTGTAAAATCGCTCTACGTGGTGCTAACGTTAATAAAACCGCCACTTTTTTCAAATTTTCTTGCTGTGGTTTTCACAGCTGATGATGATTGCTTGTGTTGCAGTCGAAATGTCGTAAGAATTTTATTGTTTAAAATGTGTATAATTTTATTGTTTCCCTTCTACGTGACTTTACCGAAAGAACCAAGAATATTAATATTTTCATTATGAGACCTCCTTTGCCAGTAATAAGATATAGTAAAAGGTTTTACCCTTTTAACTGGCACAAAAACTGACACCTTTATTCAAGGCATCATATGTTTGCAATAACCACAATACAAGCAGTCAAAATGCAAACAAAAGAGACAACTCTGATAATAATATGCACTGTCCTTGAATTTGATTGGTCCACACCCGAGACGGCTTTTTTAGAGCCTAGTCTCCACTGGTGTTGGACCAGAAGACGCCAAAAGGCGTACAACTCAAAAACAGCGCACTATCAGAGTATTGAGGGCTCGGGGTGAGCATTTAACACCAGTGGAGACTAGGCTCTAAGAAAAGCCGTCTCGGGTGTGGACCAATCAAATTCAAGGACAGTGCATATTATTATCAGAGTTGTCTCTTTTGTTTGCATTTTGATTGCTTGTGTTGTGGTTATTGCAAACACGATGCCTTGAATAAAGGTGTCAGTTTTTGTGCCAGTTAAAAGGGTAAAACCTATTACTATTACAATATTAATATTATTCATCGGAGTAAGTTGTTGTTATTTGGACAATCGCACAAAGTGAACCTTCTGTCCCGTGGATGGGAATGCATAGGAGGAAGACGAGTTTTGGAAGAGCATGATCAGTGACTACCTCAAGCCTCTGGAGGAAGATGACGATCACAGGAAACGCGTGAAGCAGGAACTCTTCGAGATAAGAAACAAGGTACTGGCAACGCGTCATCGCGAGTACCGGAGATGCTTCGATAACAGAAAAATTGCGTTCCAGCGACAACGCGTTGTGCAAACAGCAGGCGTTAAGTGAGTACTTACCGTACTTGGCATGTGGTAGAAGAAGATTTAAACGGCATTGAATTACCTATGCCTTATTATTCCTACGAATTAATTGTTAATTGTTCCAATAATCCGCTAATCCTGTAAAATACATGAACAATAAAACAATAACAACAGAAGTGACCATTTGGCGTCGAGAGTGGACAGTGGGGGAGAAAAATGAACGCACAAAGAGGGGATCCATAAACAGCCCGGGGTCATCCCCCCCGCCACTCGGCCAATGCAATGTAAATCAGGCCTGGTCTGTCTGTCCCAACGTGCAGGGCACTTTCGTCTACTTCATGATCAATGCACTGTGGCTGGTGGCGACCCTGGCACTGCAGTTCGTGGGAGCCCGACCTCTACATCCAGATCCCGAGCACGAAGAACGAGGGGACGGTCATCGACGTGCTGCCCCTCGCCTTCATGTTCCTCATCACCTTCTCCAGCATGCTCATTGTCCAGTTCCTGGCCATGCTGTACCACAGGTGAGGAGGAGGGGTGGGGGTCGACCCATGCGTGGCCATAGGGGGTGTGTGTGCATGCCGACTCAGTGACCAACAACAGTAACGATTATCTGAAATGGTCCTGGACTTCCCCCTTTGTGCCGTACCGGCCTTCATAGGTGCCACTCGCTGACAGCACTTGCCCCAACAGTATCTTAAGGCTATCCAGGAGATCCATGTCTTTGCCTTTATGTGAGTGTGGGCAGTGTGCTTATAACCAGCTCCAGTTTCGCAGCCGAGGTCTCACTCCGAAACAGTCGGGCAGCATTATCTTTTCATCGGCTGTGTAACACTGGGTGGAAACTACTTGGTTTGTCATTCCATGCGAAGCTCCGGATTTTCTTTGACCACATTGATATCTTCCCTTCTTTATTCTTTCGAGAAGGATGTTGAGGTGTCTAAAGTAACATCTGCACCGGTTAGAAACATTCAGGTCACCCTGCCTACAATGCATCCTGGGTTTAATCAGACTGGATTGTGTCAGGAGCTCACAGATTCTTAAAAGATCTAGACACATTCCCATTGGTGAGCTCCTCTCACAAGCGTGGCTGTGTTGGCTGGGTCATGTAGCCCCCATGCCCAGCCACTGCATGGCAAAGCAGCTATTATTTGGCAGGATAGATCAGACTAAAGGGCACCGCATGGGCTAGGGAAAAAAAGGAATGATATGGTACAAGAGGATATATAGAGATGAGTGGACTTGCCAATAACTGGTACCAGCGGTCTCAAGATTGGCCACTCCTGAGGAGATGCTACTTGGCAGTTGGAGGCAGTCGCCCACCAGCAATAATGGAGGGCAGAGGAGCGATGCTCGCATCCATAAGCAGAGCACCGGGCAGCTAAACACAACAATTTGGCACAGTAGGGGTCACAGCTGGTGCTTTGTCAGTCATCTCAGTCAGTCAACCATTGGCTCCTAGGTCTGTCCCGTTAACTCCTGACATTTTGCCACCGTGGCGCCCCGTGCCCCTCCCCCTTCCCCTCCGTGCCCCCCCCCCCCTCTGCCCCCGTTCAGGTTGTTCACGCTGCTGCACGTGCTCTCCTACGTGGAGTCGTCGTCGTCGGGCCAGCAGTCAAAGAGGGGTGCTGTTGGTCGAGACAACAAAGCATTCGTCAACGATGGAGACAACGATGACGCTCAGCAGCGCCGTCTCAGAGAGATTGTCTTACAGATCCCTGGACCCCCTCCTCACACGCCGCACGTGGGTCCCCTCCCCGCACACAGCACATGGACCCCTTCCACTCACGGCGCACCTGGACCCCCTCCTCACAAGCCGCAAGTGGCCCCCCTCCATGCACGCTGCTCCTGGACCCCCTCCTCGCACGCTGCTCGTGGACCCCCTCCTCGCACGCTGCTCGTGGACCCCCTCCTCGCACGCTGCTCGTGGACCCCCTCCTCGCACACTGCTTGTGGACCCCCTACTCGCACGCTGCACGTGAATCCCTTCCTCGCATTCTCGCACGCTGCACGTGGACCCCCTACTCGCATGTCATACGTGGACCCATGCACGTCGTGGTTTATCAATGACGGTGCGGTCAGTAAAGGTGCAGCCCTACAAGATGCTTCCCTTGTTGGAAGAGGTGGGAGTTACCCACGCTTTACCCCACCACCGCATGCGACCTGCCGATCGACCAACTGTGCTGTATCCATTTACGCAGCTGGGTGGACAGAGGCAGCGAGATTTAAGAAGCTTGCAGCGTCGCTCCAAATGCCAGGCCTAAGGATCGACCTCTAGATCGCAAGTGTGGTGACGAGTTAATTGCAGCAGGGCAGCCTCTCATTACAATGGAATGCACTCAAAAGGGCTGCTGTACAACAACGGTGGACATCACTTGTGATATCATCGGCTAAAGTAAATGTAGGGGCTTTGAAGCTGCTCCTGGCCACGGACAGAGAAGTCGCTTCTATGTAGCAGTGGTCAGATGAAGGAAACGTCCTGTTGTTGTTTGTATGTTCAATTTATTTTGCACTGCACTTAGCCAACCATGCTATCGTGGATGTAAACATCACCCACACATAGACTGTCCCGTTAACCATAGAAGTTGATCAAATCACATTTTTACGCCTGATTAATTTAGAGGTCGAGCGACCCACATGGGAAATCTTGTTTTTAGAAAGGTTTCTCTACCAAACACAGAAAACGATTCCCCATATCGCTTTAATAGACTTATGGAGCTGTTAGTGAGCACCTAATAACGGCAGGCACAGCACACAAGGTGGGTGGCCAGCACCAAGTCAAACTGCATTACCGCACCATTTTATCATTTGAGGCTGAGTCGACCTAGGAGAGGCCCAGAACCGGTTTAGATAATCACCACTATTGTTGGTGGCCATGAGTGGGAGTCGAACTAGCGTCCCAAGGCTCAAATACTTGTGCAGGGCTATGAACACGAGTTTTATTTCACGTTCACTGAGGGTCAGATATATATGCCAACATATATTTATAGATATTTATAATACTCTTTGGTTCTTTCGGTAAAGTCACGTAGGTATAAAATAAAATAAATCACGACGTTTCTATTGCAACACAAGCAATCATCATCAGGTGGGAAACCCAACAGCAAGAAGTTTTTTTTCTACTGAAGTGGGAGAGAGATGCCATGGTAAGAGGTTTCTAGGTAAGAACGGGGGGCGGGGCAAGGGGGGGGAAAGAGGGGGTGTGTGGGCTAGGGGGAGGGGATCATTGCGTGGACGCTAGATTGATATGTATAATGTGGTTTATTCACAGAGATGTAGAGTTACATTGAGACTGTGTGGATAAATAAAACAAGACAGAGAAGAAGCAGTCATCCATCCAGAGCACCACGTTCAGATAGTTTCCCCAAAATATTGTATTGGAGATGTGAATCCATAATTTTAATGCTAAGGCAATGTTTCGCTGCTATTTGCCGCTGAGAAGATGTTATCTCCCTCGATCGGTACACAGGAGGTCATGCTGGACCCTGGCGGTGCCTCTGTTATACTTTTGGAGTCGGCGTGTGCTCTCGCTGTGGTGGTCGGAGCTTGGGTTTTTATCCGGGTTCCTTGGTTCAGATGATTAGACTGCTGTTATAAATTCTCACGTGTGGTGATATCAGCTACTGCGATCATCAGCTATCATTACGTGTGACCAGCTCGCCTATGAACAAGAGCTAAGAGCACAGTTGAGTTTAACTGGTAAATAAAACTGTGAATTCCCTTGCACCATCTGAGGACGGTAGTGTCTTGGTCAACAGGTCACTTACCAAACGCTTAACGATCGATCCAAACCTTTTAGGTCCACGCTTCGCTGGGCGCGTATAGTGATTACGCACACGTTAAGCTCTGTGTCTTTCTGGTGGATGCGTTGTCGGGCTGGTCCCATGGTATCTGAAGCGTGGAACAGCATGAAGGCGTTGGTGGTGAGCGGTAAAACGTGCACTCCTCCACCATCCCCCCCAGATGAATGTAGGTTACACTCCTCTGCTTGACAATAAATCCCAAAGGTTATTTTTAGTTTATAACGTCGCGATTTATAGCTTTTGTTAAACTTGACAAGATTACATTTTAGTTCATGGCAATGACAATAGAGTTCGTTTGTAGGAGAACATATTTGCACGATGCTATTTAAGTAATTTAACATACAATGTGGTAACACGGCACGTACTGATTATATGCACTTTATTGCCTATTGTTTTTTACTTTGCACAAATATAGTTTACTGAACTTTTGCAAGCCGTTATCAGTCATGTATTCTCGACTGCTTGCATAGAGATAGTGGCGCAGCCCTGCAATGAATCACCCCTCCGGGCGATTGAGACAGCCTGGCACCTACAGATTGCGCAACAGCGCCCCACACGACTTCCAGCCGTTTGAACTCGGTCGTTGGTGTAATTTGCATTCTTATCTGGAGTAAACCAACCTCCAAATCTACATATCGCTGGGTTCACAGTTTAGCGCGCTAATCAATACTGCACCACTCACTTTAGCATTGCCACATCCAAATAAATAAATGCGTATGCACCAACCGCTTGAAATAATGCCACATCGCATAGTCGTCGTGTCGACAATTAGAGAGGTAGCCAGGTTGCTCAAAGATCAGCGCTGGACTGGTACCATTGAGAAGCTGGGTTCAACCCCGGCAACTGAAACTAAACTTTTATTTTTATTTTACCAGGTAAAGTCCACTAAGTAATACAGCTTTTTTTTAAATAAGCGACCTGGCCACAAATAATAGCTCAACGAAGTGGATCATTAATCACGTGTACATTTGTAGCAGCAGTCAAATACTCTTAACGCACTTTGATTCCAAATATGGAGAACAATCCCAGCGACCACGAAGAGAAAGTGGCATGCAATCTCCAAACAGGCATAGCATACAACAGGCATAGCAGGCGAGGTAGTTAACATCACCTAGTCACCGTGGCACCCTGCCTGTGACTGGCAGGGCTCTCCCGGTATAGTTAGCTGATGGCCTCAGCCCAGTCACCAACAATTCAAAGACGGATTGTAAAAAAACAAATTAATTGGTATTGGTTCCCACGTGACCACTTGATTTGATTTGCTCTGACAGATGGTGGAGAGTATATCTGAATATTGCCTTTATACTCAAACCATCTAACCCAAAGTAAACAGACAGTCCTCGACTTGCGAGTGTCCGACTTACGAACGCCCGCTTCCATGAAATATATATATAAAATAAAAATATTGATTTAAAATGCGAACTCGCAATTGCAAACTGAACTGCCGGCTTACGAACCGTTCGAATTTCGATAGGTCTCAGGAACGAACTAGGTTCGTAACCCGAATACTCCCCAGAAATAACTTCTGCTCAATAGGTTTGTGGTCATATATAGTTACTAATTTTTGTTAACATGGGGATAGTACATTTGTGTGATGTAGGTGCTGGATGTGGTCATAGCTGGGATCCTATCCTTTTCTATATTTATAGAGCACCTTTGGTCAAGGCACGCTTTCCAACATTTAAAAGCTGTAACAAAAACAAAGTGATTTATATGGCAAGGGCAGTGCAAGGGCCGAGGAATGAGTGTCCCGAACAGAGGACATGTGGCTTCATGCAAGAGATATAGGGAAGGAACGGAACAAAATGGAACGGTGGGGAGGGAAGAGGGAGGGGATGGGCTATTAAAAAGAGGTGAGGCCTTCAGAGAGGAATGGAAGAAGGTTATGGAGGTGGCCTGCTTCATGTTCAAGTATCTCTCTATTTACAAAGTTCGATTTTACGAAATTTCACGTTCATGCAATTGACAAATTACGTGTTCTAATGCTGTACTGTTGTGCTGTGTGATTGTCACGAGGCCCCCATGGTGTCAGCCAGCGCTGGTCTCAAACCCTCGATACCCACTATATCTGTTTACCTGCTATGAAGTAGGAGCATTGCTCTAAACGTCGACAATTATATACATGTCCTTTCAATGCATTGTTGTTAACGAGTGTGTTGTAGAGGAGGTTAATTGACCATACTTCACCACGCTGACCAAACCGGGTTGGTGGAGATAGGTGAACATTGTATAAACGTGGAGAGGAAGGAAAGTACGGTACAATATTTGAATTCATACGCACACAGTGGGGAGCACAGGCGTTGCCTCTGCCAGTGATCTCAGTCAACCCACCGCTCCTGGGTCTGTCCCGTGAACTCCTCCTGCACCCAGCTGGCACAGCAGTCAACCCATAGCACCTGGGCCTGTCCTGGGACTCCTACCAGTAGCAAGCCTCCCACACTGCAAGTCGACTCAAAGTGCACTTAGCCTGTGACAAGCGCCGTGGTGCCGTCACCACCACTTAATGGCGGATGGCGGCTGTTGTTAATGCACGGTGGAACAGAGTTCAGCTTCCAATGAGTAGGATGGTACGGTGTATGTGTGTATAAAGCAGCAGCACTGGAGAGACAAAGGTGGCCGGGTCTGGTGGTACCGGGTTTTATCGGTACTTCTTGCTAACAGCACTTGTCCCAACAGCCTCATAGAGGCTATACATGAGTCTTTGTCTTTGCAGTGGTTTGTGCACTGCGCCACGGTCTCTGTGATCTTTATTGCACTGAGGTCCAGGTCGTTATAGGTCCAGCCTTGACGAACGCCTTTCAACGTATTGCATGCTTCTCCAAATTATAAGACGAATCCAAAAACATACATATTTGGCCTCACACAAGACAAAGATCGCCCGTATAGCCTGAACAGACTGTTGGGGAAAGTGCTGTAAGCGAGCACCAATGAAGGCTGACACAGCACACGAGGGTTGGGTGGCCAGAACCACGCCCGGACGCCTTTATCTCTACAGTGGCCATGTTAACACATTACACCGTACCGGGTAATAATGTGAGGTTGAGTCGAAGTTAGGGGAGGCCGTGAGCAGGAATCGAACTCGGGTCACCAAGTTCGTAGCGCCGAGCGCTGCTCTTCACAATAACAAAAAGTCGCCATTCGCCACTAAGTGGTGGTGACGTTACCATGACACTTGTGCCAGGCGATGTGCACTTTGAGGCCACGTGAATTGTCGAAGACCCTCTAACAGTAGGTCACAGGACAGACCCAGGTGCCATGGGTTGACTGAGATGACTGGCAGATGCACCACCTGTGCCCCCTATTGTGCCAACTTCCTGTATTTTTTTCGACCCGGTTATCCGCTCATTGTTGTGAGCGTCGCTCCTCTGCCCTCCGCTGTTGTTGGAGGACGATTGCCTCAAACTTCCCAATAGCGTCTTCTAGGTGCACGTATCCTGGCACTGCACAGTAGCATCCTTAACGAGCCTCCTCGCTCACTCTACACGAAGCTGCGGGTCGTGCTCTTACATGTGGACGTCTCCTGGATTATAACTTTTGCTTTAAAATGCACAAGCTAAATGTGCATCTCAGAATCGGTAGACCGCGGTAGAATGGAGAAGGATGTTGGAGTGGTGGTGCCGCGGCTGGCACATTAAAATAACAACCCGCCGAGCCGAGTTAGATAGCAAGACACGGCTAACATCTGCAGTGGCGAAGTGATGACACCTTGGATGAAGGTGAATCATTCCAAAAGCACGATTAATGATGATCCGTACCTCGAGATTCCTGGCTGGCTGCTGGCTGGGCGCCTCTCCACTCCAACCACAATTACTCCACTGTTAGTGGCTGATGTAGGCCGTTGCTACAGAAACTAGCTGGATAACATAACTGGCTATGCGGGATTATTTGTCGAACAAATGAAATTAAACGGCTTAAACGGAAGTCCGGCAGACGTCTAATAATAGTAATAATTATAATCATTATGAATTGGCATAGATAGCGACACCGAAAAGATGAAAATAACGAATAGAGAAGACTGACCACGGCTCATTTAAAATCGCTCTAACTTTTAAATGTGCTCCTATCAACGTAATTATTTTGCCAAGATGCGTATTTCCTAGATGTGCGTGTATGTATATATATATATAACCTCAGTCTTTGCGTTTTATTATCAGAATCAGAATCTTTAGTTATCCTGGAGAAATATGATAAGCTATGAAGATATTTTTCAGAGATGTCCAGTAGGGATGGGTCAGAAACTTAAACGATAGGAGTAAGCAAATCACTCAAGATAAATGTATCAATAAATGAAAAACTAAAAAAAGCTATTTAATTTACCAGGTAAGGCCCACTGACTTATTAGCTATTTTCAGAATAGACTTGGCCACAAATGATAGCTCCACAAAGTGGCTTATTGTGTGGACATTGTATTGCAGGCAGACACTACACGCACATTGTTGATTCTGAATGAGGAGGGAAAAACCAGAGGACCCGAAAAAAAATGCACGCGACCACGGGGCGAGAGAGTGAGACATAAACTCAAAATATACTGAAGGTCACGGGACAGACCCAGGGGCCATGGGCTGACTGAATTAGATGACTGGCAGATGTACCACCTGTGCCCCCTACTGTCAACTTGCCGCATTACATCCGCCCGGCGCTCCGCTCGATGGAGTCGGGATCTAACCCACGAACCTCGTGCAGATTACTGTTCGTGCTCCGAGCGCAGGAGGACTAAGAGACGAGTCTGAACACGGACAGCTGTCGTTTGCTTGCGTGGCTGAGCTTCGTGACCTGCGAGACGAATCCACAGCCTGCCGCGTGTGCGGTGATTCACAGGCGATTCGTCATCCCACTTGCCAGGCCGTCAGCGCTCCGCAGGGCTGAGGGACCCGCGGGGAGAACGGGATGATGGGGAAATATGGAACCGATTAATTTGTTTTTGTTGCTTTCTTATTTATCCATACGAGTCGCACTGAACCGTGGGGCATTTTTAGCTGCGAAGCAACTGTGTACCGCATAGTAAAGTTTTTTTTGGATTATTTCGCGTAAATATAAATGTGTCGTTAACCCACCACCACCCGACACAGCTAATCAGCAAGGTTTGTCACCTAAACAAAACGTGCCAATTACTATGGGCAGCCGCCCCGCTAAGGCGGTCACAGTAGGACGATTGGGATCGGTAAGAGCAGTGTTCTTCATTTCAAGGCCCACGGGCCAATGGCGGCCCCAGGTGGCCTTCAGTGTGACCCCTGACAGCACATGGATATGAAAACACCCCTTGCAGGTGAGGCGGTGTGGCGGCTCTCAGACTGATGTCATATCGGCTGAAGTAGCCTCCCTCTGAAAATGAGTGAAGAACACTGTTTTTGGATCAGGAGGAGGTGGTGGCAGAACCTTCGAGAAACCTTTGAGAAGGGACATGGACCACGGGGGCCCTGGGTGACTGTGCAACTCGCCCTCTCACCTATACTCACCGTTGTCCTTCACCAACGTGGTTAGGAATGGTCAAAGTCCAACACGCTCCCCACATACCCCCGACCGCGATTGCGGAATTAAACAACGATGAGGCAATTAAGGATTGCCCCTTGCTGTGGCTGAACGCTATCGCGGGATGAATGTCAAGGCAGGTGCGCGGACTTCATCCCAATCGATACACTTTGTGAGCTTTGCAGTTGCAGGGATAATCAAATCACGTTCCTCTAATCACCTCGATAAGGCTTCTCACCGAGCCAGGTTGTTTATAAGTCAACATCCCCTTATCCATTCACGTTCACGTGAGACGAATTGAGTTCACATTCTACTGGGGGTATGTGCGTGCGCATGTCTCTATGCATTTGGAGCCGCGGAACAGTGAACACGAGTTCGATTTCCGCTCACCTCCAATATCGGGTGACGAATATCTGAACCCGTACTGGGCCTCCCCTATGTCGACTCGGACTAAAACGAGTATCGGGTGCGGTGTGTAAAACATCAGCACTGGTGAGACAAAGGCGGCCGGATGTGGTGTTGCTCGTGCCAGCCTTCACCCATACAACCTTCAACAGTCTGTTGAAGCTTGTATGGGAGAACGTTGTCTTGCGTGTGTCTCTCTCTCTGTCTCCCGCCATATTGTGTGTCTCTCGCGTTATGCTCTCACAATCTGCCTTTAACTGCTCATCAATTCACTGCCGTTCACCAATTTCTGCACGAGTGCCTGTCACATCAAAATCCGAATATTTATGTATATTGCAGGAGGAATCCGATGAGCTATGAAGATGTCCATTAGGGGTAGGTCAAAGCGTTACATCAACAAACAATACAAAACACGATAGGAGTGCAAAGTATAGGAAAGGTAAACAAATCACTACAAAAAAATTGAAAGGAAAATAAACAATATTTAATTTACCAGGTAAAGCCCATTGAAGTATTAGCTTCTTTTTTCAGAACCAACCTGGCCACAAATGATAGCTTCACGAAGTTGGCTTATCATGTGGAAATGAAAAGCAGCCAAATTTATAGCAGCCAAATTATCTTAATAATCTAAACGCATGTTTAAATATCCCTCCCCATGCACTTCTGCCACCGTCTGAAACGTTTTTCCTTCCGATATTATGAAGCCACTGAAGCTATGCACTTTTAAATCATAAATTAGATTAAAAGCGAATTTCTTTATAACGGCTTTTTTTCCTTTGCCAGTACCAAAATATGAGAATAGGTTTTCCCCTTTATCTGGCAACAAAACAAGTGTTAAGATTTAAAGCTTTCGTGACTGCAGGGATTAATATTCTTGGTTCTTTCGGTAAAGTCACGTAGAAGGGAAACAATAAAATAATAAAAATATAAAACAATCATCATGATGATAATTGCTAGTGTTACAGTCGAAACGTCTTGAGAATTTTATTGTTTTATATTTTTTATTATTTGATTGTTTCCCTTCTACGTGACTTTACCAAAAGAACCAAGAATATGAATCCCTGCAGTCACGAAAGCTTTAAATCAAAAAGAATATAGGTGTTAAGATGTTAAAACACCAAAGTGAAACCTTTAACAAGGAATCTTGTCTGCATTAACACTGTTTGAGACTAGGCTCCAAAGAAAGCTGTCTCTGGTGTGGACCAACCAGTTTCAAAGACAATGCATATAATATATTCTTGGTTCTTTCGGTAGTTTGTTGTCCTTCCCCCGCACCTCCGATTAGCACGGTTGGCTACGTACGGTGCCAAAGAAGATCAACAAACACCTAATTATGTTGTATATTTCCCAATATTTTTAAGTCTTGCTGTTAAAATCTATCTTTTTAAAGGGCTGCCTTTGTCAGCATCGCCTATGATCGTTGTATTTCACCTGCTCTGAATAAAGATGCCATCTGTGAATGTTTCACCTGAGCCGAGTCACAATTCCCACTCTGTGTTTATTATGTTTCACAGAGATGGCCTTGAGGCAGGGATACACCATTTCCTTTTACATTGCTAGATACTTCACCCCAAAGGAGTCCCGGCGGCGATGCTGCTATCGGGCGCACAGTCACAGAGTGGGAACTCCTCAGCAGGCGATGAGTCACGGGGAGCATCTTGATGAGCACGACCCTTGCTCTGCAGAGGGACAGTCTTCTTGCTGAAATAGCCTCACGCAGTGGGTTCGTGATGTTGATGGATACCGGTCTGCCCTGCAATAAACATTACCACGATGACTGTGTCCATATGTAACATCGTACATATGAGAGAGAACCGGGTGGTGGCGGCTTCGCACGTCCCCGGTAATCCAGCACTATAGAGGCAGCAGGGAGGGTTGGTGGATCACCCACAGATGATGTCGTGAAACTCCCTTCCCGTGGGCTTCGAGGAAGTGCCTTACCCTGGCTCGTCAGGAGAGGGCGATACATCAAGTGGACTAATCGCCATCTGTTTCAATCTGAACCGGGATTGAACGTTGCCTCGTGCAACACGTGGGTTTTCACCAGGTTCTTGGGTTTGCTCCCACTTGCGTATAATGATAAACACAGCTGATCATTTATTGGCTATGAACAACTTAAAATAAAAACTCAATGTAGCATCAGCAAGCCCCTCCTTAAAATGAGTCTTTCCACTCAATGTGGCTTTCCTGGATATAAGTAAATATTGATTACGAGGTTATTTAAAGTGGATTAACTGCTAATTCCTGTGGATTACGAGCTAATTGTAGATGAGTATTATTAGTAGTGTAATGCTTTGTGCTGACTGTTATTAAACCACTGTTGTCTGCACTCCTTCAATGGAGGAGGAATAACACTACACAAATTCTCTCCTGCAGTCCTCTCGTGGCTAGCAGACCTTGACATTGGCATCCAGTTCCTGAGCTCCCGAGCCGATTGCTGCCATATGCAAGAGTAGACGAGAATCAGATTCGCGTGATGACTCATCACCTCTTCTGGTTGCCTCGCTGTGCCCTGTGCACCCGATAGGAGCATTGTCGGGACTAATCTAACTGACTCACTATCAAATTTTGATTTAAAGCTTTCGTGACTGCAGTAATTCATATTCTTAGTTTTTTCGGTAAAGTCACGTTGAAGAGAAACAACAAAATAACAAAATATATATAAAACAATAAAAAATTCTCACGACGTTTCGACCATAACTCAAACGGTCATCATCAGGTGTGTCGGTTTGCATAAATTTATTTTGAAAACGGCATATTTATTTATTTATTTATATAAAAATAACGTTTGCGTCACGCGCAACGATTGGCTGTTTGCCAGGACTAGTCCATCTATTTTTTGAAAAGAGGAGGGGGGAGACAAAATTTGTTTTTATGTATGCTGTCTGAAAGCCACTGTAAGCGTGAACAATCAATCAAGAACTGAAATGATTTATCAAATCTTTCCAATGATTGCTAAGATAGAATCCATCTTCTCGGTTGAAATTGTCTCTGTGTTTGTATATGTGGATAGCCTCATGAACGAATCTCTCATGGAAGCCAGATGGCTTACAAAGAACCTCCGTCTTGGAAAAGTCAATGGCATGTGAGCCTACTGAATTAGAACAATGATCTGCTACGGCCGAGGTGTTGGTCCTACCTTCCATATATAGCAGGTGTTACTAAAAAGATTTCCAAAATTCTAAACAAACACAAGATCCAGGTCCGGTTAAATACAGTACACAAAATTCGTGATCTGATCCCATCCGTGAAGGATGTCATTCCTTATTTACAGTACCCCGGGTTTACAAATTGAGTTGTACCTGCGGTGATTGCTACATCGGTGAGACAAAGCGACATGTCTCTGACCAAATTCGCGAGCACAAATCAGATTTGAAACACGGCAAAACGAATTCTTCTGCCGTGGCTGATCAATGTTACAACGCTGTGGGGGATCACGATATAATTTTCTCCGATACCAAGGTTCTTTGCAAACCCACGGGCTTTTATCAGAGATTTGTTCATTAAGAAATTCAGATCTACAAACGCAGACACAATTTCAACCGAGAGGATGGTTTCAAATTAAGCAACCATTGGAAAGATGTTCTAAATCGAACTAAACATTAAACTAATTTCAATGGTACAGTATATTTTTCAAGTAGTGGTACCCCAAACTTTCGCAGCTCTTATAAATTCCCCCTTTTCACACCGTCAATCGGTAAACTCCCCCCTCCCCCCTTCCCCCCCCCCCCCCCGCGCCAAACTGCGAGTCCACCGGCACGTACACCACCTCTTTCCTAAAATCCGACAATCAAATGCTAATTTTTATGCTAATTTCTTTGTCAGAACACCTTGTTTGCTCGCGCACAGGTCCGATGTCTGAGCGTGGTTGTGTTTCGCTAAATTCTCCTGTTTGATGAGTACTAGGTGCCTCGGTGAACGTATATGCTCTAACTTTAACGTAGCTATTTCTGTGACCAGTTACAAGCTAATCACTCAGCCATTTCAATGCTAAATTCGATGCTAATTCCTTTGTCAAGGGGTACCTCTGCGGATGTGTATACTTTAACTTAGCTATTTCAATGAGCCATTTCAATGCTAAATTATATGCCAATTCCTTTGTCAAGGCACTTGGCCTTTTTCTTCTCACACAGCTTAAAGATCGCGATCTAAGCGTGGCTTCTTCCACTCCAACGCTAATTCCTTTGTCAAGGGGTACCTCTGCGGATGTGTATACTTTAACTTAGCTATTTCAACGAGCCATTTCAATGCAAAATTATATGCTAATTCCTTTGTCAAGGCGCGTGGTCTTTTTCTTCTCACACAGCTTAAAGGTCGTGATCTAAGCGTGGCTTCTTCCACTCCAGCGCTGTCCTCCAGACAGTCTCGTCCCTTCACCTGATGAAGGCCGCTTGTGTCGTGGCCGAAACATCGTGATTTTTTGTTATTTTATTTTCACCTACGTGACTTTACCCAATAGAACCAAAGAGTATGGATCCTAGCAGTCACGAAAGCTTTAAATCTCGAATTTACATTGTAACTTTTAAGTCTATAGTTATAGATTGAACAAAGATATGACTTTTTACTGGGATGGGGAATGCAGCAGCAGTTACACCCGAGGCAGCAATGAGAGGCGCACCGGCAATCTCGTCAATCCGCTGCTGGATCCAATGCTCGCTTAGTGACGAGCAAGAGAGCGCAACGCTAACGTCAGTGGTGAGTACTTGAACGGCCGGTCCCTGAGGCACCGACCCCTTTACCGAACCGTGGCAAAGTAAAGAACACAGTAACACTCATGGAGAGAGGGCTTTATCCGGAATGGCATCTACAAAGAGGTTACGAATTCTCTGATCGATGTTCACAGGTGTGCGTTGTACCGCGTGTGGGGAGCGGTGGCACATCGGTTATCGAGCCGATGCTCTGAATGGATGGCATTGATGATAGAATGTCACTTTGCTGACTTCTCTGTATCTTGTTTTATTCATCCATATAGTCTCAATTTAACTCTGCATCTCTCTAAATGAACAACATTATTAATATTTATCAATATATATAGGCATACATATGGCCATAAATTAACATGGACTAAAACTCATATTCATTTGAAAATAGTGTATTTTGCGCTAAGATCCTGGCGACCCGAGTTCGATTATGTGAACCGGTCCTGGGCCTCTTCTAGATCGACTCAGCCTCAAATGAGTACCTGGTGCGATGTGTAAACATCGCCACTCGGGAGAGACAAAGGCGGCCAGGGGTGGTGCTGGCCACCCAACCCCACGTGCCGTGCTGGCCTTCATAGGCGGTGCTCCGTAACAGCACTTGCCCCAACGGCCTGTTAAGCCTACGCGGGGGATCTTTTATTTGTTGTACCGCATGAATGTTGCGCCCCACGTGCCTGGAGCGAGCGAGCTTCCTGAGGAACTGGGCAGGCGAAACGTCGCGCATTGGCACGATGCGCCACGCGTTTTCCAACCCGAGAGCTCATCAGATAGTCGTGCAGCTACCAAACACACCGATTGCATGCCAGGCTAGGTGTTCCCTCGACTTAAACATCTTACAATCCAGTCTCACATCGCCTTGATGCAAGAAGACATCTAAAGTGGGCCCTGGTCATTCATAAAACCCGTATTGGCAAATCTGTGTTGCACTTCGCTAATTCATTAACCCAAGAAACATAAGACGTGCATCAAATTTCCATTTAACTCTTCCTCAAACAAAAATATGAATAGGTGACCAAGCCTTTGACGTTGCAGACTATAACTGTTGTACATTTAACTAATTTTGCATAGTACGGAGCCAAACGTTATAATCGGAGTTGCTGGACACAAGAGAAATTGCAGATGTGATTTGTATCCTTGATCCTTGCCCCTCATGCATCGATAGTTCAATGTTCATGTGCAGTGTGTTGTTGTTTTGGTGAAGTCTGGGACTATTCTTCTTTGGTTCTTTCGGTAAAGTCACGTAGAATGAGAATAAAATAATAAATTGATAAAATAAAATAACACAATAATATTCTCACGACGTTTCGGCCACAACACATCGGCCTTCTGATGAGAATATTATTGCGTAATTTTATTTTATCAATTTATTATTTTATTCTCATTCTACGTGACTTTACCGAAAGAACCAAAGAAGATGAATCATTGCAGTCATGAAAGCTTTAAATCGAAATCTGGGACTATTGTTTTTTGTTTTGCTGCCTTGCCCCAAGAATGCATTCAGTGTTGCAAATTTGGACTTCATAATTTGTTTGGTTATGTATTTATGTTTTGTGACTTTCTTACCTTTTCTATATTTTGCACGATTTTCCTTAAGACCAAAACAGGTGAATTTATACACAATGCTTGCTGCCGCCTGATGATGCTAGTTCTGAGCGTTGCTCCTCCAACCTCTGCTGTTGTTGGAGGGTGACGGCCTCCAACTGCCCAATAGACTCACAGTGCACCTACCCTGGCACTGCCCAGTAGCGTCCTTCACGAGCCTGCTCCTCTGCCTCCTCTACAGAGGCCGACCTATGCTGTGTAGCAAACAAAGACAAAGATCCCCGCTGAAGCCTTAACAGCACCATTCCCAGCCGCCTTTGTCTCCTCAGTGGCGAAGCTTACTACAAACCGCACTAGGTACTCATTTAAGGTTAAGTCGACCAAGGGGAGGCCCGGGACCGGTTCAGATAACCATCGCAGGTGTTGACCGTGAACGGGAATCGAACCTGGATTGCCGGGTTTGTATCACAGCACGTTAACCATAGCACTACCGCTACCTGAAATGTGTAGCACCGTAGGCTGTAATGTATGAATTGTTTATCCTGACGCAAACATGAGGATATAATCTGTTAGCGGAGATTAGAGTATGTAGTCTTCCATATTCAACGCGCCCCTGTGTTACAACTTGCCCAATAATCTAACGGAGATAGACCCCACATCGAAGTTCTGTGTGGAAGCCACTGTCCCCGCAATATCCCCATGCACCCGCGCAATACAATAATCCACGAGCTTACATTCCAACGTTCAAAGTCCGCTCTATTTGTCCTCCACGGGGATTTCTAGATTTTCTCAACTCATCCCCCATTTCAAGACGAGAGTCTGTGTAATATCGGCAGTTCACCAACACTGATTCAAGGGAGCCCGATGCTGCTGACGAGGCACCATACGTCGTAAGCGGTCAAGACGTTTTGGTGTCTTCATTTATTAAGGAGCATAAACCATGGCTTAAAGCTTTCGTGACTGCAGGAATCCATACTTTTTGGTTATTTCGGTAAAAGTTACGTAGGTATGGCCCGCTGGTCCTTCAGTTCCATTGCTGGATTTTTTTTTCTGTCTGAGAATGACCGATTGTGTTGCAATCGAAACGTCGTGATATATAATTTTTATTTTTTTATTTTTATACCCACGTTACTTTTCCGAAAGAACCAAAGAGTATCTTTTGGTAAAGTCACGCAGAACAAAATTATAAAACAAAAAACTATGACGTTTCGATCGCAACATAAGCAATCGTCATCAGGAGGAAAAAGGAGGGGGAAAGCTGCTGAGGCAGACTTTTTATAGGTTTGAAATGGGTGTAGCCCAAGGGTCACAAACAAAGTGGGCGGGGCTAGTGATGTTAAAGTGAGAAATTTGCATGTTAATGTACGATGGGAGGGCGACTTCCACGCCGAGGGCACAGAGGTGGCTATTGTAATGTGAGAGATTAGCATGTTAATGTAAGATTGCAAAGCCGCCGCGATGTCGAGGACGTGAGCGATGGTGGCTGTGTTAGTGTGAGACATTTAACCTATTAATGTAAAATCAAAAAGTCGAAAATAACAACTAACATCGGAAGGTAGGATGGAAACATCACAGCCAGTTATGACTTGAAGTGGTTAATAACGTCCTTCCAATGATTGCTCAGTTTGTACCCATCTTCTCGATTCAAATTGTGTCTGTGTCTATATATCTGGATGGCTTCATAAACGAATCTTTGGTGATAGCTGGTGGGTTTGCAAAGTACTTTCGTTTTGGATAAATCAATTTCGTGTGAGCTCATCGCATTTAAACAGTGATCAGCCACAGCCGAGGTATTGGTCCTACCATGTTTCAGATCTGCCTTATGTTCCCGAACACGGTCCGAGACATGTCGCTTAGTTTCCCCAATGTAACTACTGCCACAGACACAGCTTAGTTTGTAGACGCTGGGGTATTGCATGTCAGAGATCACATCCTTCGCAGATTATGAATGATTTTGGAAATATTTTTGGTGACCCCTGCTGTGTATGGCAAGGTGACGGTATTGATTGGGTCCTCAGATGGTTCTTTCTCAGCGGTTGGGGTGATAGCTTTAAGCATTGTGTAGTCTGAATATCCATTCATCTTGAGAGCTTGGTGTACATGTTCCAGTTCACTGGCTAGGAGATGATGGTCGGAAATACATCGAGCTCTATGGTGTAGAGTTTTGATGAGGGAATTCTTCTGGGATGGATGGTGGTGGGAGTCAGGTTTTAGGTAGGCATCCATATTGGTGGCTTTCCTGTAGACAGTGTCCCATTGAGCCATCTGGTCTCTTTTCGATTAAAACATCCAAGAATGGTAACTTGTCATCCTTTTCCACCTCCATGGTGAATTTGATGGCTGGGTGTATGGAATTGGTTGAGGAACTGGTTCAGAGCTGGTCGGTCACATGGCCAGATGACGAACGTGTCATCTGCGTACCTCTTCCACAAGGACGGACATAAAGTGCATGCCTGGATGGCATCTGTCACAAATTTTTCAGTGAAAACATCAGCTACAACAAAGTTAGAGGTTGACACGATTGTTATCATTCAGAGTAACAGTCCAATTTCCGACAGCCTAAAATCGGTTCTAGCCAAAGGGTTGAATTTTGCAGTCACCCCTAAACACATCCCAGTTGATGATATCATTGCCCAGGTCTAAGGAGACCTTAAGGGTTTGGGACATATTACTGCAGACGTGGCAATATCGGAAATCGCTGCAATCCTTAAAAACGCTAAGTCACCTACTAGCAACATCGGTAAGGATGAGCACTTTGAGCTTTCTCAATTCAAAAAGATAGAGCACATCGTCATTCTCTCAGCTGACAAGGGCAATCCCACAGACATCATGGACAAAACCACATACAAGAACAAAATTCAGGACCTACTTAATGATGGTAGCTATACAAAAATCAATAGAGATCCCACCAACTGCCTCATTAAAAAAAAAAAATATCATCACTGATTCGACATCTTTAATCGAACCAACCAAGCGGTTTTCCTTAAAACCCTCTGCTGCTAGATCACCCAGATTGTGAACGATTCGTTCATGAAGCCATCCAGGTAAAGTGGTACCTCGGTATACGTCGTTAATTCGTTCCAGAAGGTAGGACTTATACCGAAAATGACGTATACCAAACAAATTTTTCCCATAATAAATGAAGGGAAAGGAAATCATCTGTTCCAGAGTATAACAAATGATATTTTATATAGCATATCATACATTAATGAGGTTGTATAAAATAATTTAGACTCTAATTACTAAAATGCATACAGAAGCAACGTGACCGCGTTGCTGCCAGCTGCGCTGGTCACGTGGAATGCCTCAACCACGCACGCGCGCGCGCGCGCCTCGACCCGGGGCTTCACCCTCCATGGGGGCAGCCCCCCACGCCCCCCGCCCCTCTCCCCAACGCCGCCCCCGCCCCTCTCCCCCCGCTCCTCTCCCCCACGCCCCCCGCTCCTATCTGCCACGCCCCCTGCCCATCTCCCCCATGCCCCCCGCTCCTCTCCCCCACGTCCCCCGCCTCTCTCCCCTCTCCCCCACGCCATCCCGCCCCTCTCGCTTTGTTTCAGTCGTGAACGGGGCATACGCGGGTACTGTACGCAGTGACTCATCCCGACCCATACAAGTTCTAGCAAGCGCGTCGTATCCCAAGCAAGACGTCGTATCCCAAGACATTTTTTTCTCGTAAAAACACGATGTATACCAATTTCGACGTATTCCAAAGCGGTCGTATACCGAGGTACCACTGTATATAGACACAGACACAATTTCAACCGAGAAGATGGGTACAGACTGACTAATCATTGGAAGGACGTTATTAACCAGTTTATGTCATAACTGGCCGTGATGTTTCCATCCTACCTTCCGATGTTAGATGTTATTTTCGACTCTCTGATTTTACTTTAACAGGTTAAATGTCTCACACTAACACAGACACCGTCGCTCGCGTCCTCGTCGTGGCGGCGGCTCTGTGATCTTAAATTGACATGCTAATCTCTCACATTACAATAGCCACCTCTGCACCCTTGGCGTGGAAGTCGCCCTCCGATCTTACAATAACATGCAAATTTCTCACTTTAACATCACTAGCCCCGCCCACTTCTTTATGACCCTTGGGCTACATCCATTTCAACCCTTTAAAACAGTCTGCCTCAGCAGCCTTCCCTCCTCTTATTTCATCCTGATGAGGCCTACATTAACATGCTAAAATCTCACATTACAATAGCCACCTCCACGCCCTCGTCGTACAAGTCCCCCTTCGATCTTACATTAACATGCAAATTTCTCACATTAACATCACTAGCCCCGCCCACTTCGTTTATGACCCTTGGGCTACACCCATTTCAAACCTTTAAAACAGCCTGCCTCAGCAGCTTTCCCCCTCCATTTTTCCTCCTAATGACAATTGCTTGTGTTGCAATCGAAACGTCGTAATTTTTTGTAAAAAAAGATTGTTCTATGTGACTTTACCGAAGGACCCAAAAAATATGACCATAAACCATTATACGAACTCCGGTCGTCTTCCCAGCGGCTTTTGGCTAGCCATCGAACAAAAACTATCACCGCATCATGCGCTTTCAAATGCGCTTCTGCGGCCGTCTGGAATGCTCTTCCTTTCGATATGAGGAAACCACTGGAGCTTTGCACTTTTACATCAGCTTTATTTACAACTCATTTCTTTCGAAGAGTTTTTCGTGTTTAATTTGTTGTCCTTAAATCTTGATTTGAAGTTTTCGTGACTGCAGGAATCCATACTCTTTGGTTCTTTTGGTAAAGTCACGTAGGTATAAAATAAAATAAATCACGACCTTTCGATCGCAACACAAGCGGTCGTCCTCAGGAGGAAAAAAAAATAATCCAGCAGTGGAACTGCTGAACCAGCGAGAGAGCAGTTACAACAAGGTTATATATGTGGCGATGGGCAAGCAAGCGGGTGTCTGCTTGCCCATCGCCACATATATAACCTTGTTGTAACTGCTCTCTCGCTGGTTCAGCAGTTTCATTGCTGGATTATATTTTTTCTGCCTTAGGACGACTGGTTGTGTTGTTGTCCTTTCCCCGCACCTCCGATTAACAAGGTTGGCTATGTAGGGTGCGAAAGAAGTTCAACACACATGCATGCAATAGGAATGGGAGGGAAGAGAGGCTATACAAGTGTAGTGGCATAGCGCTGGATGCTGGCAAAAAAGGGTAACTGCGGTGTATGGCAGTACTCAAGTCAGCAAGCCATGATATACACGAGAGGGAGACATCTCGGGGAAAGGTCACAGAATGGGTCTATCGGGAAGCCCCGAGAACTCGCTAGTTGGTTCCAGATAGGGGGCATACCCGGGTCGGAGCAAGACCACGCTGAGAGTATAAGAGGGGCCCCTGTGGTGGACCTCGGGGCTGTTGCTGGAAGTGGGATCCCCATCGTGCTTCTCAAGTACATCGTCGTCACCATCTCGTCGTCATCACCATCTCCTCCTCGTCGTCTCCATCTTCACCATCATGGGGCGCTGCTAGTCAGACAGCCTACCAACAGTTCTAACTGAGTAGTGGTTGCTGACAATAGACAGACTTAATAATAATAGTGTTCACCCACGTCAGGTGTGTGTTATCCTGAAGGTCCTTTTGAAATAAAATAAGTGCCTCAAAGTCTTACTGTCTCCGAGTTGAGTCACTACATTTGGTGCTAGAAACGGAAAGAAAAAAAATATTGATATTGAAAGCAGCGACGTGGAAGAACCCACCTGTAGTGTCCTCAGAGGACGATGATAACAGAAACGTTATCCCATTAACAGCCCCGGAATCCGGGAACCCGGCCATGTGTCCTGAGGCAGCGGCCGACGAGGGATCACGCGAACTCACCGGGTGCCTCGGACAACTGTTCTCCTCTGCTGCACAGCTGGTCATCCAAATTGGGCTGGCTGCACCCGCCGGAGGATCCACAGCGCAGGGGCTGCAGGCGGATGGGTCGCCTTCCACCGCCGCGCCCACGCGGGAACCAGTGGTTGTTTCGCCCGCGCACGCGGGTGGCCACCAGCAGCCAGAGCTATACCCCTACATCACTCCTCCCCCATGAAAAAAAACAGCTCTCGGCTAACATAATTACTTTAACAGGGGTTAGCGGACATCAGCAACAAGACCCCGTAATTATTTAACCAGAACCGTGAGGGAAGTGCAACAATTCATGACGTCCGCAGGCACGCCGCAGTCACGAGCATTGGAGTGGATCCCAGATCAACCGGAAGCTGCAGTCTGGCTTGCGGTGGTGGCCACCAGCCGGATGACGTCGGAACACAATTGTCATGATGGGAAGGGAGCTGTTCAGCGCAAATGAAGCACTCTTGGAGCGAGTCCTCGACGCCAGTCCCCCACCACGAGCAGGAACTTGCGCACTGGGAACCACCGGAACATCACAAATGGCCTAAAGGGTGCGGCTCCTCCCTGGGAGATGGCAACTGGGCTTCCATGCACGGTCCTTCACACGGAAGCGCTGCCGGGGGATCCCTGGACTTCAGCTTCTGGGCTCAGTCGCCCCGACTCGTCGGACACATCAGACCCCCGCCGCTCTGGAGATGGAGATGAACTATCTAATAGGGTGGAACATAGGGTTTTAACCGTGACGGGTGCACAAAATAGCGATGGCGACCGACCTGTATATACACAAACTGCGGCCTCTTGACCTTGATCACCTCAACAGGGCCCTGCAACGGCCAGTATATACCCAGGGACACCTGGGGACAATGCAACGACGCCTTGTCCCCAGTTGTCCATGGGGCCCCGGACTCCCGTTGCCCCACGAGCTTCTCATTTGCATGCTGCCGTTTGGCCGAATTTTCCTGAAACGCCTCCCGCGCCTCCTTCAAACGCCTAAGCATGACCTGCATGGGCATGGGCATGACGGCCCTCTTTTTACCCAAGTCCATGCCCAACTGTGCTTCCATGGGGGGATCACTCTCCCTCCTGTACATGATATTAAACGGGGAGAATCCTGTTAAAGCATGAGGGGCCAATCTATATGCAGCCAGGACACCGGGGATGTGCAAATTCCAGTCCAACTGCACCTCATTAACTCTTTGGCACAACATGGACATAAGAGTCCAGTGCAAGCGTTCCACCATCCCATCCGTCTGAGGATGGTAGAGCGAAGATCTAATTTTTCTTGTACCCAGCGAGTCACACACCTCCCATAACAATTTAGAAGAAAAATTCCACCCCTGATCTGTAATAAGTTGTTCAGGAGCTCCCTTATCCATTACGTAGACGTGCAGAAATTTGTCCGCAATGGATGTGGCCGACTGGTCTGGCAGAGGCCATGCCATCGGCCACCGGGAAAGATATTCCACCCCGACCAGGAGAAATTTTTTCCCCTCTGAGTAGTGGGAATGGCCCGAGAATATCTAATTTGACTAGCTCGTTAATTTGAGACACCGTGATAGTTGTAATAGTGGCTTGTGGCGTGTGCAGTCAGTACAACATTTCACCATGTAGTATACATGATCCATCATACCGGGCCAATAGAAGTCACGCTTCAGCATTAGCAAAGTTTTACGGACTCTGAGACAAACACGAACCGCAGATGCTTATAAATGCTCCTGAAACTTTGACTTAAAACGTTCGTGACTGCAGGAATTCATATTCTTGGTTATTTCGGTAAAATCACGTATATAGAAACAAAAAGAAATAAAAAATAATAATAATAAAAGCAAAAAAACAATAAAAATAAAAAGTTAAAATTGTAAAATAAAATGTAAATTACAAATTAAAATATGGCTTACTAAAAATCCATGAAGAAGGTATACCCCTTCGTCTCATCGTCTCCACCATTGACTCACGCACCTACAAACTGGCCCGATATCTGTCGGAGACCTTGAAGCCATTCACTGGCAAGACCACCTCTTCTATTCTTAACTCAGCTCACCTGGTTTCACTGTCCCCAGGTGATTTGCTCGTTAGTTTCAATGTAGTTTCTTTGTTCACCAAAGTTCCTGTGCCCGATACCATTGCAATAATTGAAGATTTGGTCCAACAAGGACTGAATGCTGATGTAACAGCCCTGGTGAGACACTGCCTCACCAATACAGTCTTCACTTGGAATGGACCATTCTACAAACAAACTGAAGGCACCCCAATGGGTTCTCCTTCATCTCCGGTTGTGGCCAACATTTGAATGGAAAAATTTTAGACGGACGCCATCCAGGCATCCACTCTACGCCCATCTTTGTGGAAGACGTACGTGGATGACACGTTTGTCATCTGGCCACATGGCCGACCAGCTCTGAAATAATTCCTCAACCACATCAATTCCATACACCCAGCAAACAAATTCACTATGGAGATAGAAAAGAATGGCATGAGACCAGATGGCTCAATGAGCCACTCTGTCTACACGAAAGTAAACCTGATTCCCACCACCATCCATCCCAGAAAAATGCCCTCATCAAAACGCTACACCATAGAGCTCAATGTATCTCCGACCATGAACACCTGACCAGTGAACTCAAGCACGTACACCAAGCTCTCAAGGCGAATGGATATTCTGACTACACTATCCACAAAGCCATCACCCCAACCGTGAAGGAGCCATCTGAGGATCCAATCAAAACCATCACCTTGCCATACATAGCAGGGGTAACCAAAAATATTTCCAAAATAATGAACAAACACAAGATCCAGGTTCAATTTAACACAGTGCATAAAATGTGTGACCTGATCCCATCTGTGAAGGACAAAATTCCTGACATGCAATATCCCGACGTCTACAAACTAAGCTGTATTTGTGGCAGCAGTTACATTGGGGAAACTAAGCAACATGTCTCTGACCGTGTTCTTGAACATAAGGCAGATCTCAAACACGACAGGACCAATACTTCTGTCGTGGCTGATCATTACTTTAATGCAGCTGGCTCACATGAAATTGATTTCTCTAAGACAATGGTACTTTCCAAGCCAACTGACTATCAACAAAGATTCGTTCACGAAGCCATCCATATATACAGACACAGTCACAATTTCAACCGAGACGACGGTTTTAAACCCAGCAATCATTGGAAAGATGTCATCAACCACTTTGGGTCATGACTTGTGTTTTCTTGTCAACCTTTACCGTCAGTAGTGTGGATGTGTGGAGCGAGTTGAAATGCCCCCCCCATCTCTACCCCCTGCTCCCCCCCTATTTCTGACCCCCCCCTCCACCATCCTCTCCCCCTATCTCTGCCCCCTTCCTCCCCCCCATTGTCTGCTCCTACATTACCGCTGGCTGACTGGCTACCCCGCCCATGCTGTTTGCGCTGCACAAGCTCCTGCATTAGCGTGTTGCTTGCGCAGCTCTCGTCCCCCGCCCACTCCCTTTGGAACCCTTATACATTTGGAGGCTTGCCGCCTCTTTTCTCTCCGCCTGATGAAGACCACTTGTATTGCGATCGAAACGTCTTAGTTTTTTTGTATTTATTATTTTAAATTTATTTATAATTTTATTTTACTATTTTTATTTTTTATTTTTATTGTGTTTTTTTTGCTTTCATAATATTTAATTCATCATTATTTGTATTTTTTTTTTAATTAAAATTTTCTTTTTTATATTTTTCTATCTACGTGATTTAACCAAAAGAACCAAGAATATGCTCCTGAAATGTGCCCCCGAATACAATGCCATCGTCCAGGTAAATGAGGCACAAGTCCCATTGAAGACCTGCCAAGACCATTACCATAAGCTGCTGGAATGTGGCAGAAGCCGAATGCAGCCCCATAGGGAGGCAATTAACTTGGAACAATCCTTGGGGTGTTTGGAACATGGTTTTAGGCCTGGATTCTTCATCCAAGGGCAAGTGCCAAAATCCGGACAACAAATCGAGGGTTAAAAAGAACCGTGTACACAACAAGGCATCCAAGGAGTCATCCATCCAAGGGAGTGGATACGCGTCCGCCACAGAAAATGTGTTCTGCTTGCGGAAATCAATGCAAAATCGCAGACTCCCATAAAATGGAAGCGCCCCATGGGCTGATAGAGGGGGAAATAATGTCCGCACCCCGGGATGGTGAAGACGGAGACGACAACGAGGACATGGTGATGACGACGAGATGGCGATGACAATGGTCTTGAACAACCATGACGGGGATTCCACTTCCAGCAACAGCCCCGAGCTCCCGCTCCGGGCCCCCTCTTATGCTCCACTCCGCCCCGACCGCCCCACTTCTGGAACCTACTAGTGGGTTCCCAGGACTTCCCGATAGGCCCACTCTATGACCTTTCCCCCTATATGTTCTCCTCTCATATATACTGTGGCCTGCTGACGCGAGTACTGCCGTGCACCGCAGTTACGGTTTTCCGCCAGCAGCCAGCACTATACCCCTACCACCACAGTCAGCATCACAATGCTGTAGTCATAGCAGGATACCGCCAGTCAGCATGCAATGCTGTAGTGATAGCCGGATACCACCACAGTTAGTATGCAATGCTGTAGTCATAGCAGGGCACCACCATAGTCAGCATGCACTGCTATAGTCATAGCAGGATACAACCACAGTCAGCATGCAATGCTGTAGTCATAGCAGGATACCGCCAGTCAGCATGCAATGCTGTAGTCATAGCAGGATACCACTACAGTCAGTATGCAATACTGTAGTCATAGCAGGATACCATCACAGTCAGCATGCAATGCTGTAGTCATAGCAGGATACCACCACAGTCAGCATGCAATGCTGTAGTCATAGCAGGATACCACCACAGTCAGTATGCAATGCTGTCATCATAGCAGGTCCCACCACAGTCAGTATGCACTACTGTAATCATAGTAGGTACCACGACAATATGCACTGCTGTAATCATAGCAGGTACCACAACAGCAGTTTCCACTGCTGTAATCATAGCAGGTACCACCAGTCAGTATGCACTGCTGTAATCATAGCAGGTACCACAGTAAGTATGCACTGCTGTAATCATAGCAGGATACCACCACCGTCAGCATGCAATACTGTAGTCATAGCAGGAAACCACCAGTCAGCATGCAATGCTGTAGTCATAGCAGGAGACCACCGCAGTCAGTATGCAATGCTGTAGTCATAGCAGGATACCACCAGCGTCAGTATGCAATGCTGCAGTCATAGCAGGATACCACCACAGTCAGTATGCAATGCTATAGTCATAGCAGGACACCACCAGTCAGTATGCAATGCTGTAATCATAGCAGGATACCACCACAGTCAGTATGCAATGCTGTAGTCATAGCAGGATATCACCATAGTCAGCATGCACTGCTATAGTCATAGCAGGATACAACCACAGTCAGCATGCAATGCTGAAGTCATAGCAGGATACAACTGCAGTCAGCATGCAATGCTGTAGTCATAGCAGGATACCACCGCAGTCAGTATGCAATGCTGAAGTCATAGCAGGAGAACACGGCAGTCAGTATGCAATGCAGTAGTCATAGCAGGATACCACCACAGTCAGCATGCAATGCTGTAGTCATAGCAGGATACCACCACCATCAGTATGCAATGCTGTAGTCATAGCAGGATACCACTGCAGTCAGTATGCAATGCTGTAGTCATAGCAGGATACCACCACAGTGAGCATGCACTGCTATAGTCATAGCAGGATACCACCACAGTCAGCATGCAATGCTGTAGTCATAGCAGGATACCGCCAGTCAGCATGCAATGCTGTAGTCATAGCAGGATACCACCGCAGTCAGTATGCAATGCTGAAGTCATAGCAGGATACCACTGCAGTCAGTATGCAATGCTGTAGTCATAGCAGGATACCACCACAGTCAGCATGCAATGCTGTAGTCATAGCAGGATACCACTACAGTCAGTATGCAATGCTGTAGTCATAGCAGGATACCATCACAGTCAGTATGCAATGCTGTAGTCATAGCAGGATACCACCACAGTCAGCATGCAATGCTGTAGTCATAGCAGGATACCACCACAGTCAGCATGCAATGCTGTAGTCATAGCAGGATACCACTACAGTCAGTATGCAATGCTGTAGTCATAGCAGGATACCATCACAGTCAGCATGCAATGCTGTAGTCATAGCAGGATACCACCACAGTCAGCATGCAATGCTGTAGTCATAGCAGGATACCACCACAGTCAGTATGCAATGCTGTCATCATAGCAGGTCCCACCACAGTCAGTATGCACTACTGTAATCATAGCAGGTACCACGACAATATGCACTGCTGTAATCATAGCAGGTACCACAACAGCAGTTTCCACTGCTGTAATCATAGCAGGTACCACCAGTCAGTATGCACTGCTGTAATCATAGCAGGTACCACAGTAAGTATGCACTGCTGTAATCATAGCAGGATACCACCACCGTCAGCATGCAATACTGTAGTCATAGCAGGAAACCACCAGTCAGCATGCAATGCTGTAGTCATAGCAGGAGACCACCGCAGTCAGTATGCAATGCTGTAGTCATAGCAGGATACCACCAGCGTCAGTATGCAATGCTGCAGTCATAGCAGGATACCACCACAGTCAGTATGCAATGCTATAGTCATAGCAGGACACCACCAGTCAGTATGCAATGCTGTAATCATAGCAGGATACCACCACAGTCAGTATGCAATGCTGTAGTCATAGCAGGATATCACCATAGTCAGCATGCACTGCTATAGTCATAGCAGGATACAACCACAGTCAACTTGCAATGCTGAAGTCATAGCAGGATGCAACTGCAGTCAGCATTCAATGCTGTAGTCATAGCAGGATACCACCGCAGTCAGTATGCAATGCTGAAGTCATAGCAGGAGAACACGGCAGTCAGTATGCAATGCAGTAGTCATAGCAGGATACCACCACAGTCAGCATGCAATGCTGTAGTCATAGCAGGATACCACCACCATCAGTATGCAATGCTGTAGTCATAGCAGGATACCACTGCAGTCAGTATGCAATGCTGTAGTCATAGCAGGATACCACCACAGTGAGCATGCACTGCTATAGTCATAGCAGGATACCACCACAGTCAGCATGCAATGCTGTAGTCATAGCAGGATACCACCACAGTCAGCATGTAATGCTGTAGTCATAGCAGGATACCACCACAGTCAGCATACAATGCTGTAGTCATAGCAGGATACCACCACAGTCAGCATGCAATGCTTGAGTCATAGCAGGAAACGACCACAGTCAGCATGCAATGCTGTAGAAATAGCAGGATACCACCACAGTCAGCATGCAATGCTGTAGTCATAGCAGGATACCACCACAGTTAGCATCGCAATGCTGTAGTCATAGCAGGATACCACCACAGTCAGGATGCAATGCTGTAATCATAGTAGGATACCACCACAGCAAGTATGCAAAGCTGTAGTCATAGCAGGATATCACCATAGTCAGCATGCACTGCTATAGTCATAGCAGGATACAACCACATTCAGAATGCAATGCTGAAGTCATAGCAGGATACCACTGCAGTCAGTATGCAATGCTGTAGTCATAGCAGGATACCACCACAGTCAGCATGCAATGCTGTAGTCATAGCAGGATACCACCACAGTCAGCATGCAATGCTGTAGTCATAGCAGGATACCATCACAGTCAGCATGCAATGCTCTAGTCATAGCAGGATACAACCACAGTCAGCATGCAATGCTTTAGTCATAGCAGGAAACCACCGCAGTCAGTATGCAATGCTGAAGTCATAGCAGGATACCAAAGTAGTCAGTATGCAATGCTGTAGTCATAGCAGGATACCACCACAGTCAGCATGTAATGCTGTAGTCATAGCAGGATACCACCACAGTCAGCATGCAATGCTGTAGTCATAGCAGGATACCACCACAGTCAGCATGCAATGCTGTAGTCATAGCAGGATACAACCACAGTCAGCATGCAATGCTGTAGTCATAGCAGGATACCACCACAGTCAGTATGCAATGCTGATGTCATAGCAGGATACCACTGCAGTCAGTATGCAATGCTGTAGTCTTAGCAGGATACCACCACAGTCAGCATGCAATGCTGTAGTCATAGCAGGATACCACCACAGTCAGCATGCAATGCTGTAGTCATAGCAGGATACCACCACAGTGAGCATGCACTGCTATAGTCATAGCAGGATACAACCACAGTCAGCATGCAATGCTCTAGTCATAGCAGGATACCACCGCAGTCAGTATGCAATGCTGTAGTCATAGCAGGATACCACCGCAGTTAGTATGCAATGCTGTAGTCATAGCAGGATACCACCGCAGTCAGTATGCAATGCTCTAGTCATAGCAGGATACCACCGCAGTCAGTATGCAATGCTGTAGTCATAGCAGGATACCACCGCAGTCAGTATGCAATGCTCTAGTCATAGCAGGACACCACCAGTCAGTATGCAATGCTGTAATCATAGCAGGATACCACCACAGTCAGTATGCAATGCTGTAGTCATAGCAGGATATCACCATAGTCAGCATGCACTGCTATAGTCATAGCAGGATACAACCACAGTCAGCATGCAATGCTGAAGTCATAGCAGGATACAACTGCAGTCAGCATGCAATGCTCTAGTCATAGCAGGATACAACCACAGTCAGCATGCAATGCTTTAGTCATAGCAGGAAACCACCGCAGTCAGTATGCAATGCTGAAGTCATAGCAGGATACCAAAGTAGTCAGTATGCAATGCTGTAGTCATAGCAGGATACCACCACAGTCAGCATGTAATGCTGTAGTCATAGCACGATACCACCACAGTCAGCATGCAATGCTGTAGTCATAGCAGGATACCACCACAGTCAGCATGCAATGCTGTAGTCATAGCAGGATACAACCACAGTCAGCATGCAATGCTGTAGTCATAGCAGGATACCACCGCAGTCAGTATGCAATGCTGATGTCATAGCAGGATACCACTGCAGTCAGTATGCAATGCTGTAGTCTTAGCAGGATACCACCACAGTCAGCATGCAATGCTGTAGTCATAGCAGGATACCACCACAGTCAGCATGCAATGCTGTAGTCATAGCAGGATACCACCACAGTGAGCATGCACTGCTATAGTCATAGCAGGATACAACCACAGTCAGCATGCAATGCTCTAGTCATAGCAGGATACCACCGCAGTCAGTATGCAATGCTGTAGTCATAGCAGGATACCACCGCAGTTAGTATGCAATGCTGTAGTCATAGCAGGATACCACCGCAGTCAGTATGCAATGCTCTAGTCATAGCAGGATACCACCGCAGTCAGTATGCAATGCTGTAGTCATAGCAGGATACCACCGCAGTCAGTATGCAATGCTCTAGTCATAGCAGGACACCACCAGTCAGTATGCAATGCTGTAATCATAGCAGGATACCACCACAGTCAGTATGCAATGCTGTAGTCATAGCAGGATATCACCATAGTCAGCATGCACTGCTATAGTCATAGCAGGATACAACCACAGTCAGCATGCAATGCTGAATTCATAGCAGGATACAACTGCAGTCAGCATGCAATGCTGTAGTCATAGCAGGATACCACCGCAGTCAGTATGCAATGCTGAAGTCATAGCAGGAGAACACGGCAGTCAGTATGCAATGCAGTAGTCATAGCAGGATACCACCACAGTCAGCATGCAATGCTGCAGTCATAGCAGGATACCACCACCATCAGTATGCAATGCTGTAGTCACAGCATTATACCACTGCAGTCAGTATGCAATGCTGTAGTCATAGCAGGATACCACCACAGTGAGCATGCACTGCTATAGTCATAGCAGGATACCACCACAGTCAGCATGCAATGCTGTAGTCATAGCAGGATACCACCACAGTCAGCATGTAATGCTGTAGTCATAGCAGGATACCACCACAGTCAGCATACAATGCTGTAGTCATAGCAGGATACCACCACAGTCAGCATGCAATGCTTGAGTCATAGCAGGAAACGACCACAGTCAGCATGCAATGCTGTAGAAATAACAGGATACCACCACAGTCAGCATGCAATGCTGTAGTCATAGCAGGATACCACCACAGTTAGCATCGCAATGCTGTAGTCATAGCAGGATACCACCACAGTCAGGATGCAATGCTGTAATCATAGCAGGATATCACCATAGTCAGCATAGACTGCTATAGTCATAGCAGGATACAACCACAGTCAGAATGCAATGCTGAAGTCATAGCAGGATACCACTGCAGTCAGTATGCAATGCTGTAGTCATAGCAGGATACCACCACAGTCAGCATGCAATGCTGTAGTCATAGCAGGATACCACCACAGTCAGCATGCAATGCTGTAGTCATAGCAGGATACCACCACAGTCAGCATGCAATGCTCTAGTCATAGCAGGATACAACAACAGTCAGCATGCAATGCTTTAGTCATAGCAGGAAACCACCGCAGTCAGTATGCAGTGCTGAAGTCATAGCAGGATACCAAAGCAGTCAGTATGCAATGCTGTAGTCATAGCAGGATACCACCACAGTCAGCATGCAATGCTGTAGTCATAGCAGGATACCACCACAGTCAGCATGCAATGCTGTAGTCATAGCAGGATACCACCACAGTCAGCATGCAATGCTGTAGTCATAGCAGGATACAACCACAGTCAGCATGCAATGCTGTAGTCATAGCAGGATACCACCGCAGTCAGTATGCAATGCTGATGTCATAGCAGGATACCACTGCAGTCAGTATGCAATGCTGTAGTCTTAGCAGGATACCACCACAGTCAGCATGCAATGCTGTAGTCATAGCAGGATACCACCACAGTCAGCATGCAATGCTGTAGTCATAGCAGGATACCACCACAGTGAGCATGCACTGCTATAGTCATAGTAGGATACCACCACAGTCAGTATGCAATGCTCTAGTCATAGCAGGATACCACCGCAGTCAGTATGCAATGCTGTAGTCATAGCAGGATACCACCGCAGTCAGTATGCAATGCTCTAGTCATAGCAGGATACCACCACCATCAGTATGCAATGCTGAAGTCATAGCAGGATACCACCGCAGTCAGTATGCAATGCTGTAGTCATAGCAGGATACCACCACAGTCAGCATACAATGCTATAGTCATAGCAGGATACCACCACTCAACATGCAATGCTGTAGTCATAGCAGGATACCACCACAGTCAGCATGCAATGCTGTAGTCATAGCAGGATACCACCACAGTTAGTATGCAATGCTGTAGTCATAGCAGGATACCACCAGTCAGCATGCAATGCTGTAGTGATAGCAGGTATTAACATAGTCAGTATGCACTGCTCTAGGGAAAGCAGGTCCCACCAAAAGTAGGCATGCACCATATTATTGGTTCTTTCAGTAAAGTCACGTAGAAGGGAAATAATAAAATAATAAACTTCAAACATAATATAATACAATTCTCACGTTTAGGCCACAACGCAAGCAGCTGTCCTCAGGTGACGAAACAGAGCTGTCGGAAAGACAGCGTCCTAACGAACACTGCTAAGCTTGGCAGCGTATTTTAAATTGGGTGGGAGGAGGAGAGCGTCTTGATGAAGAAGTTTACATAACAGAGAAATTTAGCATGTTTATGACAAATGCAGATATGGGATTAATAATAAGGGGAGATAAAATTTTAATAATAAAGAACTGCAACAGCCCAAACCACCGCGTATCAAGCTAGTGCATTATGTGGAAAATAAAAAAGGGAGTTTCTAAAGAACTATACATACCCTACTACCATGCAATAAACCGATGTGAAAAAAATAAATATAAACTACATCAATATAATCAATGTACTCAATATACTCTCCAATAATCTGAGCTGTTAACATTAAGTAACTGGGTATACACTACACTATATAATGACTACCGTGTAGTAAACTGATAAAAAAAACTAAAATATAAACTACATCAATATAATCAATATACTCAATATACTCTCCAATAAGCTGAGGTTACATATCAGCAGAGGAATTTAGTATATTGACGCTAAGCAACTGCAACTACCCTACTACTAACAAAAAGTCATTATACATTACAATTTTACGTCACAAAAAATATATGCCTCCAACTAAACTTTTTTCTACATCACACGACTATACCCCATCATATATAGTCAGTATAGTCGTGTGATGTAGAAAATGTCATGTCATGTTCAAGTGATGAGCTCAACTCATGTCACTTTCAAGTGATGAGTACACTGCATGTCCCGTCCAAGTGATGAGCTCACTGCATATCACATTCAAGTGGCGAGCTCACTGCATGTCTTATTCACGTAACGAGCGCACTGCATGTCACGTTGAAGTGGTGAGTTCACTGCATGTCACATTCAAGCGATGAGCACACTGCATGTCCCATTCAAGTAATGAGCGCACTGCATATCACATTTAAGTGATGAGCACACTGCATATCATTAAAGTGGCGAGCTCACTGCATGTCACATTCAAGTGGCGAGCTCACTGCATGTCACATTCAAGTGTTGAGCTCACTGCATGTCACATTCAAGTGATGAGCGCACTGCATGACGTTCAAGTGGTCAGTGCACTACATGTCACATTCAAGTGTTGATCTCACTGCAAGTCACATTCAAGTGGTGAGCTCACTGCATGTCACATTCAAGTGGCGAACTCACTGCATGTCACATTCAAATGATGAGCGCACTGCATGTCACATTCAAGTGGTCAGTGCACATGTTACATTCAAGTGTTGAGCTCACTGCGTGTCACATTCAAGTGAAGAGCTCACTGCATGTCCCATTCATTCATGTGATGAGCTCCCTGCATGTCACATTCAAGTGATGAGCTCACTGCATGTCACACTCAAGTGATGAGCGCACTGCATCTCACATTCAAGTGATAAGCTCACTGCTCATCACATTCAAGTGGTGAGCTCACTGCTCGTCACATTCAAGTGATGAGCTCCTCCTCCTGCACGTAGCGTGGCAACCCATGTGCACCTGTTGGGTCTGGGTTCCTGCGAGGAGGTGGGAGGTGGAGGAGGTTGAGGTGGAACTGGTGGTGGAGGAGGTGGACCCCTGACAAGGCCATTTTACCCCACCCTACCTGGCCATTATAATCCCACTCTCACTGGCCATTATAACCCCACCCTACCTGGCCATTATGAACCCACCCTACCAGCCTATTATAATCCCCAGTGACACGACAAATATGGACCCAGAACCCACACATCACTGACAACTATCACGATTGTTGATACCCCTAGACAACAAAGCCGAGCCTAATTAGCGTAATTGCATAAATTGACATAATTACCTAATTTTGGAAAATTACACCTTTTGCATTTTTCATTTCATTTTTAATATTTTTCAAGACAATATATACAACAATCCTGACCCTGATGCCTGTTGTATATTTGGAGTTCGCATGTTTCTCTCACTCTCCCCTTCGTTGTGAATTTTTGCCCGGCTCCTGTTTGTCACTCCACATTTATAGTTGCTGATATAAATTGACACGTAAAATGACACTTAATTGGGCAATCATATGTGGCCAGGTTACGTCTGAAAAAGAGATATATATCTTATGGGCCTTACCTGGTAAAATAAACAAATAAGCAGGTGGCTAGGTGAGTGATTGAATGAGATAGTGGCTGAGTGATTGAGTGGTTGAGGGAGTGAGTGGCTGAGTTAGTGAGTGGCTGAGTGAGAGGCTGAATGAGTGAGTGGTTGAGTGAGTGGGTAGCAGAGTGACTAAGCAGCTGAGTGAGTGGCTGGGTGAGTGAGTTGTTGATTGAGAGCTTGAGTACGTGAGTGGTTGAGTGAGTGGCTGAGTGAGTGGCTGGTGAGAGGCTGAGTGAGTGAGTGGCTGAGTGAGTGAGTGGCTGAGTGACTGAGTGGTTGAGTGAGTGGCTGAGTGGGTGGCTGAGTGAGTAGCTGAGTAAGTTAGTGTTTGAGTGGCTGAGTGAGTGAGTGGTTGAGTGAGTGGCTGAGTTGGTGGCTGAGTGGTTGCGTGATTGACAGGTTGAATGAGTGGCTGAGTGAATGAGTGGCTGAGTGAATGAGTGGCTGTGTGAGTGATTGGCTGCGTGAGTGAGTGGCTGCGTGAGTGAGTGGTTGAGTGAGTGTTGAGTGAGAGGTTGAGTGAGTGGCTAAGTGAGTCAGTGGCTGGGTGATTGAGTGGCTGAGTAACTGAGTGGTTGAGTGGCTGATTGAGTCAGTGGCTGGTGATTGAGTGGCTGAGTGACTGAGTGGTTGAGTGAGTGGCTGAGTGGGTGGCTGAGTGAGTGAGACACGGGAAGCAAGAGGGAGACAGGGGGAGATAGAAGAGTGAGACACGGGGAGAGAAAGGAGACACGGGGAGAGAGAGGAGGGAGACAGGGGGAGGTTGGAGAGGGAAAAGCGGGGAGAGAGAAGAGACACGGAGAAAGATAGGAGGGAAACGCGGGGAGGGAGAGGAGAGAGACACGGCGACATAGAGGAAGGAGACACGGGGAGAGAGAGGAGGGAGACCCTGAAAAAAAAAGAAAGGAGGAGACACGGGGAGGAGGTGAGAGGTAGGAGGAGAGTGCGTGGAGGTGAGAGGGGAGAGATAGGAGGAGAGTGCGTAGAGGAGGCGAGGGCTCCTATAATGATGACTTCAAGGCATGCTGGGAGACAAGTTCATGTGACCCACATAGCACAGGGAGCCATCGCTGTTGGAACCGCATGGGCAGGGAACGTGGCCTCCAACCCACCACCTGCACCAGCCTCACCACCACAAACCAACAACCACAACTAGAACTACAAATTCAACCACAAATGTAACCACAAATGTAACCACAGCCACAACCATACCCAACAACCATAACCACTATAACCACAACTATAACCAAAACCAACTACAATTATAACCACACCCACAACTATAACCACAATTATAACCATATCTATAACCACAACTCTAAGCACTAAAATCAGACACCTAAAACCACAACCATGATATAACCACTACAACTATAACCGCATTTCCGGTTATCACAGGTGGCAACATATGGTGCGAAAGAAGTTCAACACACATACAACAACAAAAGACAAAGATTTATTCTATAGCCTATAACAGACTGTTGGGGCAAGTTCTGTTAGCGAGTACCTATGGAGACCCGCAGTGTGGAACACAAGCAGGTGGGTGGCCAGCACTACACCCGACCGTCTTTGTCTCCTGAGTGGCGATGTTTATTACACACCACAACAGGTACTCATTTCAGGCAGAGTCGACGTAGGGGAAGCCCTGGACTGGTTCAGATGATCGTCACTGGTGTTGGCCGTGAGCGGGAATCGAACTTTCTCGGGTCCGTGGCGTGGCGTTCAACCGCTACTCTACCGCTCCCTACACATACAACAACCATGAAAGCCAACATAACCACCTTCACCACAACTATAACCACAAAAACATAACATAACCATCACAACTTGTACCACAATCACAATTATAACCACAACCCCAAGTATAACAACAACAATAACATAACCACAACTGTAACTATAACCATGAAAACCCCAACCTCCGCGTACACAACTATAGCCACAAAAAATATACCCCCCACAACCGCAATTATTACCACAACCAAAAGCACCATAACAACCAACATAACCACCTACACCACAACTAAAACCCGAACCACCACTACAACCAGCGATACAACCACAACTATAACCACTGCCACCACATTCAAAACCACCACAACCAACATCACCTCAACCACCACAACCATAACAAGCAACATAACCACAACAACCACATTGATGCTGATACTCTAACACCACCAACACAACCACTTTATCAAGGCTCTATGTATCCGTGTGTCCATGTGTCTCCGTGTGTCTCCACATGTCCCTGTGGGTGGGTGAATAAATGGGTTAGTGGGTGAGTTGGTGAGTGGGCAAGTGAGTGGGTGGGTGTATGGGCGATGGAATCGAACCTGCACCTCTGCAGTGCAAGTCCAGTGAGCTAACGACCCGCATGTGGTGGGGTAAAGTGTGGGTACGCCCACCTTGCTCCAAAACGTGGAGATCAGCGTGGAAGAGTAGACCAAATACCCTAATTAGCGGCGTCTAGTGGAGGCCTCCTCCGCCAGCACGCGATTCGCCTCCTTCACAATAAACCCTTCCTTGCAAAGATAAAAAGTATATTTGACTGATCCCATCAGCCTCTCATCAGCAGCAATGGCTCAACTCGAGCGCCACTCTGGACCGCTTTCCACCTTCAGTGCCTCAGCAGCAGAGCCGGGCTCTGCTTGAACCGATGCCGTGAGCCCAGCAGCTGTTTAGAAGCCTACGGCTGTGGGCCGCCTTTGTCTCTCCTCCACCACTGCTGAGGTGTCCACACCATGCGAGGTTCTCACCTTCAGGCTGAGTCGACCCAGAGGAGGCCCAGGCAGCGAACCGCTTCAGAAGTTGGCGCCACGTTCACTGGCGGAAGCGGAAGTAGAGAGAGCAGCAGAAGCATCGCGTGTGGGGAGCAGCTGAGGAGTGGATCAGAACTGTGTATTAGTGGTGGTGTGGTAGTGGTGGTGTGGTTGTTAGTGGTGGGGTTGTTATTAGTGGTGGGGTTGTTATTGGTGGTGGGGTTGTTATTGGTGGTGGAGTTGTTATTGGTGGTGGCGTTGTTAGTGGTGGGGTTGTTGTTAGTAGTGCTCTGTTAAGGCTAAATACGCGGGAGCATGGTCTTTGGTGGTGTTAGTGGGGGAGGGGGCGTAGGGGGGGGGAAGGTGCTGGGGGGGAGGGGCTCACAGGATATTGCGTCACTGAGGGCGTGATCACCGAGCCCCGTCCCCACTTGCTTCTGCCGATCTTTTTTCTCACATGTGGCGGTAGAGAAGCACCGAGACGACAGAAGCAGCGACTCTCTGGAGGAAGTGAAGAACTGTAGGTGAGTGGTGATGTGAGTGGTGAGGACGTGTGTGTCTGTGTAGTGTACTGGCAGGAGGAGTGGTGGCGTTAGTGGTGTTACTGATAGTGGTGGTGGTGTGTTGTGAGCGAGTCGTGACGATGTGAGTTCATGTCAGAATCAGAATATTTATACTGGAGTCAGATGAGCTATACAGCTCTTTCTCACAGATGTCCAGTGTTGTGGGTGAGTGGTAAAGATGTAACCTCGCGTTGATGTGAGTTTCTTATTAATGATGTGGGTCCGTGTTAATGATGTGGGTCCGTGTTAATGATGTGGGTTTGTGATTTAAAGCTTTCGTGACTGCAGTAATTCATATTCTTAGTTCTTTCGGTAAAGTCACGTTGAAGGGAAACAATAAAATATATATAAAACAATACAATTCTCACGACGTTTCGACCATAACACAAACGGTCGTCATCAGGTGTGTCTGTTTGCATACATTTATTTATTTTTAAACGGTGTATTTATTTATTTATAAAAAAAACGTTAGCACCATGCGCAGCGATTTAGCAGTTTATTTAGAAGGACGAGTCTATCTATGTTCTGAAAAGAGGAGGGGGGAGACGAAAAAATTATTGTATGCCGGCTGAAAGCCACTGTAAGCGTGAACAATCAATTAAGACCTGAAATGGTTTATCAAATCTTTCCAATGATTGCTAAGCCAGAATCCATCTTCTCGGTTGAAATTGTCTCTGTGCTTGTATATGTGGATAGCCTCATGAACGAATTTCTCATGGTAGCCAGATGGCTTACAAAGAACCTCTGTCTTGGAAAAGTCAATGTCATGTGAGCCTACTGAATTTTAACAATGATCTGCCACGGCCGAGGTGTTGGTCCTACCGTGTTTAAGGTCTGCTTTGTGTTCACGAATGCGGTCCGAGACATGGCGTTTGGTTTCTCCAATGTAACTACTACCACAGAGGCAACTTAGTTTGTAGATACCAGGGTATTGTATGTCCGGAATCACATCTTTTACAGACGGAACCAGATCACGGATTTTATGTAATGTGTTGAAACGGACCTGGATCTTGTGTTTATTCAAGATTTTGGAGATCTTTTTTGTGATCCCCGCAATGTAGGGTAAAGTGATGGTTTTGAAAGGCTCCTCAAGAGGGTCCTTCTTCATGGTTTGAGTGATAGCTTTGCGGATTGTATAGTCGGAGTAACCATTAGCCTTAAGAGCTTGGTGTACGTGCTTGAGTTCACTGCCTATGTGTTCCTGGTCGGATATGCATTGGGCTCTATGATACAGAGTCTTGATGAGATAATTCTTCTGTGATGGATGGTGATGGTAATCCGGTTTCAGATAAGCATCCGTATGGGTAGCTTTCCTGTAGACAGAGTGGCTCATTGAACCATCAGGTCTCTTTTTAATTAGGACATCCAAAAAAGGTAGCTTGCCATCTTTTTCGACTTCCATGGTAAATCTGATGGCTGGGTGTATGGAATTGATGTGGTCGAAGAATTGGTCTAGAGCAGGCCGGCCATGTGGTCAGATGACAAAAGTGTCATCCACGTACCTCTTCCATAAGGTTGGACGCAGAGTGGCAGTCTGGATGGCGTCAATCTCAAATTTCTCCATGAAAATGTTAGCTATAACCGGAGATAGGGGGGGAGCCCATTGGGGTGCCCTCAGTTTGTTTGTAGAAAGTTCCATTCCAAGTGAAGGGCTATCCACATATACAAGCACAGAGACGATTTCAACTGAGGAGATGGATTCTGGCTTAGCATTGGAAAGATTTTATAAACCATTTCAGGTCTTAATTGATTGTTCACGCTTACAGTGGCTTTCAGACAGCATGTATTAAAATTTGTCGTCTCCCCCCTCCTCTTTTCAGAACATAGATGGACTAGTTCTTCTAAATAAACTGCCAAATCGCTGCACGTGGCGCTAACGTTTTTTTTTATAAATAAATAAATACACCGTTTGAAAATAAATAAATTTATGCAAACCGACACACCTGATGACGACCGTTTGTGTTATGGTCGAAACGTCGTGAGAATTTTTATTGTTTTATATATATTTTATTATTTTATTGTTTCCCTTCAACGTGACTTTACCGAAAGAACTAAGAAGATGTGGGTTTGCGTTGATGATGTTGGTTCACGGTGAGGATGAGTCTGTGATGTGACGTGACTCGTGTTGTGACGTGGGAAGCAGTGCCGACGTGCACCCTCTACCCTGTGTGATCCTCGCCTTCGTCTCCCGCTCTCCACACAGAGACCCGGACCGTGCGAGAGACGCCGCGAATTATGTGCACTCTGCACTGTTCGGACCGTGTACCAGTCGGAGCGCGGGCGGTGTTGTTGCAGTGAATGCCACGCTGCCCTCCAAGTTCGACTCCCGCTCACGGCCACCAACACTGCTGACGATTACCTCAACCACTTCTGGGCCTCCCCTTGTAGCCATAACGAGCAGCACTTACGAAGACCGGCACGGCACACGACACCAGTGTTGGTGGCCGTGAGCGGGAATCGAACCCCGGGTCGCTAGGTTCATAGCACAGCGCGCTAATCACTACACTACTGCACACACACACAGACACACACAAACACACAGATACACACACAGATACACAGACATACACACAAACACTCAGACACACACACAGACATACAGACACACACAGATGAGACACAACACACATCCGCCCTCGGGCCGTGACGTCACACCCGCTTCCACCCAGTGTGCCGCTAGAGCCACGCTGCAAGCTGCCTGCTGAGGAGCGCCTCTCTGCACGAAGCCTCCTGGAGCCTCTCTCGTAGCAGTCACCATGGAGGCTCACGGGCTGCGCAGTACTTCACGCACCCTCGTGACGCTGCTCGTGGCGAGCTCCGCGTTCCTCGCGTCTGTGCCCACGGAGGAGAAGAATTTCTCCCCTAACTGGCTGGTTAAGCTGAGGGGAGCCTGGGAGGTCCAACCGCCACAGGCCGGACAGCCTCTACCTCTCACCAAAGCGACCGTGGCCGTCCACATCAGCGACCGCCTCACAGGTCACGAAGCCGAGAGGGTGCCGCGAGTCGCTTCCTCTCCCAGCCATGGCATGGAGGTTCCCCAAGGAGGAGGAGAAGACGACGACCCAGCTCCTTCAGGGTGGACGACCTTCATGGAGATGCTGCACAGCGGGCCGGTGGCCATCGCCTACGAGGTGGCGAGCGCGGGGATCACCCTCCTCAGCCTCGGAATGGCGGCTGAAGAATGCAGTGGTGAGTGCCGACTTCACGCTCACACAGGCCATCAGCGTGGCACCGTGACATACACCACATGCAGAGACACCACACGCAGAGATGCATCACGCGTACAGATCACTCGCGCAGATATAAGAATCTCACTCGCATACACCACACACACAAGTATATATCACATCCACGCACACATCCTAGACAAAGTCGCATATGTCATTTGGAACAAGCAAACACCTTGCTCAATTAAGTATACTTAAAAATTATCCACTGCAACTTTAAGGGTGTTTTTGTTACTGGCAGCGTGGCATTTGGGACATGTGCTGGACTCAGCTGTCCTTGTGCGGCGTTGGTGAGTTGTGCTGGTGCGGACAGAACAATGTCCTCTAGCCAGTAGAGTCAGAACAATAATATTTTTTAATGGTTGAGGAATCCGATGAGCTATAAAGCTCTTTTTCACAGATGTCCGGTAGGGGCTGGTAAGAACGTTACAACAACAAATACTACAAAAACATGATAATAGTGCAAAGTACAAGAAAGGTTAACAAATCACCCAAACACAAACAAATAAAACTAAACCAGCCCCATCATACTCTTTGGTTCTTTCGGTAAAGTCACGTAGGTATAAAATAAAGTAAATCGCGATGTTTCGGGTGCAACACAAGCATCCATCATCGGGTGGGGAAAGCATGGTCTGCTGCTGAGGCAGACTCATTTATTTGATTTTATACCTACGTGACTTTGCCGAAAGAACCAAAGAGTATGGATTCCTGCAGTCACGAAAGCTTCAAATCAAGAATACCCCCATCATACCAGTCAAAGCCCACTGAGGTACTAACTTATTTTTCAGATGGAACCTGGTCACAAATGAAAGCTCAACCTCGTTGTAAACCGCGCACGCACGTCAGCGCAAACCGCTACTGTAGGCGATTGCGCAGGTACGCGAGCGCTGGGCACCACCAAAAATAGTCGTGTAGGCACGCGCGTGCTGAACAATACTGTAAACGATCGTACAGGTACGGACACCAAGCACGCTCTACTCCTTTATTCGCCGCAAACAGCCGCGTGTGCGCGCGAACACAAAACACTCTCCACCCTCCTCTTCACCCTCCAAAGGACCACACGAAACAGTTTATTCCCCTACCAGTTATTTTATTTACCGCAAGCAACCCGTTAAGCTACGCGTAATTGTGTGGGTCAGTGGATGTCAGCCTATTCCCCTTGAGATCCTAGACTGTATTTCCTCTGCCTATCGCTCTGCTTTCTACCCTCGATCAAATAGCCCAAACTTACCTCTCTCTCTTACTCACGTGTACTTCCACTCTGCTGCGCTGGAAGCTGTAGAAAAGCGATCAGTAGAGGGTTGAGCCTGGCTGCGCTGAAGTTCATCACGCGGACGTCTCGAACGGCTAACTCCCCTCCTGCGTGGACCGCGATGATCTTGAAGAAGAACTGCCTTGCTACCTGAATCCCCCTCCCTTTATCCCACCTACAACAAAGGAATTTCGCCGTTTCGCTCCCTTGGCCTCCCGTCCAATCAGGGGCTCGGATTTTCCCGCCCTTCGATACCCGGATCCCAACTCGGGTGATGTCGCCGCAGTGATCTCTCCGACGTCCGCTCTCTGTTCTCCCGCTACCAGTGGCCATCACTTACGACGTGGAGAGCGCGGGGATCACCATTACCAGCCTAAGAGTCTGGCTGAATAATCCACTAATAAGAGAGAGAGTATGCTGGCTTCACTGTCACATAGAACATCAGCAGGACACCACAACAGAGACACCACACCCAGAGAGGCATCATGGATATAGATCACTCAGGCAAATGTCATAATCTCACATGCATAGATGACACAAATCAGAATCAGAATATTTATACTGGAAGAATCCGATGAGCTATTAAGCTATTTTTCACAGATGTACAGGAGAGGCAGGTTAGAACGTTACAACAACAAACAATAAAAAATCACACTCACATCCTCGACAAAGTCGCACACATTTATTACAAGCACACATTGTTCATGTTGTGGATTACAAATAGTTGTCCGATATTTGCCACTCAAAGGCAGGTACAACACTCGTGCTCAATCAATGGTGGTGGTGTGGCAGATGGCAAGTGAAAAAAAAATATTTGAGTGGAGTGACCAACAGGGGAAGAAGGAGACTGCAATCTCTTGCCTCTCATAATGATTTTGTTTCCGGTTTTAAACAGAAGTCATCGCAGCGCAGACGAGTTTACCGAAACCGCTACATGAGAGGATCCATGTGGAAATTGGCTCGGAGCAAGTGCCACCCCATGAAAATCAAGAGGACCCATAGATCCCTCAAGACTCAACTGGATGGCTGCTCCATGATGAATAGCTCACCAACACTTACCAGCGCACCCACCAACAGCACCACTCCTACCAACACCACCACTCCTACCAACACCACCATTCCTACCAACACCACCATGACAAACCCCACCCCGAAAAACACCGCTATCTCGACTAACACCATCACACTTTCAAATACCACCACCTCTACCAATACTATCCTGACTAACACCACCACCCCTTCCACCCCTACAAACCCTACCAACAGCATTTTCTCCACCTTCACTACCACCCGGACCAACACCATCATCCCAGCTGAGCGTGAGTGGTGTCACCTCATGATAATGGCCCGCATCAATGCCCGCCGCACTAAAATAAGCTCAATTACCCCTACCAGCTCAATCACCAACTCCACCGCTCCTACCAACTCCGCCACTTTGACCAATCCCACGTTTACCAACATTACCTCCTCTACCCTCACTAACACCCCTACCCACATCACCCCAGCTGAGCATGTGTCCAGCCTCATGATCATGAGGGAAAAGAGATCACTCTTCATGGCTGGATGAATGCCTGCTCCACCACTCCTACCAACTCCACCACCTCTACCAACCACACACCTACTAACACTACCTCCTCTACTAACCCAACCCTGACCACCATCACTTCCTCTACCCTCACCACCACTCCTTCCCACATCATCACCCCAGCTGAGCGTGAGTCCCGCCTCGTGATCATGAGGGCAAAGAGACCACTCTTCATTGCCCAGATCAATGCCTGCTCCACCACTCCTACCAACTCCACCACCTTTAGAATCCGCACACCTACCAACACCACCACCCCTCCCAACACCGCTACCCTTACCAAACGCAACTACTCCGACGAACACCACCACTCCTACCAAAACCAACCCTACCAACGCCAACCCTACCAACACCAACCATACCAACACCATTATTCCTACCAACACCACTCCCCCTACCAACACCAACCCTACCAACACCAATCCTACCAACACAATGACTCCTACCAACACGACCACCCCAACCGACACCATCACTCTTCCCAACAACAGCCCTATCAACGCTACCTATCCTACAATTGCCAACTCTATAAACACCTTTACCTCTACCAACACCACCACCACCCCAAATAAGAAATAATACAAAATAAATAACATTCCAACATCGCTGCACCCTTTCCATGTTCCCTCCTTTGTTTACGCGTCATCCATTAAAATAAGTTATTGTTATTTATTAAGAATAATAGTTACTAAGTATATTGTTTTGTATTAAGTGAAGTCATAATAAAGTTCGAAAAGCTGGTTAATGTAGATCCTTTGTCAGTCATTTCTAGATGATTGCCTCGCCTTGCCTACATTCACCTTGGTGACTCAATCACATGCTCAAGGACACGAGTGATATTTTCGGCTAACAGAAGGTGTGAACCTACCTTTACCACCAGCAGTTGGATGGACTGGTGAAGTTGTCTAAACAGAACCATTTATATGCCCGATGTTGATTGCTTCCAATGTGTATGCTTGTGACTGACAGATCTGTGGTGAGCAGAAGTGTAAAGGTTAGCGTGCTGCGCTACGAACCCGGCGACCCGAGTTCAATTTCCACTCATGGCCAACACCAGTGATGATTATCTAAATCGTTACTAGGCCTCCCCTAGGTCGACTCAGTCTCAAATTAGTGCCTGGTGCTCATTTAGCTTAGGCTACCTCACATGCCATGTCAGCCTTCATAAGGTGCTCGCTAACAGCGCTTGCCACAACAGTCTTAAGTCTTTACGGAGGATCTTTGTCTTTGACTGACACATCTGTGGGCTAGAGTGTAGCTTGATTTAGTGTTCATGTGAGGGATGTGCTTTGCCTGCCGCCGCCACTGCGTCTCCGCTCATGTGTGTTTAGCCGTGTCAGTGACGCGCCACGATGTCACTGCTGCTGCTGCTGTCACTGCCACGACCCAGTCGGTGTAGGGTGCTCTGGGACGAACTAAAAAAGTGGCACGAGGATTATTGCTCCTACTTCAGCAGATCAAGAACGGTTCTCATGGAGTCATCAAAATGCACCTGAAACCACTGCTGAGCATCTCAATCACATATGTGAAATGTCACCAGTGGTGTCCGTTGCCCCTGCTGTGAGTGGCGGAGATGTCCGTGAATGGTGATGTCCCTGAGTGGCGGTGGAGTCTTTGTACAACGCGGCTGCTGTATTCGTGATGAAAAAACCTGAGACGAGCATGCTTGGTGGAGCTCAACAGAAGGTGGTGAGGCAGAGGTGTGAACTGAAAGTTCGAGCTTAAGGCGTGAGCTCAAGGTGTAAGGTCGAGGTATAAGCTGATGTGAGCTGGAGATGCGATCTGGAGGGGAGCACGCGGTGTCCCCATGCTCACAAGCGTCGTGTTGCGGGAGGTGGCCCGAACTAAACTATTTTTATTTACCAAGTAAGGCCCACTGGTCCATGTCGCTCTTTTTCAGACGCGACCTGGTCACAAGGGAGCAGCGGCACTCTGCGCTGTCTTCGCGGAGGGGGTCCAAGGGGCGTTGGGGGGGGGGGGCTCTGGGGTGCGGTCACCGCATCGCGCCGCTTTTAGATGCGCTTCTGCGGCCATCTGGACCGCTCTTCCTTCCGATATTTGGAAGCCATTGGAGCTCTGCACTTTTAAATGTCTTTGACAACTCATTTTCTTAGAACTGCTTTTTGTGCTTAGTTTATAGTCCTTCCCCAGCACCTTCGATTAGCGCGGTTGACTACGTACGGTGCGATAGAAGTTCAACATACATACATGTTCTATGTTAGTGCTGTATTTTGTGCATTGGTGTTGCAGCCAGCCAGAAACCGGCGCGACCAACAATATCCCCAAGCTCTGTGGTCCTACATTGGGATTATTTGTCGATACCGCGTTGGCAGTGGTGCACAAATAACACAAATCACTGAACTCATTCGTTAATACAACGGCTGCCTTAAGAAGAAAATATATCATGGGCGATGTTTCAGGCAATGGGCCCCACTGCATGACATATGTTTGCCCAGCTCCATTCAAGAGCGAGTATACATGTGAGGGGAGAGAACCAACGCGTGTGAGGGGGAAACATTCAATCTCCGAGAGCTGGAAATGTCTCCGCTTGCTGCGCTGCCCAGACCCTGGCTAGGCCAGGAGATGGCGACCTCAGCGACCACGGGTAAGGAGTTTCACCAAATTTGTGTGGCGATCCACATGTGCACACACACGTGCACGCACACACACATAGACTTACACACTCACACACACAGACTCACTCACAGACAGACTCACTCACAGACTCACTCAACAACAACCGCCATTCGCCACTAAGTAGGGCGGCGACGTCACCACGACGCTTGTGCCAGGCCATGTGCACCTTGAGGCCACGTGAAGTGTCGAACGCCCGCTGGCAGGAGGTCACGGGGCAGACCCAGGTGCCACGGGTCGACTGAGATGACTGGCTGATGCACCACCTGTGCCCCCTACTGTGCCAACCTGCTGTGCCTTAGTCACCCGGCGCTCCGCTCGTTGTTGTGAGCGTCGCTCCTCCGCCCTCCGTTGTTGGAGGGCGACTGCCTCCAACTGCCCAGTAGCGTTCTTCACGAGCCTCCTCCACAGAGGCCGATCTTGACAGCGCTGGTACCAGTCATCGGCAAGTCCACTCAGCTCCACGTCCTCCTGTACCACATCACTCCATCTCTTCTCTAGCCCATGCCGCGCCCGTTTAGCCCCCTCGATCCGACCGAACAAAAGATGTTTCGGCATGCGGTGGCTGGGTATGCGGGCTACATAACCCAGCCAACACAGCCTTGCCTGCCAGAGGAGCTCACCGATGGGACCTTGCCCAGATCTTTTGAGGATTTATGAGCTCCTCACACAATCCAGCCTGGTTAAACCCAGGATGGATCGTAGGCAGGCCAGCTTAAATGTTTCCAACCTGCGAAGATGCTCCATTAGGGGGGTCCACGTTTCGCAAGTGTAGAGAAGGAAGGGAATGACCGTGGCCGAGAAGACCCGAAGCTTAATGCGAAGTGACAGACCAGGTAGCTTCCACACAGCGTTACGCAACCGATGAAAAGATATTGCCGCTTACACACTCACTCACACACTCACACAGACACACACACACAGACTGACACAAAGATCCCCCGTATATCCTGAACAGACTTTTGGGGCAAGTGCTGTTAGCGAGCAGCTATGCATGGCACACGAGGGGGTGGGCAGCCAGCACCACGCCCGGCCGCCTTTTTCTCCCTAGTGGCGATGTTTACACACAGCACCGCGCTAACCGCTGCACCACCGCTCCCCCGCTGTTACAGTACAGCACTGTCCCCAGGTAAGATGGCCGCCCGCCTCCACGTGACTCGGCGCGCGCACTCGGCACGTGGTATCATCACCACGTGGTGTCACCCAAAGCGCGGTCTCGCGCCATCCCTGCTCACGGAGTCGCTGCCGCATTGGTCTCTGGGCCTCTCGTGTCCAGCGTCTGTCGGTCTCTTGTGACTCTGTGTGCGAGTCGCTGGCTATCTGTAAGGGTCTCTTCTGGGTCTTTGTGCGAGTCTCTGGGTCTCTGTGTGAGGGTCTGGGTCTCTGTGTGAGGGTCTCTGGGCCTGGTGCAAGGAACAAGAAAATGGAGCCTGCCAATGTCCCCCTCTCCTCCACGTGGCGTGGCAATGCAGCCGCTCCCCGCTCGTGTGGGCCAGTGCAGTTGCACCGCCTGCACACGCGGTAGTAGACGCGGTAGCCACTGGTGGTGTACCGCGTGCTCATAATTTTCTGTACTGTATCGTCATTTCCTGAACAGGAACATAAAGGTAATTGTCTATAGCACACAATACAGGTTTATAGCACATAATACAGTTTTTTTGGTACAATTTTACGTGATCTAACAAAAAAACGTGTATTATGGATAATATTTGTCGCGAAAGCCTGCGTGTTAAACAGTTTATAGCACAGCCTGCGTGTTAAACTGTTTAGTCATGCGCTTGTGTTTTAGTGTTGCCCTTGCTCCCAACACTCCGATTAGCACAGTTGGCTACGTTGAAAGAAGTTGAACACGCTACAAGTTATTTTACTTTCTACATCCGTTAATGGAGCAGATCACGGCAAAAATAACAACTAAAGTCTCGAGTAAGGCAATGTGTTATATTCTGTTTTGTCCATGATGACAGTGGCATTGCCCTTGTCGGCTGAGAGGACGACAATATCATCCCTCTTTTTTAATTGAGAACTACTCAACGATGGCAGCTATACAAAAATAAAAAGAGATCCCACCAACAGCCTGGTCACCAAAACGAACAAAATCATCTCTTATTCAACAGCATTAATTGATGAGATCACACAGTTCTCGTTGAAACCCTCTGCTGCCAGACCACCAAGATTATATGGCCTTCCAAAGATACACAAAGAAGATACACCCCTTCGTCCCATCGTCTCTACTATCAACTCCCCCACCTACAAACTGGCACGTTTTTTTGCTGATATACTGCGACCTTTCACTGGAAAAAACACCTCTGCGGTATTAAATTCTACTCACCTGGTATCGACAATCAAAGGCATTTCCCTGTCCCCAGACGACCTGCTTGTCAGTTTTGATGTGGTGTCCTTGTTCACCAAAGTCCCGGTACCTGACACCATCGCTATCATTGAAGACCTGGTTCATCAAGGACTGCATACTGGTGTACCCCCCTTGGTGAGACATTGCTCAACCAACACATACTTCACCTGGAATGGAACTTTCTACAAACAAACTGAGGGCACCCCAATGGGCTCCCCCCTATCTCCGGTTGTAGCCAACGTATTCATGGAAAAATTTGAAACTGACCCCATCCAGACTGCCACTCTATGCCCGACCTTATGGAAGAGGTACGTTGATGACACCTTTGTCATCTGGCCACATGGCCAGCCTGCTCTAGACCAATTCTGCGACCACATCAATTCCATACACCCAGCCATCAGATTTACCATGGAGGTCGAAAAAGATGGCAAACTACCCTTTTTGGATGTCTTAATTAAAAGGAGACATGATGGTTCAATGAGCCACTCTGTCTACAGGAAAGCTACCCATACAGATGCTTACTTGAAACCGGATTCCCACCACCATCCATCCCAGAAGAACTCCCTCATCAAGACTCTATACCATAGAGCCCAATGCATTTCCGACCAGGAACACATTACCAGTGAACTCAAGCACGTACACCAGGCTCTCAGGGCTAATGGTTACTCCGACTACACAATCCGCAAAGCCATCACTCCAGTCATGAAGAAGGATCCTCTTGTGGAGCCACTCAAAACCATCACCTTACCCTACATTGCAGGGGTCACTAAAAAGATCTCAAAAATCCTGAATAAACACAAGATCCAGGTCCGATTCAACACAGTACATAAAATCCGTGATCTGGTTCCATCTGTAAAAGATGCTGTTCCAGACATACAGTACCTGGGCGTTTACAAACTAAAGTGCCTCTGTGGTAGTAGCTACATTGGAGAAACCAAACGACATATCTCGGACCGCATCCGCGAACATAAAGCAGACTTGAAACACGGTAGAACGAACTCCTCTGCCGTGGCAGATCACTGTTATAATTCATTGGGCTCACATGACATTGACTTCTCCAAGACGGAGGTTCTTTGCAAACCAACCGGCTACCATGAGAGATTCGTTCATGAGGCCATTCACATATACAAGCACAGAGACAATTTCAACCGAGAAGATGGATTCTGGCTTAGTTACCATTGGAAAGATGTTTTAAACCATTTCTGTTCTTAATTAATTGTATTTTACGATGACCTTCAGACCGCAGCTTTTTCGCCAGCATTGACTCTTAATACCTCTCACACCACGGTAAATGGTATGGTTTACAACATGGAGTATAATAGCGCCTCGCAGCTGTCTCTCTCCCCCTCCTCTGTTCCGACCATGGATGAACTTGTCTGTCTGAACGGGGCCCGTAGCTATCCGTGTTGCTAAAGTTGAGGGAAAGAATCCACCCATTTTTTCGCCATATAGCATTGTGATATATAACGACTTATTGTTGGTAGCTTATCTGATTGGAGAATATAGAGTTTATTGATAACATTAAGGTAATTTATATTTTAGTTTTTATTGGGACACTATATAGTACTGTGAATAGCTCAGATGTGTAGGCCTTGACTTCAACATAGCCATTTCTGTGACCAGTCACTAGCTAATCACTCAGTTATTTCAATGCTAAATTCGCCTAGTTATTTCAAGGATAAATTCTCCTGTTTGATTTGTACTAAGTGCCTTGGTGAATGTGTATGCTCTGACTTTAACATAGCTATTTCTGTGACTAGTTACAAGCTAATCACTCAGCTATTTCAATGCTAAATTCTATGCTAATTCCTTTGTCAAGGGGTGCCTCTGCGGATGTGTATGCTTTAACTTAGCTATTTCAATGCTAAATTCTATGCTAATTCCTTTGTCAAGGGGTGCCTCTGCGGATGTGTATGCTTTAACTTTTAACATAGCCATTTCTGTGACCAGTCACAAGCTAATCACTCAGCCATTTCAATGCTAAATTATATGCTAATTCCTTTGTCAAGGCGCTTTGTTTCCTCTCACACAGCTTAAAGGTCGTGATCTGAACGTGGCTTTTTCACTCCAGTGCTGTCCTACCAGACAGTCTCGTCCCTTCACCTGATGAAGGCCGCTTGTGTTGTGGCCGAAACGTCGTGAGAATATTATTGTGTTATTTTATTTTATAAATTTACTATTTTATTCTCATCCTACGTGACTTTACCGAAAGAACCAAAGAAGATGAATCATTGCAGTCACGAAAGCTTTAAATCGGACTCGTCCTTCTAAATAAACTGCCAAATCGCTGCGCGTGGCGCTAACGTTTTTAATAAATAAATACACCGTTTAAAAATAAATACATTTATGCAAACCGACACACCTGATGACGACCGTTTGTGTTATGGTCGAAACGTCGTGAGAATTTTTATTGTTTTATATGTATTTTATTGTTTCCCTTCAACGTGACTTTACCGAAAGAACTAAGAATATGAATTACTGCAGTCACGAAAGCTTTAAATCACAAACCCACATCATTAACACGGACCCACATCATTAATAAGAAACTCACATCAAGACGAGGTTACATCTTTACCACTCACCCACAACACTGGACATCTGTGAGAAAGAGCTGTATAGCTCATCTGACTCCAGTATAAATATTCTGATTCTGACATGAACTCACATCATCACGACTCACTCACAACACCTGATATGGTTTATCAAATCTTTCCAATGCTAAGCCAGAATCCATCTTCTCGGTTGAAATTGTCTCTGTGCTTGTATATGTGGATAGCCCTTCACTTGGAATGGAACTTTCTACAAACAAACTGAGGGGATCCCAATGGGCTCCCCCCTATCTCCGGTTATAGCTAACATTTTCATTGAGAAATTTAAGACTGACGCCATCCAGACTGCCACTCTGCGCCCAACCTTATGGAAGAGGTACGTGGATGACACTTTTGTTATCTGACCACATGGCCGGCCTGCTCTAGACCAATTCTTCGACCACATCAATTCCATACACCCAGCCATCAGATTTACCATGGAAGTCGAAAAAGATGGCAAGCTACCTTTTTTGGATGTCCTAATTAAAAAGAGACCTGATGGTTCAATGAGCCACTCTGTCTACAGGAAAGCTACCCATACGGATGCTTATCTGAAACCGGATTCCCACCACCATCCATCACAGAAGAATTCTCTCATCAAGACTCTGTATCATAGAGCCCAATGCATATCCGACCAGGAACACATAGGCAGTGAACTCAAGCACGTACACCAAGCTCTTAAGGCTAATGGTTACTCCGACTATACAATCCGCAAAGCTATCACTCAAACCATGAAGAAGGACCCTCTTGAGGAGCCTTTCAAAACCATCGCTTTACCCTACATTGCGGGGATCACAAAAAAGATCTCCAAAATCTTGAATAAACACAAGATACAGGTCCGTTTCAACACATTACATAAAATCCGTGATCTGGTTCCGTCTGTAAAAGATGTGATTCCGGACATACAATACCCTGGTATCTACAAACTAAGTTGCCTCAGTGGTAGTAGTTACATTGGAGAAACCAAACGCCATGTCTCGGACCGCATTCTTGAACACAAAGCAGACCTTAAACACGGTAGGACCAACACCTCGGCCGTGGCAGATCATTGTTATAATTCAGTAGGCTCACATGACATTGACTTTTCCAAGACAGAGGTTCTTTGTAAGCCATCTGGCTACCATGAGAAATTCGTTCATAAGGCTATCCACATATACAAGCACAGAGACAATTTCAACCGAGAAGATGGATTCTGGCTTAGCAATCATTGGAAAGATTTGATAAACCATTTCAGGTCTTAATTGATTGTTCACGCTTACAGTGGCTTTCAGACAGCATGCAATAATTTTTTCGTCTCCCCCCTCCTCTTTTCAGAACATAGATGGACTCGTCCTTCTAAATAAACTGCTAAATCGCTGCGCGTGGTGCTAACGTTTTTTTTTTTATAAATAAATAAATACACCGTTTAAAAATAAATAAATTTATGCAAACAGACACACCTGATGACGACCGTTTGTGTTATGGTCGAAACGTCGTGAGAATTTTATTGTTTTATATATATATTATTATTTTATTGTTTTCCTTCAACGTGACTTTACCGAAAGAACTAAGAATATGAATTACTGCAGTCACGAAAGCTTTAAATCACAAACCCACATCATTAACACGGACCCACATCATTAATAAGAAACTCACATCAACGCGAGGTTACATCTTTACCACTCACCCACAACACTGGACATCTGTGAGAAAGAGCTGTATAGCTCATCTGACTCCAGTATAAATATTCTGATTCTGACATGAACTCACATCGTCACGACTCACTCACAACACACCACCACCACTATCAGTAACACCACTAACGCCACCACTCCTCCTGCCAGTACACTACACAGACACACACGTCCTCACCACTCACATCACCACTCACATCACCACTCACCTACAGTTCCTCACTTCCTCCAGAGAGTCGCTGCTTCTGTCGTCTCGGTGCTTCTCTACCGCCACATGTGAGAAAAAAGATCGGCAGAAGCAAGTGGGGGCGGGGCTCGGTGATCACGCCCTCAGTGACGCAATATCCTGTGAGACCCTCCCCCCCAGCACCTTCCCCCTCTCTACGCCCCCTCCCCCACTAACACCACCAAAGCCAAAGCTCCCGCGTATTTAGCCTTAACAGAGCATTACTAACAACAACCCCACCACTAACAACGCCACCACCAATAACAACCCCACCACCAATAACAACCCCACCACTAATAACAACCCCACCACTAACAACCACACCACCACTACCACACCACCACTAATACACAGTTCTGATCCACTCCTCAGCTGCTCCCCACACGCGATGCTTCTGCTGCTCTCTCTACTTCCGCTTCCGCCGGTGAACGTGGCGCCAACTTCTGAAGCGGTTCGCTGCCTGGGCCTCCTCTGGGTCGACTCAGCCTGAAGGTGAGAACCTCGCATGGTGTGGACACCTCAGCAGTGGTGGAGGAGAGACAAAGGCGGCCCACAGCCGTAGGCTTCTAAACAGCTGCTGGGCTCACGGCATCGGTTCAAGCAGAGCCCGGCTCTGCTGCTGAGGCACTGAAGGTGGAAAGCGGCCCAGCGTGGCGCTCGAGTTGACCCATTGCTGCTGATGATAGGCTGATGGGATCAGTCAAATATACTTTTTCATCTTTGCAAGGAAGGGTTTATTGTGAAGGAGGCGAATCGCGTGCTGGCGGAGGAGGCCTCCACTAGACGCCGCTAATTAGGGTATTTGGTCTACTCTTCCACGCTGATCTCCACGTTTTGGAGCAAGGTGGGCGTACCCCCACTTTACCCCACCACATGCGGGTCGTTAGCTCACTGGACTTGCACTGCAGAGGTGCAGGTTCGATTCCATCGCCCACACACCCACCCACTCACTTGCCCACTCACCAACTCACCCACTAACCCATCTATCCACCCACCCACAGGGACATGTGGAGACACACGGAGACACATGGACACACGGATACATAGAGCCTTGATAAAGTGGTTGTGTAGGTGGTGGTAGAGTATCAGCATCAATGTGGTTGTTGTGGTTATGTTGCTTGTTATGGTTGTGGTGGTTGAGGTGATGTTGGTTGTGGTGGTTTTGGATGTGGTGGCTGCAGTTATAGTTGTGGTTGTATCGCTGGTTGTAGTCGTGGTTCAGGTTTTAGTTGTGGTGTAGGTGGTTATGTTAGTTGTTATGGTCCTTTTGGTTGTCGTAATAATTGCGGTTGTGGGGGGTATATTTTTTGTGGCTATAGTTGTGTACGTGGAGGTTGGGGTTTTCATGGTTATAGTTACAGTTGTGGTTATGTTATTGGTGTTGTTATACTTGGGGTTGTGGTTATAATTGTGATTGTGGTCAAAGTTGTGATGGTTATGTTATGTTTTGTGGTTATAGTTGTGGTGAAGGTGGTTATGTTGGCTTTCATGGTTGTTGTATGTGTAGGGAGCGGTAGAGTAGCGGTTGAACGCCACGCCACGGACCCGAGGAAGTTCGATTCCCGCTCACGGCCAACACCAGTGATGATCATCTGAACCAGTCCAGGGCTTCCCCTACGTCGACTCTGCCTGTAATAAGTACCTGTTGTGGTGTGTAATAAACATCACCACTCGGGAGACAGACGGTCGGGTGTAGTGCTGGCCACCCACCTGCTTGTGTTCCACACTGCGGGCCTCCATAGGTGCTCGCTAACAGAACTTGCCCCAACAGTCTGTTATAGGCTATAGAATATTTTTTTGTCTTTTGTTGTTGTATGTGTGTTGAACTTCTTTCGAACCATATGTTGCCACCTGTGATAACCGGAGATGCCGTTATAGTTGTAGTGGTTATATTATGGTTGTGGTTATAGTTGTGTCTGGTTTTAGTGCTTAGAGTTGTGGTTATAGATATGGTTATAATTGTGGTTATAGTTGTGGGTGTGGTTATAATTGTAGTTGGTTTTGGTTATAGTTGTGGTTATAGTGGTTATGGTTGTTGGTTATGGTTGTGGCTGTGGTTACATTTGTGGTTACATTTGTGGTTTAATTTGTAGTTCTAGTTGTGGTTATTGGTTTGTGGTGGTGAGGCTGGTGCAGGTGGTGCGTTGGAGGCCACGTTCCATGCCCATGCGGTTCCAACAGCGATGGCTCCCTGTGCTATGTGGGTCACGTGAACTTGTCTCCCAGCATGCCTTGAAGTCATCATTATAGGAGCCCTCGCCTCCTCTACGCACTCTCCTCCTATCTCTCACCTCCTCCCTGTGTCTCCCCCTTTCTCTTTTTCCCAGGGTCTCCCTCATCTCTCTCCCCATGTCTCCTTTCTCTCCCCGTGTCTCACTCTTCTATCTCCCCCTGTCTCCCTCTTGCTTCTCGTGTCTCACTCACTCAGCCACCCACTCAGCCACTTACTCAACCACTCAGTCACTCAGCCACTCAATCACCCAGCCACTGACTCACTTAGCCACTCACTCAACCTCTCACTCAACCTCTCACTCACTCAACCACTCACTCAACCACTCACTCACGCAGCCACTCACTCACGCAGCCACTCACTCACCCAGCCACTCATTCACTCAGCCACTCACTCAACCACTCACTCACTCATTCAACCTGTCAATCACTCAACCACTCAGCCACCAACTCAGCCACCCACTCAACCACTCACTCACTCAGCCACTCAAACACTAACTTACTCAGCCACTCACTCAGCCACCCACTCAGCCACTCACTCAACCACTCAGTCACTCAGCCACTCAGTCACTCAGCCACTCACTCACTCAGCCTCTCACCAGCCACTCACTCAGCCACTCACTCAACCACTCACGTACTCAAGCTCTCAATCAACCACTCACTCACCCAGCCACTCACTCAGCTGCTTAGTCACTCTGCTACCCACTCACTCAACCACTCACTCATTCAGCCTCTCACTCAGCCACTCACTAGCTCAGCCACTCACTCCCTCAACCACTCAATCACTCAGCCACTCTCTCATTCAATCACTCACCTAGCCACCTGCTTATTTGTTTATTTTACCAGGTAAGGCCCGTAAGATATATCTCTTTTTCAGACGTAACCTGGCCACATATGATTGCCCAATTAAGTGGCATTTTACGTGCCAATTTATATCAGCAACTATAAATGTGGAGTGACAAACAGGAGCTGGACAAAAATTCACACAACGAAGGGGAGAGTGAGAGAAACATGCGAACTCCAAATATACAACAGGCATCAGGGTCAGGATTGTTGTATATATTGTCTTGAAAAATAATAAAAATGAAATGAAAAATGCAAAAGGTGTAATTTTCCAAAATTAGGTAATTATGTCAATTTATGCAATTACGCTAATTAGGCTCGGCTTTGTTGTCTAGGGGTATCAACAATCGTGATAGTTGTCAGTGATGTGTGGGTTCTGGGTCCATATTTGTCGTGTCACTGGGGATTATAATAGGCTGGTAGGGTGGGTTCATAATGGCCAGGTAGGGTGGGGTTATAATGGCTAGGGAGGGTCAGTTCATAATGGCCAGGTAGGGTGGGGTTATAATGGCCAGTGAGAGTGGGGTTATAATGGCCAGGTAGGGTGGGGTAAAATGGCCTTGTCAGGGGTCCACCTCCTCCACCACCAGTTCCACCTCAACCTCCTCCACCTCCCACATCCTCGCAGGAACCCAGACCCAACAGGTGACATGGGTTGCCACGCTACGTGCAGGAGGAGGAGCTCATCACTTGAATGTGATGAGCAGTGAGCTCACCACTTGAATGTGACGAACAGTGAGCTTATCACTTGAATGTGAGATGCAGTGCGCTCATCACTTGAGTGTGACATGCAGTGAGCTCATCACTTGAATGTGACATGCAGGGAGCTCATCACATGAATGAATGGGACATGCAGTGAGCTCATCACTTGAATGTGACACGCAGTGAGCTCAACACTTGAATGTAACATGTAGAGCACTGACCACTTGAATGTGACATGCAGTGCGCTCATCATTTGAATGTGACATGCAGTGAGTTCGCCACTTGAATGTGACATGCAGTGAGCTCACCACTTGAATGTGACATGCAGTGCGCTTAACACTTGAATGTGACATGTAGTGCACTGACCACTTGAACGTCATGCAGTGCGCTCATCACTTGAATGTGACATGCAGTGAGCTCAACACTTGAAATGTGACATGCAGTGAGCTCATCACTTGAAAGTGACATGCAATGAGCTCACCACTTGAAAGTGACATGCAGTGCGCTCATCACTTGAATGTGACATGCAGTGAGTTCGCCACTTGAATGTGACATGCAGTGAGCTCACCACTTGAATGTGACATGCAGTGCGCTTAACACTTGAATGTGACATGTAGTGCACTGACCACTTGAACGTCATGCAGTGTGCTCATCACTTGAATGTGACATGCAGTGAGCTCAACACTTGAAATGTGACATGCAGTGAGCTCATCACTTGAAAGTGACATGCAATGAGCTCACCACTTGAAAGTGACATGCAGTGCGCTCATCACTTGAATGTGACATGCAGTGAGCTCGCCACTTGAATGTGACATGCAGTGAGCTCGCCACTTTAATGACATGCAGTGTGCTCATCACTTAAATGTGATATGCAGTGCGCTCATCACTTGAATGGGACATGCAGTGTGCTCATCACTTGAATGTGACATGCAGTGAACTCACCACTTCAACGTGACATGCAGTGCGCTCGTTACGTGAATATGACATGCAGTGAGCTCGCCACTTGAATGTGGCATGCAGTGAGCTCATCACTTGGACGTGACATGCAGTGTACTCATCACTTGAAAGTGACATGAATTGAGCTCATCACTTGAACATTACATGACATTTTCTACATCACACGACTATACTGACTATATATGATGGGGTATAGTTGTGTGATGTAGAAAAAAGTTTAGTTGGAGGCATATATTTTTTGTGACGTAAAATTGTAATGTATAATGACTTTTTGTTAATAGTAGGGTAGTTGCAGTTGCTTAGCGTCAATATACTAAATTCCTCTGCTGATATGTAACCTCAGCTTATTGGAGAGTATATTGAGTATATTGATTATATTGATGTAGTTTATATTTTAGTTTTTTTTTATCAGTTTACTACATGGTAGTCATTATATAGTGTAGTGTATACCCAGTTACTTAATGTTAACAGCTCAGATTATTGGAGAGTATATTTGTACATTGATTATATTGATGTAGTTTATATTTATTTTTTTCACATCGGTTTATTGCATGGTAGTAGGGTATGTGTAGTTCTTTAGAAACTCCCTTTTTTATTTTCCACATAATGCACTAGCTTGATACACGGTGGTTTGGGCTGTTGCAGTTCTTTATTATTAAAATTTTATCTCCCTTTATTAGTGCCAATCCTACATGATACACTAACAGAATATGACTTTGAGACCCCCCACCTGCCTACACATTCCACAAGGAGTAACTAATCCCATATCTGCATTTGTCATAAACATGCTAAATTCCTCTGTTATGTAAACTTCTTTATCAAGACGCTCTCCTCCTCCCACCCAATTTAAAATACGCTGCCAAGCTTAGCAGTGTTCGTTAGGACGCTGTCTTTCCGACAGCTCTGTTTCTTCACCTGAGGACGGCTGCTTGCGTTGTGGCCTAAACGTGAGAATTGTATTATATTATGTTTGATTTTTATTATTTTATTTTTTCCCTTCTACGTGACTTTACTGAAAGAACCAATAATATGGTGCATACCTACTTTTGGTGGGACCTGCTTTCCCTAGAGCAGTGCATACTGACTGTGGTAATACCTGCTATCACTACAGCATTGCATGCGGACTGGTGGTACCCTGCTATGACTACAGCATTGCATACTAACTGTGGTGGTATCCTGCTATGACTACAGCATTGCATGCTGACTGTGGTGGTATCCTGCTATGACTACAGCATTGTATGCTGACTGTGGTGGTATCCTGCTATGACTACAGCATTGCATACTGACTGCGGTGGTATCCTGCTATGACTTCAGCATTGCATACTGACTGCGGTGGTATCCTGCTATGACTACAGCATTGCATGCTGCGGCTGTATCCTGCTATGACTACAGCATTGCATGCTGACTGTGGTTGTATCCTGCTATGACTATAGCATTGCATGCTGACTGTGGTGGTATCCTGCTATGACTACAGCATTGCATGCTGACTGTGGTGGTATCCTGCTATGACTACAGCATTGCATGCTGACTGTGGTGGTATCCTGCTATGACTACAGCATTGCATACTGACTGCAGTGGTATCCTGCTATGACTTCTGCATTGCATACTGACTGCGGTGGTATCCTGCTATGACTACAGCATTGCATGATGACTGTGGTTGTGTCCTGCTATGACTACAGCATTGCATGCTGACTGTGGTGGTGTCCTGCTATGACTACAGCATTGCATGCTGACTGTGGTGGTATCCTGCTATGACTACAGCATTGCATGCTGACTGTAGTGGTATCCTGCTATGACTACAGCATTGCATGCTGACTGTGGTGGTATCCTGCTATGACTACAGCATTGCATACTGACTGCAGTGGTATCCTGCTATAACTTCAGCATTGCATACTGACTGCGGTGGTATCCTGCTATGACTACAGCATTGCATGCTGACTTTGGTTGTATCCTGCTATGACTACAGCATTGCATGCTGACTGTGGTGGTATCCTGCTATGACTATAGCAGTGCATGCTGACTATGGTGGTATCCTGCTATGACTACAGCATTGCATACTGACTGTGGTGGTATTCTGCTATGACTACAGCATTGCATACTGACTGTGGTAGTATCCGGCTATGACTACAGCATTGCATGCTGACTGGCGGTATCCTGCTATGACTACAGCATTGTGATGCTGACTGTGGTGGTATCCTGCTATGACTACAGCATTGCATGCTGACTGTGGTGGTATCCTGCTATGACTACAGCATTGCTTGCTGACTGTGGTGGTATCCTGCTATGACTACAGCATTGCATGCTGACTGTTGTCGTTTCCTGCTATGACTCAATCATTGCATGCTGACTGTGGTGGTTTCCTGCTATGACTACAGCATTGTTTGCTGACTGTGGTGGTATCCTGCTATGACTACAGCATTGCATGCTGACTGTGGTGGTATCCTGCTATGACTACAGCATTGCATACTGACTGCAGTGGTATCCTGCTATGACTTCAGCATTGCATACTGACTGCGGTGGTATCCTGCTATGATTACAGCATTGCATGATGACTGTGGTTGTATCCTGCTATGACTACAGCATTGCATGCTGACTGTGGTTGTATCCTGCTATGACTATAGCAGTGCATGCTCACTGTGGTTGTATCCTGCTATGACTACAGCATTGCATGCTGACTGTGGTGGTATCCTGCTATGACTACAGCATTGCATGCTGACTGTGGTGGTATCCTGCTATGACTACAGCATTGCATACTGACTGCAGTGGTATCCTGCTATAACTTCAGCATTGCATACTGACTGCGGTGGTATCCTGCTATGACTACAGCATTGCATGCTGACTGTGGTTGTATCCTGCTATGACTACAGCATTGCATGCTGACTGTGGTGGTGTCCTGCTATGACTATAGCAGTGCATGCTGAATATGGTGGTATCCTGCTATGACTACAGCATTGCATGCTGACTGGCGGTATCCTGCTATGACTACAGCATTGCATGCTGACTGTGGTGGTATCCTGCTATGACTACAGCATTGCTTGCTGACTGTGGTGGTATCCTGCTATGACTACAGCATTGCATGCTGACTGTGGTCGTTTCCTGCTATGACTCAATCATTGCATGCTGACTGTGGTGGTTTCCTGCTATGACTACAGCATTGCATGCTGACTGTGGTGGTATCCTGCTATGACTACAGCATTGCATGCTGACTGTGGTGGTATCCTGCTATGACTACAGCATTGCATACTGACTGCAGTGGTATCCTGCTATGACTTCAGCATTGCATACTGACTGCGGTGGTATCCTGCTATGACTACAGCATTGCATGATGACTGTGGTTGTATCCTGCTATGACTACAGCATTGCATGCTGACTGTGGTTGTATCCTGCTATGACTATAGCAGTGCATGCTCACTGTGGTGGTATCCTGCTATGACTACAGCATTGCATGCTGACTGTGGTGGTATCCTGCTATGACTACAGCATTGCATGCTGACTGTGGTGGTATCCTGCTATGACTACAGCATTGCATACTGACTGCAGTGGTATCCTGCTATAACTTCAGCATTGCATACTGACTGCGGTGGTATCCTGCTATGACTACAGCATTGCATTCTGACTGTGGTTGTATCCTGCTATGACTACAGCATTGCATGCTGACTGTGGTGGTATCCTGCTATGACTATAGCAGTGCATGCTGACTATGGTGGTATCCTGCTATGACTACAGCATTGCATACTGACTGTGGTGGTATTCTGCTATGACTACAGCATTGCATACTGACTGTGGTGGTATCCGGCTATGACTACAGCATTGCATGCTGACTGGTGGTATCCTGCTATGACTACAGCATTGTGATGCTGACTGTGGTGGTATCCTGCTATGACTACAGCATTGCATGCTGACTGTGGTGGTATCCTGCTATGACTACAGCATTGCTTGCTGACTGTGGTGGTATCCTGCTATGACTACAGCATTGCATGCTGACTGTGGTCGTTTCCTGCTATGACTCAATCATTGCATGCTGACTGTGGTTGTTTCCTGCTATGACTACAGCATTGTATGCTGACTGTGGTGGTATCCTGCTATGACTACAGCATTGCATGCTGACTGTGGTGGTATCCTGCTATGACTACAGCATTGCATGCTGACTGTGGTGGTATGCTGCTATGACTACAGCATTGCATACTGACGGTGGTGGTATCCTGCTATGACTACAGCATTGCATACTGACTGCGGTGGTATCCTGCTATGACTACAGCATTGCATGCTGTCTGCCGTTGTATCCTGCTATGACTTCAGCATTGCATGCTGACTGTGGTTGTATCCTGCTATGACTATAGCAGTGCATGCTGACTATGGTGATATCCTGCTATGACTACAGCATTGCATACTGACTGTGGTGGTATCCTGCTGTGATTACAGCATTGCATCCTGACTGTGGTGGTATCCTGCTATGACTACAGCATTGCATGCTGACTGGTGGTGTCCTGCTATGACTACAGCATTGCATACTGACTGTGGTGGTATCCTGCTATGACTACAGCATTGCATACTGACAGTGGTGGTATCCTGCTATGACTACAGCATTGTATACTGACTGCGGTGGTCTCCTGCTATGACTACAGCATTGCATGCTGACTGGTGGTTTCCTGCTATGACTACAGTATTGCATGCTGACGGTGGTGGTATCCTGCTATGATTACAGCAGTGCATACTTACTGTGGTACCTGCTATGATTACAGCAGTGCATACTGACTGGTGGTACATGCAATGATTACAGCAGTGGAAACTGCTGTTGTGGTACCTGCTATGATTACAGCACTGCATATTGTCGTGGTACCTGCTATGATTACAGCAGTGCATACTGACTGTGGTGGGACCTGCTATGATGACAGCATTGCATACTGACTGTGGTGGTATCCTGCTATGACTACAGCATTGCATGCTGACTGTGGTTGTATCCTGCTATGACTACAGCATGGCATGCTGACTGTGGTGGTATCCTGCTATGACTACAGCATTGCATGCTGACTGTGGATGTATCCTGCTATGACTACAGCATTGCATGCTGACTGTGGTGGTATCCTGCTATGACTACAGCATTGCATGCTAACTGTGGTTGTATCCTGCTATGACTATAGCAGTGCATGCTCACTGTGGTGGTATCCTGCTATGACTACAGCATTGCATGCTGACTGTGGTGGTATCCTGCTATGACTACAGCATTGCATGCTGACTGTGGTGGTATCCTGCTATGACTACAGCATTGCATACTGACTGCAGTGGTATCCTTCTATAGCTTCAGCATTGCATACTGACTGCGGTGGTATCCTGCTATGACTACAGCATTGCATGCTGACTGTAGTTGTATCCTGCTATGACTACAGCATTGCATGCTGACTGTGGTGGTATCCTGCTATGACTATAGCAGTGCATGCTGAATATGGTGGTATCCTGCTATGACTACAGCATTGTGATGCTGACTGTGGTGGTATCCTGCTATGACTACAGCATTGCATGCTGACTGTGGTGGTATCCTGCTATGACTACAGCATTGCGTGCTGACTGTGGTGGTATCCTGCTATGACTACAGCATTGTGATGCTGACTGTGGTGGTGTCCTGCTATGACTACAGCATTGCATGCTGACTGTGGTCGTTTCCTGCTATGACTCAAGCATTGCATGCTGACTGTGGTGGTATCCTGCTATGACTACAGCATTGTATGCTGACTGTGGTGGTATCCTGCTATGACTACAGCATTACATGCTGAGTGTGGTGGTACCCTGCTATGACTACAGCATTGCATGCTGACTGTGGTGGTATCCTGCTATGACTACAGCATTGCATACTGACGGTGGTGGTATCCTGCTATGACTACAGCATCGCATGCTGACTGTGGTGGTATCCTGCTATGACTACAGCATTGCATACTGACGGTAGTGGTATCCTGCTATGACTACAGCATTGCAGGCTGACTGTGGTGGTATCCTGCTATGACTTCAGCATTGCATGCTCACTGTGGTGGTATCCTGCTATGACTACAGCATTGCATGCTGACTGTGGTGGTATCCTGCTATGACTACAGCATTGCATGCTGACTGTGGTGGTATCCTGCTATGACTACAGCATTGCATACTGACTGCAGTGGTATCCTTCTATAGCTTCAGCATTGCATACTGACTGCGGTGGTATCCTGCTATGACTACAGCATTGCATGCTGACTGTAGTTGTATCCTGCTATGACTACAGCATTGCATGCTGACTGTGGTGGTATCCTGCTATGACTATAGCAGTGCATGCTGAATATGGTGGTATCCTGCTATGACTACAGCATTGTGATGCTGACTGTGGTGGTATCCTGCTATGACTACAGCATTGCATGCTGACTGTGGTGGTATCCTGCTATGACTACAGCATTGCGTGCTGACTGTGGTGGTATCCTGCTATGACTACAGCATTGTGATGCTGACTGTGGTGGTATCCTGCTATGACTACAGCATTGCATGCTGACTGTGGTCGTTTCCTGCTATGACTCAAGCATTGCATGCTGACTGTGGTGGTATCCTGCTATGACTACAGCATTGTATGCTGACTGTGGTGGTATCCTGCTATGACTACAGCATTACATGCTGACTGTGGTGGTATCCTGCTATGACTACAGCATTGCATGCTGACTGTGGTGGTATCCTGCTATGACTACAGCATTGCATACTGACTGTGGTGGTATCCTGCTATGACTACAGCATTGCATACTGACTGCAGTGGTATCCTTCTATAGCTTCAGCATTGCATACTGACTGCGGTGGTATCCTGCTATGACTACAGCATTGCATGCTGACTGTAGTTGTATCCTGCTATGACTACAGCATTGCATGCTGACTGTGGTGGTATCCTGCTATGACTATAGCAGTGCATGCTGAATATGGTGGTATCCTGCTATGACTACAGCATTGTGATGCTGACTGTGGTGGTATCCTGCTATGACTACAGCATTGCATGCTGACTGTGGTGGTATCCTGCTATGACTACAGCATTGCGTGCTGACTGTGGTGGTATCCTGCTATGACTACAGCATTGTGATGCTGACTGTGGTGGTATCCTGCTATGACTACAGCATTGCATGCTGACTGTGGTCGTTTCCTGCTATGACTCAAGCATTGCATGCTGACTGTGGTGGTATCCTTCTATGACTACAGCATTGTATGCTGACTGTGGTGGTATCCTGCTATGACTACAGCATTACATGCTGACCATGGTGGTATCCTGCTATGATTACAGCAGTGCATACTTACTGTGGTACCTGCTATGATTACAGCAGTGCATACTGACTGGTGGTACATGCTATGATTACAGCAGTGGAAACTGCTGTTGTGGTACCTGCTATGATTACAGCACTGCATATTGTCGTGGTACCTGCTATGATTACAGCAGTGCATACTGACTGTGGTGGGACCTGCTATGATGACAGCATTGCATACTGACTGTGGTGGTATCCTGCTATGACTACAGCATTGCATGCTGACTGTGGTTGTATCCTGCTATGACTACAGCATGGCATGCTGACTGTGGTGGTATCCTGCTATGACTACAGCATTGCATGCTGACTGTGGATGTATCCTGCTATGACTACAGCATTGCATGCTGACTGTGGTGGTATCCTGCTATGACTACAGCATTGCATGCTGACTGTGGTTGTATCCTGCTATGACTATAGCAGTGCATGCTCACTGTGGTGGTATCCTGCTATGACTACAGCATTGCATGCTGACTGTGGTGGTATCCTGCTATGACTACAGCATTGCATGCTGACTGTGGTGGTATCCTGCTATGACTACAGCATTGCATACTGACTGCAGTGGTATCCTTCTATAGCTTCAGCATTGCATACTGACTGCGGTGGTATCCTTCTATGACTACAGCATTGCATGCTGACTGTAGTTGTATCCTGCTATGACTACAGCATTGCAAGCTGACTGTGGTGGTATCCTGCTATGACTATAGCAGTGCATGCTGAATATGGTGGTATCCTGCTATGACTACAGCATTGTGATGCTGACTGTGGTGGTATCCTGCTATGACTACAGCATTGCATGCTGACTGTGGTGGTATCCTGCTATGACTACAGCATTGCGTGCTGACTGTGGTGGTATCCTGCTATGACTACAGCATTGTGATGCTGACTGTGGTGGTATCCTGCTATGACTACAGCATTGCATGCTGACTGTGGTCGTTTCCTGCTATGACTCAAGCATTGCATGCTGACTGTGGTCGTTTCCTGCTATAACTCAAGCATTGCATGCTGACTGTGGTGGTATCCTGCTATGACTACAGCATTGTATGCTGACTGTGGTGGTATCCTGCTATGACTACAGCATTACATGCTGACTGTGGTGGTATCCTGCTATGACTACAGCATTGCATGCTGACTGTGGTGGTATCCTGCTATGACTACAGCATTGCATACTGACTGTGGTGGTATCCTGCTATGACTACAGCATTGCATACTGACTGCAGTGGTATCCTTCTATAGCTTCAGCATTGCATACTGACTGCGGTGGTATCCTGCTATGACTACAGCATTGCATGCTGACTGTAGTTGTATCCTGCTATGACTACAGCATTGCGTGCTGACTGTGGTGGTATCCTGCTATGACTACAGCATTGTGATGCTGACTGTGGTGGTATCCTGCTATGACTACAGCATTGCATGCTGACTGTGGTCGTTTCCTGCTATGACTCAAGCATTGCATGCTGACTGTGGTGGTATCCTTCTATGACTACAGCATTGTATGCTGACTGTGGTGGTATCCTGCTATGACTACAGCATTACATGCTGACTGTGGTGGTATCCTGCTATGATTACAGCAGTGCATACTTACTGTGGTACCTGCTATGATTACAGCAGTGCATACTGACTGGTGGTACATGCTATGATTACAGCAGTGGAAACTGCTGTTGTGGTACCTGCTATGATTACAGCACTGCATATTGTCGTGGTACCTGCTATGATTACAGCAGTGCATACTGACTGTGGTGGGACCTGCTATGATGACAGCATTGCATACTGACTGTGGTGGTATCCTGCTATGACTACAGCATTGCATGCTGACTGTGGTTGTATCCTGCTATGACTACAGCATGGCATGCTGACTGTGGTGGTATCCTGCTATGACTACAGCATTGCATGCTGACTGTGGATGTATCCTGCTATGACTACAGCATTGCATGCTGACTGTGGTGGTATCCTGCTATGACTACAGCATTGCATGCTGACTGTGGTTGTATCCTGCTATGACTATAGCAGTGCATGCTCACTGTGGTGGTATCCTGCTATGACTACAGCATTGCATGCTGACTGTGGTGGTATCCTGCTATGACTACAGCATTGCATGCTGACTGTGGTGGTATCCTGCTATGACTACAGCATTGCATACTGACTGCAGTGGTATCCTTCTATAGCTTCAGCATTGCATACTGACTGCGGTGGTATCCTGCTATGACTACAGCATTGCATGCTGACTGTAGTTGTATCCTGCTATGACTACAGCATTGCATGCTGACTGTGGTGGTATCCTGCTATGACTATAGCAGTGCATGCTGAATATGGTGGTATCCTGCTATGACTACAGCATTGTGATGCTGACTGTGGTGGTATCCTGCTTTGACTACAGCATTGCATGCTGACTGTGGTGGTATCCTGCTATGACTACAGCATTGCGTGCTGACTGTGGTGGTATCCTGCTATGACTACAGCATTGTGATGCTGACTGTGGTGGTATCCTGCTATGACTACAGCATTGCATGCTGACTGTGGTCGTTTCCTGCTATGACTCAAGCATTGCATGCTGACTGTGGTGGTATCCTGCTATGACTACAGCATTGTATGCTGACTGTGGTGGTATCCTGCTATGACTACAGCATTACATGCTGACTGTGGTGGTATCCTGCTATGACTACAGCATTGCATGCTGACTGTGGTGGTATCCTGCTATGACTACAGCATTGCATACTGACGGTGGTGGTATCCTGCTATGACTACAGCATCGCATGCTGACTGTGGTGGTATCCTGCTATGACTACAGCATTGCATACTGACGGTAGTGGTATCCTGCTATGACTACAGCATTGCATGCTGACTGTGGTGGTATCCTGCTATGACTTCAGCATTGCATACTGACTGGGGTGGTATCCTGCTATGACTACAGCATTGCAAGATGACTGCCGTTGTATCCTGCTATGACTTCAGCATTGCATGCTGACTGTGGTTGTATCCTGCTATGACTATAGAAGTGCATGCTGACTATGGTGATATCCTGCTATGACTACAGCATTGCATACTGACTGTGGTGGTATCCTGCTATGATTACAGCATTGCATCCTGACTGTGGTGGTATGCTGCTATGACTACAGCATTGCATGCTGACTGTGGTCGTTTCCTGCTATGACTCAATCATTGCATGCTGACTGTGGTGGTTTCCTGCTATGACTACAGCATTGTATGCTGACTGTGGTGGTATCCTGCTATGACTACAGCATTGCATGCTGACTGTGGTGGTATCCTGCTATGACTACAGCATTGCATACTGACGGTGGTGGTATCCTGCTATGACTACAGCATTGCATGCTGACTGTGGTGGTATCCTGCTATGACTTCAGCATTGCATACTGACTGCGGTGGTATCCTGCTATGACTACAGCATTGCATGCTGACTGCCGTTGTATCCTGCTATGACTTCAGCATTGCATGCTGACTGTGGTTGTATCCTGCTATGACTATAGCAGTGCATGCTGACTATGGTGATATCCTGCTATGACTACAGCATTGCATACTGACTGTGGTGGTATCCTGCTGTGATTACAGCATTGCATCCTGACTGTGGTGGTATCCTGCTATGACTACAGCATTGCATGCTGACTGGTGGTGTCCTGCTATGACTACAGCATTGCATACTGACTGTGGTGGTATCCTGCTATGACTACAGCATTGCATACTGACAGTGGTGGTATCCTGCTATGACTACAGCATTGCATACTGACTGCGGTGGTCTCCTGCTGTGACTACAGCATTGCATGCTGACTGGTGGTTTCCTGCTATGACTACAGTATTGCATGCTGACGGTGGTGGTATCCTGCTATGATTACAGCAGTGCATACTTACTGTGGTACCTGCTATGATTACAGCAGTGCATACTGACTGGTGGTACCTGCTATGATTACAGCAGTGGAAACTGCTGTTGTGGTACCTGCTATGATTACAGCACTGCATATTGTCGTGGTACTTGCTATGATTACAGCAGTGCATACTGACTGTGGTGGGACCTGCTATGATGACAGCATTGCATACTGACTGTGGTGGTATCCTGCTATGACTACAGCATTGCATGCTGACTGTGGTTGTATCCTGCTATGACTACAGCATTGCATGCTGACTGTGGTGGTATCCTGCTATGACTATAGCAGTGCATGCTCACTGTGGTGGTATCCTGCTATGACTACAGCATTGCATGCTGACTGTGGTGGTATCCTGCTATGACTACAGCATTGCATGCTGACTGTGGTGGTATCCTGCTATGACTACAGCATTGCATACTGACTGCAGTGGTATCCTGCTATAACTTCAGCATTGCATACTGACTGCGGTGGTATCCTGCTATGACTACAGCATTGCATGCTGACTTTGGTTGTATCCTGCTATGACTACAGCATTGCATGCTGACTGTGGTGGTATCCTGCTATGACTATAGCAGTGCATGCTGACTATGGTGGTATCCTGCTATGACTACAGCATTGCATACTGACTGTGGTGGTATTCTGCTATGACTACAGCATTGCATACCGACTGTGGTAGTATCCGGCTATGACTACAGCATTGCATGCTGACTGGCGGTATCCTGCTATGACTACAGCATTGTGATGCTGACTGTGGTGGTATTCTGCTATGACTACAGCATTGCATGCTGACTGTGGTGGTATCCTGCTATGACTACAGCATTGCTTGCTGACTGTGGTGGTATCCTGCTATGACTACAGCATTGCATGTTGACTGTTGTCGTTTCCTGCTATGACTCAATCATTGCATGCTGACTGTGGTGGTTTCCTGCTATGACTACAGCATTGTTTGCTGACTGTGGTGGTATCCTGCTATGACTACAGCATTGCATGCTGACTGTGGTGGTATCCTGCTATGACTACAGCATTGCATACTGACTGCAGTGGTATCCTGCTATGACTTCAGCATTGCATACTGACTGCGGTGGTATCCTGCTATGACTACAGCATTGCATGATGACTGTGGTTGTATCCTGCTATGACTACAGCATTGCATGCTGACTGTGGTTGTATCCTGCTATGACTATAGCAGTGCATGCTCACTGTGGTTGTATCCTGCTATGACTACAGCATTGCATGCTGACTGTGGTGGTATCCTGCTATGACTACAGCATTGCATGCTGACTGTGGTGGTATCCTGCTATGACTACAGCATTGCATACTGACTGCAGTGGTATCCTGCTATAACTTCAGCATTGCATACTGACTGCGGTGGTATCCTGCTATGACTACAGCATTGCATGCTGACTGTGGTTGTATCCTGCTATGACTACAGCATTGCATGCTGACTGTGGTGGTGTCCTGCTATGACTATAGCAGTGCATGCTGAATATGGTGGTATCCTGCTATGACTACAGCATTGCATGCTGACTGGCGGTATCCTGCTATGACTACAGCGTTGCATGCTGACTGTGGTGGTATCCTGCTATGACTACAGCATTGCTTGCTGACTGTGGTGGTATCCTGCTATGACTACAGCATTGCATGCTGACTGTGGTCGTTTCCTGCTATGACTCAATCATTGCATGGTGACTGTGGTGGTTTCCTGCTATGACTACAGCATTGCATGCTGACTGTGGTGGTATCCTGCTATGACTACAGCATTGCATGCTGACTGTGGTGGTATACTGCTATGACTACAGCATTGCATGCTGACTGTGGTGATATCCTGCTATGACTACAGCATTGCATACTGACTGCAGTGGTATCCTGCTATAACTTCAGCATTGCATACTGACTGCGGTGGTATCCTGCTATGACTACAGCATTGCATGCTGACTGTGGTTGTATCCTGCTATGACTACAGCATTGCATGCTGACTGTGGTGGTATCCTGCTATGACTATAGCAATGCATGCTGACTATGGTGGTATCCTGCTATGACTACAGCATTGCATACTGACTGTGGTGGTATTCTGCTATGACTACAGCATTGCATACTGACTGTGGTGGTATCCGGCTATGACTACAGCATTGCATGCTGACTGGCGGTATCCTGCTATGACTACAGCATTGTGATGCTGACTGTGGTGGTATCCTGCTATGACTACAGCATTGCATGCTGACTGTGGTGGTATCCTGCTATGACTACAGCATTGCTTGCTGACTGTGGTGGTATCCTGCTATGACTACAGCATTGCATGCTGACTGTGGTCGTTTCCTGCTATGACTCAATCATTGCATGCTGACTGTGGTTGTTTCCTGCTATGACTACAGCATTGTATGCTGACTGTGGTGGTATCCTGCTATGACTACAGCATTGCATGCTGACTGTGGTGGTATCCTGCTATGACTACAGCATTGCATACTGACGGTGGTGGTATCCTGCTATGACTACAGCATTGCATGCTTACTGTGGTGGTATCCTGCTATGACTTCAGCATTGCATACTGACTGCGGTGGTATCCTGCTATGACTACAGCATTGCATGCTGACTGCCGTTGTATCCTGCTATGACTTCAGCATTGCATGCTGACTGTGGTTGTATCCTGCTATGACTATAGCAGTGCATGCTGACTATGGTGATATCCTGCTATGACTACAGCATTGCATACTGACTGTGGTGGTATTTTGCTGTGATTACAGCATTGCATTCTGACTGTGGTGGTATCCTGCTATGACTACAGCATTGCATGCTGACTGGTGGTGTCCTGCTATGACTACAGCATTGCATACTGACTGTGGTGGTATCCTGCTATGACTACAGCATTGCATACTGACAGTGGTGGTATCCTGCTATGGCTACAGCATTGCATACTGACTGCGGTGGTCTCCTGCTATGACTACAACATTGCATGCTGACTGGTGGTTTCCTGCTATGACTACAGTATTGCATGCTGACGGTGGTGGTATCCTGCTATGATTACAGCAGTGCATACTTACTGTGGTACCTGCTATGATTACAGCAGTGCATACTGATTGGTGGTACATGCTATGATTACAGCAGTGGAAACTGCTGTTGTGGTACCTGCTATGATTACAGCACTGCATATTGTCATGGTACCTGCTATGATTACAGCAGTGCATACTGACTGTGGTGGGACCTGCTATGATGACAGCATTGCATACTGACTGTGGTGGTATCCTGCTATGACTACAGCATTGCATGCTGACTGTGGTTGTATCCTGCTATGACTACAGCATGGCATGCTGACTGTGGTGGTATCCTGCTATGACTACAGCATTGCATGCTGAATGTGGTGGTATCCTGCTATGACTACAGCATTGCATGCTGACTGTGGTTGTATCCTGCTATGACTATAGCAGTGCATGCTCACTGTGGTGGTATCCTGCTATGACTACAGCATTGCATGCTGACTGTGGTGGTATCCTGCTATGACTACAGCATTGCATGCTGACTGTGGTGGTATCCTGCTATGACTACAGCATTGCATACTGACTGCAGTGGTATCCTTCTATAGCTTCAGCATTGCATACTGACTGCGGTGGTATCCTGCTATGACTAGAGCATTGCATGCTGACTGTAGTTGTATCCTGCTATGACTACAGCATTGCATGCTGACTGTGGTGGTATCCTGCTATGACTATAGCAGTGCATGCTGAATATGGTGGTATCCTGCTATGACTACAGCATTGTGATGCTGACTGTGATGGTATCCTGCTATGACTACAGCATTGCATGCTGACTGTGGTGGTATCCTGCTATGACTACAGCATTGCGTGCTGACTGTGGTGGTATCCTGCTATGACTACAGCATTGTGATGCTGACTGTGGTGGTATCCTGCTATGACTACAGCATTGCATGCTGACTGTAGTCGTTTCCTGCTATGACTCAAGCATTGCATGCTGACTGTGGTGGTATCCTGCTATGACTACAGCATTGTATGCTGACTGTGGTGGTATCCTGCTATGACTACAGCATTACATGCTGACTGTGGTGGTATCCTGCTATGACTACAGCATTGCATGCTGACTGTGGTGGTATCCTGCTATGACTACAGCATTGCATGCTGACTGTGGTGGTATCCTGCTATGACTACAGCATTGCATACTGACTGCAGTGGTATCCTGCTATGACTTCAGCATTGCATACTGACTGCGGTGGTATCCTGCTATGACTACAGCATTGCATGATGACTGTGGTTGTATCCTGCTATGACTACAGCATTGCATGCTGACTGTGGTTGTATCCTGCTATGACTATAGCAGTGCATGCTCACTGTGGTTGTATCCTGCTATGACTACAGCATTGCATGCTGACTGTGGTGGTATCCTGCTATGACTACAGCATTGCATGCTGACTGTGGTGGTATCCTGCTATGACTACAGCATTGCATACTGACTGCAGTGGTATCCTGCTATAACTTCAGCATTGCATACTGACTGCGGTGGTATCCTGCTATGACTACAGCATTGCATGCTGACTGTGGTTGTATCCTGCTATGACTACAGCATTGCATCCTGACTGTGGTGGTGTCCTGCTATGACTATAGCAGTGCATGCTGAATATGGTGGTATCCTGCTATGACTACAGCATTGCATGCTGACTGGCGGTATCCTGCTATGACTACAGCGTTGCATGCTGACTGTGGTGTTATCCTGCTATGACTACAGCATTGCTTGCTGACTGTGGTGGTATCCTGCTATGACTACAGCATTGCATGCTGACTGTGGTCGTTTCCTGCTATGACTACAGCATTGCATGCTGACTGTGGTGGTATCCTGCTATGACTACAGCATTGCATACTGACTGCAGTGGTATCCTGCTATAACTTCAGCATTGCATACTGACTGCGATGGTATCCTGCTATGACTACAGCATTGCATGCTGACTGTGGTTGTATCCTGCTATGACTACAGCATTGCATGCTGACTGTGGTGGTGTCCTGCTATGACTATAGCAGTGCATGCTGAATATGGTGGTATCCTGCTATGACTACAGCATTGCATGCTGACTGGCGGTATCCTGCTATGACTACAGCGTTGCATGCTGACTGTGGTGGTATCCTGCTATGACTACAGCATTGCTTGCTGACTGTGGTGGTATCCTGCTATGACTACAGCATTGCATGCTGACTGTGGTCGTTTCCTGCTATGACTCAATCATTGCATGCTGACTGTGGTGGTTTCCTGCTATGACTACAGCATTGCATGCTGACTGTGGTGGTATCCTGCTATGACTACAGCATTGCATGCTGACTGTGGTGGTATACTGCTATGACTACAGCATTGCATGCTGACTGTGGTGATATCCTGCTATGACTACAGCATTGCATACTGACTGCAGTGGTATCCTGCTATAACTTCAGCATTGCATACTGACTGCGGTGGTATCCTGCTATGACTACAGCATTGTATGCTGACTGTGGTGGTATCCTGCTATGACTACAGCATTACATGCTGACTGTGGTGGTATCCTGCTATGACTACAGCATTGCATGCTGACTGTGGTGGTATCCTGCTATGACTACAGCATTGCATGCTGACTGTGGTGGTATCCTGCTATGACTACAGCATTGCATACTGACTGCAGTGGTATCCTGCTATGACTTCAGCATTGCATACTGACTGCGGTGGTATCCTGCTATGACTACAGCATTGCATGATGACTGTGGTTGTATCCTGCTATGACTACAGCATTGCATGCTGACTGTGGTTGTATCCTGCTATGACTATAGCAGTGCATGCTCACTGTGGTTGTATCCTGCTATGACTACAGCATTGCATGCTGACTGTGGTGGTATCCTGCTATGACTACAGCATTGCATGCTGACTGTGGTGGTATCCTGCTATGACTACAGCATTGCATACTGACTGCAGTGGTATCCTGCTATAACTTCAGCATTGCATACTGACTGCGGTGGTATCCTGCTATGACTACAGCATTGCATGCTGACTGTGGTTGTATCCTGCTATGACTACAGCATTGCATGCTGACTGTGGTGGTGTCCTGCTATGACTATAGCAGTGCATGCTGAATATGGTGGTATCCTGCTATGACTACAGCATTGCATGCTGACTGGCGGTATCCTGCTATGACTACAGCGTTGCATGCTGACTGTGGTGTTATCCTGCTATGACTACAGCATTGCTTGCTGACTGTGGTGGTATCCTGCTATGACTACAGCATTGCATGCTGACTGTGGTCGTTTCCTGCTATGACTACAGCATTGCATGCTGACTGTGGTGGTATCCTGCTATGACTACAGCATTGCATACTGACTGCAGTGGTATCCTGCTATAACTTCAGCATTGCATACTGACTGCGGTGGTATCCTGCTATGACTACAGCATTGCATGCTGACTGTGGTTGTATCCTGCTATGACTACAGCATTGCATGCTGACTGTGGTGGTGTCCTGCTATGACTATAGCAGTGCATGCTGAATATGGTGGTATCCTGCTATGACTACAGCATTGCATGCTGACTGGCGGTATCCTGCTATGACTACAGCGTTGCATGCTGACTGTGGTGGTATCCTGCTATGACTACAGCATTGCTTGCTGACTGTGGTGGTATCCTGCTATGACTACAGCATTGCATGCTGACTGTGGTCGTTTCCTGCTATGACTCAATCATTGCATGCTGACTGTGGTGGTTTCCTGCTATGACTACAGCATTGCATGCTGACTGTGGTGGTATCCTGCTATGACTACAGCATTGCATGCTGACTGTGGTGGTATACTGCTATGACTACAGCATTGCATGCTGACTGTGGTGATATCCTGCTATGACTACAGCATTGCATACTGACTGCAGTGGTATCCTGCTATAACTTCAGCATTGCATACTGACTGCTGTGGTATCCTGCTATGACTACAGCATTGCATGCTGACTGTGGTTGTATCCTGCTATGACTACAGCATTGCATGCTGACTGTGGTGGTATCCTGCTATGACTATAGCAATGCATGCTGACTATGGTGGTATCCTGCTATGACTACAGCATTGCATACTGACTGTGGTGGTATCCGGCTATGACTACAGCATTGCATGCTGACTGGCGGTATCCTGCTATGACTACAGCATTGTGATGCTGACTGTGGTGGTATCCTGCTATGACTACAGCATTGCATGCTGACTGTGGTGGTATCCTGCTATGACTACAGCATTGCTTGCTGACTGTGGTGGTATCCTGCTATGACTACAGCATTGCATGCTGACTGTGGTTGTATCCTGCTATGACTACAGCATTGCATGCTGACTGTGGTGGTGTCCTGCTATGACTATAGCAGTGCATGCTGAATATGGTGGTATCCTGCTATGACTACAGCATTGCATGCTGACTGGCGGTATCCTGCTATGACTACAGCGTTGTATGCTGACTGTGGTGGTATCCTGCTATGACTACAGCATTGCTTGCTGACTGTGGTGGTATCCTGCTATGACTATAGCAATGCATGCTGACTATGGTGGTATCCTGCTATGACTACAGCATTGCATACTGACTGTGGTGGTATTCTGCTATGACTACAGCATTGCATACTGACTGTGGTGGTATCCGGCTATGACTACAGCATTGCATGCTGACTGGCGGTATCCTGCTATGACTACAGCATTGTGATGCTGACTGTGGTGGTATCCTGCTATGACTACAGCATTGCATGCTGACTGTGGTGGTATCCTGCTATGACTACAGCATTGCTTGCTGACTGTGGTGGTATCCTGCTATGACTACAGCATTGCATGCTGACTGTGGTCGTTTCCTGCTATGACTCAATCATTGCATGCTGACTGTGGTTGTTTCCTGCTATGACTACAGCATTGTATGCTGACTATGGTGGTATCCTGCTATGACTACAGCATTGCATGCTGACTGTGGTGGTATCCTGCTATGACTACAGCATTGCATACTGACGGTGGTGGTATCCTGCTATGACTACAGCATTGCATGCTGACTGTGGTTGTATCCTGCTATGACTACAGCATTGCATGCTGACTGTGGTGGTATCCTGCTATGACTATAGCAATGCATGCTGACTATGGTGGTATCCTGCTATGACTACAGCATTGCATACTGACTGTGGTGGTATCCGGCTATGACTACAGCATTGCATGCTGACTGGCGGTATCCTGCTATGACTACAGCATTGTGATGCTGACTGTGGTGGTATCCTGCTATGACTACAGCATTGCATGCTGACTGTGGTGGTATCCTGCTATGACTACAGCATTGCTTGCTGACTGTGGTGGTATCCTGCTATGACTACAGCATTGCATGCTGACTGTGGTTGTATCCTGCTATGACTACAGCATTGCATGCTGACTGTGGTGGTGTCCTGCTATGACTATAGCAGTGCATGCTGAATATGGTGGTATCCTGCTATGACTACAGCATTGCATGCTGACTGGCGGTATCCTGCTATGACTACAGCGTTGTATGCTGACTGTGGTGGTATCCTGCTATGACTGCAGCATTGCTTGCTGACTGTGGTGGTATCCTGCTATGACTACAGCATTGCATGCTGACTGTGGTCGTTTCCTGCTATGACTCAATCATTGCATGCTGACCTTGGTGGTATCCTGCTATGACTATAGCAATGCATGCTGACTATGGTGGTATCCTGCTATGACTACAGCATTGCATACTGACTGTGGTGGTATTCTGCTATGACTACAGCATTGCATACTGACTGTGGTGGTATCCGGCTATGACTACAGCATTGCATGCTGACTGGCGGTATCCTGCTATGACTACAGCATTGTGATGCTGACTGTGGTGGTATCCTGCTATGACTACAGCATTGCATGCTGACTGTGGTGGTATCCTGCTATGACTACAGCATTGCTTGCTGACTGTGGTGGTATCCTGCTATGACTACAGCATTGCATGCTGACTGTGGTCGTTTCCTGCTATGACTCAATCATTGCATGCTGACTGTGGTTGTTTCCTGCTATGACTACAGCATTGTATGCTGACTATGGTGGTATCCTGCTATGACTACAGCATTGCATGCTGACTGTGGTGGTATCCTGCTATGACTACAGCATTGCATACTGACGGTGGTGGTATCCTGCTATGACTACAGCATTGCATGCTGACTGTGGTGGTATCCTGCTATGACTACAGCATTGTATGCTGACTGTGGTGGTATCCTGCTATGACTACAGCATTACATGCTGACTGTGGTGGTATCCTGCTATGACTACAGCATTGCATGCTGACTGTGGTGGTATCCTGCTATGACTACAGCATTGCATGCTGACTGTGGTGGTATCTTGCTATGACTACAGCATTGCATACTGACTGCAGTGGTATCCTGCTATGACTTCAGCATTGCATACTGACTGCGGTGGTATCCTGCTATGACTACAGCATTGCATGATGACTGTGGTTGTATCCTGCTATGACTACAGCATTGCATGCTGACTGTGGTTGTATCCTGCTATGACTATAGCAGTGCATGCTCACTGTGGTTGTATCCTGCTATGACTACAGCATTGCATGCTGACTGTGGTGGTATCCTGCTATGACTACAGCATTGCATGCTGACTGTGGTGGTATCCTGCTATGACTACAGCATTGCATACTGACTGCAGTGGTATCCTGCTATAACTTCAGCATTGCATACTGACTGCGGTGGTATCCTGCTATGACTACAGCATTGCATGCTGACTGTGGTTGTATCCTGCTATGACTACAGCATTGCATGCTGACTGTGGTGGTGTCCTGCTATGACTATAGCAGTGCATGCTGAATATGGTGGTATCCTGCTATGACTACAGCATTGCATGCTGACTGGCGGTATCCTGCTATGACTACAGCGTTGCATGCTGACTGTGGTGGTATCCTGCTATGACTACAGCATTGCATGCTGACTGTGGTGGTATACTGCTATGACTACAGCATTGCATGCTGACTGTGGTGATATCCTGCTATGACTACAGCATTGCATACTGACTGCAGTGGTATCCTGCTATAACTTCAGCATTGCATACTGACTGCGGTGGTATCCTGCTATGACTACAGCATTGCATGCTGACTGTGGTTGTATCCTGCTATGACTACAGCATTGCATGCTGACTGTGGTGGTATCCTGCTATGACTATAGCAATGCATGCTGACTATGGTGGTATCCTGCTATGACTACAGCATTGCATACTGACTGTGGTGGTATTCTGCTATGACTACAGCATTGCATACTGACTGTGGTGGTATCCGGCTATGATTACAGCATTGCATGCTGACTGGCGGTATCCTGCTATGACTACAGCATTGTGATGCTGACTGTGGTGGTATCCTGCTATGACTACAGCATTGCATGCTGACTGTGGTGGTATCCTGCTATGACTACAGCATTGCTTGCTGACTGTGGTGGTATCCTGCTATGACTACAGCATTGCATGCTGACTGTGGTCGTTTCCTGCTATGACTCAATCATTGCATGCTGACTGTGGTTGTTTCCTGCTATGACTACAGCATTGTATGCTGACTGTGGTGGTATCCTGCTATGACTACAGCATTGCATGCTGACTGTGGTGGTATCCTGCTATGACTACAGCATTGCATACTGACGGTGGTGGTATCCTGCTATGACTACAGCATTGCATGCTGACTGTGGTGGTATCCTGCTATGACTTCAGCATTGCATACTGACTGCGGTGGTATCCTGCTATGACTACAGCATTGCATGCTGACTGCCGTTGTATCCTGCTATGACTTCAGCATTGCATGCTGACTGTGGTTGTATCCTGCTATGACTATAGCAGTGCATGCTGACTATGGTGATATCCTGCTATGACTACAGCATTGCATACTGACTGTGGTGGTATTTTGCTGTGAATACAGCATTGCATCCTGACTGTGGTGGTATCCTGCTATGACTACAGCATTGCATGCTGACTGGTGGTGTCCTGCTATGACTACAGCATTGCATACTGACTGTGGTGGTATCCTGCTATGACTACAGCATTGCATACTGACAGTGGTGGTATCCTGCTATGACTACAGCATTGCATACTGACTGCGGTGGTCTCCTGCTATGACTACAGCATTGCATGCTGACTGGTGGTTTCCTGCTATGACTACAGTATTGCATGCTGACCGTGGTGGTATCCTGCTATGATTACAGCAGTGCATACTTACTGTGGTACCTGCTATGATTACAGCAGTGCATACTGACTGGTGGTACATGCTATGATTACAGCAGTGGAAACTGCTGTTGTGGTACCTGCTATGATTACAGCACTGCATATTGTCGTGGTACCTGCTATGATTACAGCAGTGCATACTGACTGTGGTGGGACCTGCTATGATGACAGCATTGCATACTGACTGTGGTGGTATCCTGCTATGACTACAGCATTGCCTGCTGACTGTGGTTGTATCCTGCTATGACTACAGCATGGCATGCTGACTGTGGTGGTATCCTGCTATGACTACAGCATTGCATGCTGAATGTGGTGGTATCCTGCTATGACTACAGCATTGCATGCTGACTGTGGTTGTATCCTGCTATGACTATAGCAGTACATGCTCACTGTGGTGGTATCCTGCTATGACTACAGCATTGCATGCTGACTGTGGTGGTATCCTGCTATGACTACAGCATTGCATGCTGACTGTGGTGGTATCCTGCTATGACTACAGCATTGCATACTGACTGCAGTGGTATCCTTCTATAGCTTCAGCATTGCATACTGACTGCGGTGGTATCCTGCTATGACTAGAGCATTGCATGCTGACTGTAGTTGTATCCTGCTATGACTACAGCATTGCATGCTGAGTGTGGTGGTATCCTGCTATGACTATAGCAGTGCATGCTGAATATGGTGGTATCCTGCTATGACTACAGCATTGTGATGCTGACTGTGATGGTATCCTGCTATGACTACAGCATTGCATGCTGACTGTGGTGGTATCCTGCTATGACTACAGCATTGCGTGCTGACTGTGGTGGTATCCTGCTATGACTACAGCATTGTGATGCTGACTGTGGTGGTACCCTGCTATGACTACAGCATTGCATGCTGACTGTAGTCGTTTCCTGCTATGACTCAAGCATTGCATGCTGACTGTGGTGGTATCCTGCTATGACTACAGCATTGTATGCTGACTGTGGTGGTATCCTGCTATGACTACAGCATTACATGCTGACTGTGGTGGTATCCTGCTATGACTACAGCATTGCATGCTGACTGTGGTGGTATCCTGCTATGACTACAGCATTGCATGCTGACTGTAGTTGTATCCTGCTATGACTACAGCATTGCATGCTGACTGTGGTGGTATCCTGCTATGACTATAGCAGTGCATGCTGAATATGGTGGTATCCTGCTATGACTACAGCATTGTGATGCTGACTGTGGTGGTATCCTGCTATGACTACAGCATTGCATGCTGACTGTGGTGGTATCCTGCTATGACTACAGCATTACGTGCTGACTGGGGTGGTATCCTGCTATGACTACAGCATTGTGATGCTGACTGTGGTGGTATCCTGCTATGACTACAGCATTGCATGCTGACTGTGGTCGTTTCCTGCTATGACTCAAGCATTGCATGCTGACTGTGGTGGTATCCTGCTATGACTACAGCATTGTATGCTGACTGTGGTGGTATCCTGCTATGACTACAGCATTACATGCTGACTGTGGTGGTATCCTGCTATGACTACAGCATTGCATGCTGACTGTGGTGGTATCCTGCTATGACTACAGCATTGCATACTGACGGTGGTGGTATCCTGCTATGACTACAGCATCGCATGCTGACTGTGGTGGTATCCTGCTATGACTACAGCATTGCATACTGACGGTAGTGGTATCCTGCTATGACTACAGCATTGCATGCTGACTGTGGTGGTATCCTGCTATGACTTCAGCATTGCATACTGACTGCGGTGGTATCCTTCTATGACTACAGCATTGCATGCTGACTGCTGTTGTATCCTGCTATGACTTCAGCATTGCATGCTGACTGTGGTTGTATCCTGCTATGACTATAGAAGTGCATGCTGACTATGGTGATATCCTGCTATGACTACAGCATTGCATACTGACTGTGGTGGTATCCTGCTATGATTACAGCATTGCATCCTGACTGTGGTGGTATCCTGCTATGACTACAGCATTGCATGCTGACTGTGGTCGTTTCCTGCTATGACTCAATCATTGCATGCTGACTGTGGTGGTTTCCTGCTATGACTACAGCATTGTATGCTGACTGTGGTGGTATCCTGCTATGACTACAGCATTGCATGCTGACTGTGGTGGTATCCTGCTATGACTACAGCATTGCATACTGACGGTGGTGGTATCCTGCTATGACTACAGCATTGCATGCTGACTGTGGTGGTATCCTGCTATGACTTCAGCATTGCATACTGACTGCGGTGGCATCCTGCTATGACTACAGCATTGCATGCTGACTGCCGTTGTATCCTGCTATGACTTCAGCATTGCATGCTGACTGTGGTTGTATCCTGCTATGACTATAGCAGTGCATGCTGACTATGGTGATATCCTGCTATGACTACAGCATTGCATACTGACTGTGGTGGTATCCTGCTGTGATTACAGCATTGCATCCTGACTGTGGTGGTATCCTGATATGACTACAGCATTGCATGCTGACTGGTGGTGTCCTGCTATGACTACAGCATTGCATACTGACTGTGGTGGTATCCTGCTATGACTACACCATTGCATACTGACAGTGGTGGTATCCTGCTATGACTACATCATTGCATACTGACTGCGGTGGTCTCCTGCTATGACTACAGCATTGCATGCTGACTGGTGGTTTCCTGCTTTGACTACAGTATTGCATGCTGACGGTGGTGGTATCCTGCTATGATTACAGCAGTGCATACTTACTGTGGTACCTGCTATGATTACAGCAGTGCATACTGACTGGTGGTACCTGCTATGATTACAGCAGTGGAAACTGCTGTTGTGGTATCTGCTGTGATTACAGCACTGCATATTGTCGTGGTACTTGCTATGATTACAGCAGTGCATACTGACTGTGGTGGGACCTGCTATGATGACAGCATTGTATACTGACTGTGGTTGTATCCTGCTATGACTACAGCATTGCATGCTGACTGTGGTTGTATCCTGCTATGACTAGAGCATTGCATGCTGACTGTGGTGGTATCCTGCTTTGACTACAGCATTGCATTCTGACTGTGGTTGTATCCTGCTATGACTATAGCAGTGCATACTGACTGCGGTGGTATCCTGCTATGACTACAGTATTGCATGCTGACTGTAGTTGTATCCTACTATGCCTACAGCATTGCATGCTGACTGTGGTGGTATCCTGCTATGACTACAGCATTGCATGCTGACTGTGGTGGTATCCTGCTATGACTACAGTATTGCATGCTGACTGTGGTGGTATCCTGCTATGACTATAGCAGTGCATACTGACTGCGGTGGTATCCTGCTATGACTACAGTATTGCATGCTGACTGTGGTGGTATCCTGCTATGACTACAGCATTGCATGCTGACTGTAGTTGTATCCTGCTATGACTACAGCATTGCATGCTGACTGTGGTGGTATCCTGCTATGACTATAGCAGTGCATGCTGACTATGGTGGTATCCTGCTATGACTACAGCATTGTGATGCTGACTGTGGTGGTATCCTGCTATGACTACAGCATTGCATGCTGACTGTGGTGGTGTCCTGCTATGACTACAGCATTGCGTGCTGACTGTGGTGGTATCCTGCTATGACTACAGCATTGCATGCTGACTGTGGTCGTTTCCTGCTATGACTCAAGCATTGCATGCTGACTGTGGTGGTATCCTGCTATGACTACAGCATTGTATGCTGACCTTGGTGGTATCCTGCTATGACTACAGCATTACATGCTGACTGTGGTGGTATCCTGCTATGACTACAGCATTGCATGCTGCCTGTGGTGGTATCCTGCTATGACTAAAGCATTGCATACTGACGGTGGTGGTATCCTGCTATGACTACAGCATCGCATGCTGACTGTGGTGGTATCCTGCTATGACTACAGCATTGCATACTGACGGTAGTGGTATCCTGCTATGACTACAGCATTGCATTCTGACTGTGGTGGTATCCTGCTATGACTTCAGCATTGCATACTGACTGCGGTGGTATCCTGCTATGACTACAGCATTGCATGCTGACTGGTGGTTTCCTGTTATGACTACAGTATTGCATGCTGACGGTGGTGGTATCCTGCTATGATTACAGCAGTGCATACTTACTGTGGTACCTGCTATGATTACAGCAGCGCATACTGACTGGTGGTACCTGCTATGATTACAGCAGTGGAAATTGCTGTTGTGGTACCTGCTATGATTACAGCACTGCATATTGTCGTGGTACCTGCTATGATTACAGCAGTGCATACTGACTGTGGTGGGACCTGCTATGATGACAGCATTGCATACTGACTGTGGTGGTATCCTGCTATGACTACAGCATTGCATGCTGACTGTGGTTGTATCCTGCTATGACTACAGCATTGCATGCTGACTGTGGTGGTATCCTGCTATGACTACAGCATTGCATGCTGACTGTGGATGTATCCTGCTATGACAACAGCATTGCATGCTGACTGTGGTGGTATCCTGCTATGACTACAGCATTGTATGCTGACTGTGGTGGTATCCTGCTATGACTACAGCATTGCATGCTGACTGTGGTGGTATCCTGCTATGACTACAGCATTGCATACTGACGGTGGTGGTATCCTGCTGTGATTACAGCATTGCATCCTGACTGTGGTGGTATCCTGCTATGACTACAGCATTGCATGCTGACTGGTGGTGTCCTGCTATGACTACAGCATTGCATACTGACTGTGGTGGTATCCTGCTATGACTACAGCATTGCATACTGACAGTGGTGGTATCCTGCTATGACTACAGCATTGCATACTGACTGCGGTGGTCTCCTGCTATGACTACAGCATTGCATGCTGACTGGTGGTTTCCTGCTATGACTACAGTATTGCATGCTGACGGTGGTGGTATCCTGCTATGATTACAGCAGTGCATACTTACTGTGGTACCTGCTATGATTACAGCAGTGCATACTGACTGGTGGTACCTGCTATGATTACAGCAGTGGAAACTGCTGTTGTGGTACCTGCTATGATTACAGCACTGCATATTGTCGTGGTACCTGCTATGATTACAGCAGTGCATACTGACTGTGGTGGGACCTGCTATGATGACAGCATTGCATACTGACTGTGGTCGTATCCTGCTATGACTACAGCATTGCATGCTGACTGTGGTTGTATCCTGCTATGACTACAGCATTGCATGCTGACTGTGGTGGTATCCTGCTATGACTACAGCATTGCATGCTGACTGTGGATGTATCCTGCTATGACTACAGCATTGCATGCTGACTGTGGTGGTATCCTGCTATGACTACAGCATTGTATGCTGACTGTGGTGGTATCCTGCTATGACTACAGCATTGCATGCTGACTGTGGTGGTATCCTGCTATGACTACAGCATTGCATACTGACGGTGGTGGTATCCTGCTATGACTACAGCATTGCATGCTGACTGTGGTGGTATCCTGCTATGACTACAGCATTGCATGCTGACTGTGGTGGTATCCTGCTATGACTTCAGCATTGCACTTGACTGCGGTGGTATCCTGCTATGACTACAGCATTGCATGCTGACTGTGGTGGTATCCTGCTATGACTACAGCATTGCATGCTGACTGTAGTTGTATCCTGCTATGACTACAGCATTGCATGCTGACTGTGGTGGTATCCTGCTATGACTATAGCAGTGCATGCTGAATATGGTGGTATCCTGCTATGACTACAGCATTGTGATGCTGACTGTGGTGGTATCCTGCTATGACTACAGCATTGCATGCTGACTGTGGTGGTATCCTGCTATGACTACAGCATTGCGTGCTGACTGGGGTGGTATCCTGCTATGACTACAGCATTGTGATGCTGACTGTGGTGGTATCCTGCTATGACTACAGCATTGCATGCTGACTGTGGTCGTTTCATGCTATGACTCAAGCATTGCATGCTGACTGTGGTGGTATCCTGCTATGACTACAGCATTGTATGCTGACTGTGGTGGTATCCTGCTATGACTACAGCATTACATGCTGACTGTGGTGGTATCCTGCTATGACTACAGCATTGCATGCTGACTGTGGTGGTATCCTGCTATGACTACAGCATTGCATACTGACGGTGGTGGTATCCTGCTATGACTACAGCATCGCATGCTGACTGTGGTGGTATCCTGCTATGACTACAGCATTGCATACTGACGGTAGTGGTATCCTGCTATGACTACAGCATTGCATGCTGACTGTGGTGGTATCCTGCTATGACTTCAGCATTGCATACTGACTGCGGTGGTATCCTGCTATGACTACAGCATTGCATGCTGACTGCCGTTGTATCCTGCTATGACTTCAGCATTGCATGCTGACTGTGGTTGTATCCTGCTATGACTATAGAAGTGCATGCTGACTATGGTGATATCCTGCTATGACTACAGCATTGCATACTGACTGTGGTGGTATCCTGCTATGATTACAGCATTGCATCCTGACTGTGGTGGTATCCTGCTATGACTACAGCATTGCATGCTGACTGTGGTCGTTTCCTGCTATGACTCAATCATTGCATGCTGACTGTGGTGGTTTCCTGCTATGACTACAGCATTGTATGCTGACTGTGGTGGTATCCTGCTATGACTACAGCATTGCATGCTGACTGTGGTGGTATCCTGCTATGACTACAGCATTGCATACTGACGGTGGTGGTATCCTGCTATGACTACAGCATTGCATGCTGACTGTGGTGGTATCCTGCTATGACTTCAGCATTGCATACTTACTGCGGTGGCATCCTGCTATGACTACAGCATTGCATGCTGACTGCCGTTGTATCCTGCTATGACTATAGCAGTGCATGCTGACTATGGTGATATCCTGCTATGACTACAGCATTGCATACTGACTGTGGTGGTATCCTGCTGTGATTACAGCATTGCATCCTGACTGTGGTGGTATCCTGATATGACTACAGCATTGCATGCTGACTGGTGGTGTCCTGCTATGACTACAGCATTGCATACTGACTGTGGTGGTATCCTGCTATGACTACACCATTGCATACTGACAGTGGTGGTATCCTGCTATGACTACATCATTGCATACTGACTGCGGTGGTCTCCTGCTATGACTACAGCATTGCATGCTGACTGGTGGTGTCCTGCTTTGACTACAGTATTGCATGCTGACGGTGGTGGTATCCTGCTATGATTACAGCAGTGCATACTTACTGTGGTACCTGCTATGATTACAGCAGTGCATACTGACTGGTGGTACCTGCTATGATTACAGCAGTGGAAACTGCTGTTGTGGTACCTGCTGTGATTACAGCACTGCATATTGTCGTGGTACTTGCTATGATTACAGCAGTGCATACTGACTGTGGTGGGACCTGCTATGATGACAGCATTGTATACTGACTGTGGTGGTATCCTGCTATGACTACAGCATTGCATGCTGACTGTGGTTGTATCCTGCTATGACTAGAGCATTGCATGCTGACTGTGGTGGTATCCTGCTATGACTACAGCATTGCATTCTGACTGTGGTTGTATCCTGCTATGACTATAGCAGTGCATACTGACTGCGGTGGTATCCTGCTATGACTACAGTATTGCATGCTGACTGTAGTTGTATCCTGCTATGCCTACAGCATTGCATGCTGACTGTGGTGGTATCCTGCTATGACTACAGCATTGCATGCTGACTGTGGTGGTATCCTGCTATGACTACAGCATTGCATGCTGATTGTGGTGGTATCCTGCTATGACTACAGCATTGCATGCTGACTGTAGTTGTATCCTGCTATGACTACAGCATTGCATGCTGACTGTGGTGGTATCCTGCTATGACTATAGCAGTGCATGCTGACTATGGTGGTATCCTGCTATGACTACAGCATTGTGATGCTGACTGTGGTGGTATCCTGCTATGACTACAGCATTGCATGCTGACTGTGGTGGTGTCCTGCTATGACTACAGCATTGCGTGCTGACTGTGGTGGTATCCTGCTATGACTACAGCATTGCATGCTGACTGTGGTCGTTTCCTGCTATGACTCAAGCATTGCATGCTGACTGTGGTGGTATCCTGCTATGACTACAGCATTGTATGCTGACCTTGGTGGTATCCTGCTATGACTACAGCATTACATGCTGACTGTGGTGGTATCCTGCTATGACTACAGCATTGCATGCTGCCTGTGGTGGTATCCTGCTATGACTAAAGCATTGCATACTGACGGTGGTGGTATCCTGCTATGACTACAGCATCGCATGCTGACTGTGGTGGTATCCTGCTATGACTACAGCATTGCATACTGACGGTAGTGGTATCCTGCTATGACTACAGCATTGCATGCTGACTGTGGTGGTATCCTGCTATGACTTCAGCATTGCATACTGACTGCGGTGGTATCCTGCTATGACTACAGCATTGCATGCTGACTGGTGGTTTCCTGTTATGACTACAGTATTGCATGCTGACGGTGGTGGTATCCTGCTATGATTACAGCAGTGCATACTTACTGTGGTACCTGCTATGATTACAGCAGCGCATACTGACTGGTGGTACCTGCTATGATTACAGCAGTGGAAATTGCTGTTGTGGTACCTGCTATGATTACAGCACTGCATATTGTCGTGGTACCTGCTATGATTACAGCAGTGCATACTGACTGTGGTGGGACCTGCTATGATGACAGCATTGCATACTGACTGTGGTGGTATCCTGCTATGACTACAGCATTGCATGCTGACTGTGGTTGTATCCTGCTATGACTACAGCATTGCATGCTGACTGTGGTGGTATCCTGCTATGACTACAGCATTGCATGCTGACTGTGGATGTATCCTGCTATGACAACAGCATTGCATGCTGACTGTGGTGGTATCCTGCTATGACTACAGCATTGTATGCTGACTGTGGTGGTATCCTGCTATGACTACAGCATTGCATGCTGACTGTGGTGGTATCCTGCTATGACTACAGCATTGCATACTGACGGTGGTGGTATCCTGCTATGACTACAGCATTGCATGCTGACTGTGGTGGTATCCTGCTATGACTTCAGCATTGCATACTGACTGCGGTGGTATCCTGCTATGACTACAGCATTGCATGCTGACTGCCGTTGTATCCTGCTATGACTTCAGCATTGCATGCTGACTGTGGTTGTATCCTGCTATGACTATAGCAGTGCATGCTGACTATGGTGATATCCTGCTATGACTACAGCATTGCATACTGACTGTGGTGGTATCCTGCTGTGATTACAGCATTGCATCCTGACTGTGGTGGTATCCTGCTATGACTACAGCATTGCATGCTGACTGGTGGTGTCCTGCTATGACTACAGCATTGCATACTGACTGTGGTGGTATCCTGCTATGACTACAGCATTGCATACTGACAGTGGTGGTATCCTGCTATGACTACAGCATTGCATACTGACTGCGGTGGTCTCCTGCTATGACTACAGCATTGCATGCTGACTGGTGGTTTCCTGCTATGACTACAGTATTGCATGCTGACGGTGGTGGTATCCTGCTATGATTACAGCAGTGCATACTTACTGTGGTACCTGCTATGATTACAGCAGTGCATACTGACTGGTGGTACCTGCTATGATTACAGCAGTGGAAACTGCTGTTGTGGTACCTGCTATGATTACAGCACTGCATATTGTCGTGGTACCTGCTATGATTACAGCAGTGCATACTGACTGTGGTGGGACCTGCTATGATGACAGCATTGCATACTGACTGTGGTGGTATCCTGCTATGACTACAGCATTGCATGCTGACTGTGGTTGTATCCTGCTATGACTACAGCATTGCATGCTGACTGTGGTGGTATCCTGCTATGACTACAGCATTGCATGCTGACTGTGGATGTATCCTGATATGACTACAGCATTGCATGCTGACTGTGGTGGTATCCTGCTATGACTACAGCATTGTATGCTGACTGTGGTGGTATCCTGCTATGACTACAGCATTGCATGCTGACTGTGGTGGTATCCTGCTATGACTACAGCATTGCATACTGACGGTGGTGGTATCCTGCTATGACTACAGCATTGCATGCTGACTGTGGTGGTATCCTGCTATGACTTCAGCATTGCATACTGACTGCGGTGGTATCCTGCTATGACTACAGCATTGCATGCTGACTGCCGTTGTATCCTGCTATGACTTCAGCATTGCATGCTGACTGTGGTTGTATCCTGCTATGACTATAGCAGTGCATGCTGACTATGGTGATATCCTGCTATGACTACAGCATTGCATACTGACTGTGGTGGTATCCTGCTGTGATTAGAGCATTGCATCCTGACTGTGGTGGTATCCTGCTATGACTACAGCATTGCATGCTGACTGGTGGTGTCCTGCTATGACTACAGCATTGCATACTGACTGTGGTGGTATCCTGTTACGACTACAGCATTGCATACTGACAGTGGTGGTATCCTGCTATGACTATAGAATTGCATACTGACTGCGGTGGTCTCCTGCTATGACTACAGCATTGCATGCTGACTGGTGGTTTCCTGCTATGACTACAGTATTGCATGCTGACGGTGGTGGTATCCTGCTATGATTACAGCAGTGCATACTTACTGTGGTACCTGCTATGATTACAGCAGTGCATACTGACTGGTGGTACCTGCTATGATTACAGCAGTGGAAACTGCTGTTGTGGTACCTGCTATGATTACAGCACTGCATATTGTCGTGGTACCTGCTATGATTACAGCAGTGCATACTGACTGTGGTGGGACCTGCTATGATGACAGCATTGCATACTGACTGTGATGGTATCCTGCTATGACTACAGCATTGCATGCTGACTGTGGTTGTATCCTGCTATGACTACAGCATTGCATGCTGACTGTGGTGGTATCCTGCTATGACTACAGCATTGCATGCTGACTGTGGATGTATCCTGCTATGACTACAGCATTGCATGCTGACTGTGGTGGTATCCTGCTATGACTACAGCATTGCATGCTGACTGTGGTTGTATCCTGCTATGACTATAGCAGTGCATGCTCACTGTGGTGGTATCCTGCTATGATTACAGCATTGCATCCTGACTGTGGTGGTATCCTGCTATGACTACAGCATTGCATGCTGACTGTGGTCGTTTCCTGCTATGACTCAATCATTGCATGCTGACTGTGGTGGTTTCCTGCTATGACTACAGCATTGTATGCTGACTGTGGTGGTATCCTGCTATGACTACAGCATTGCATGCTGACTGTGGTGGTATCCTGCTATGACTACAGCATTGCATACTGACGGTGGTGGTATCCTGCTATGACTACAGCATTGCATGCTGACTGTGGTGGTATCCTGCTATGACTTCAGCATTGCATACTTACTGCGGTGGCATCCTGCTATGACTACAGCATTGCATGCTGACTGCCGTTGTATCCTGCTATGACTATAGCAGTGCATGCTGACTATGGTGATATCCTGCTATGACTACAGCATTGCATACTGACTGTGGTGGTATCCTGCTGTGATTACAGCATTGCATCCTGACTGTGGTGGTATCCTGATATGACTACAGCATTGCATGCTGACTGGTGGTGTCCTGCTATGACTACAGCATTGCATACTGACTGTGGTGGTATCCTGCTATGACTACACCATTGCATACTGACAGTGGTGGTATCCTGCTATGACTACATCATTGCATACTGACTGCGGTGGTCTCCTGCTATGACTACAGCATTGCATGCTGACTGGTGGTGTCCTGCTTTGACTACAGTATTGCATGCTGACGGTGGTGGTATCCTGCTATGATTACAGCAGTGCATACTTACTGTGGTACCTGCTATGATTACAGCAGTGCATACTGACTGGTGGTACCTGCTATGATTACAGCAGTGGAAACTGCTGTTGTGGTACCTGCTGTGATTACAGTACTGCATATTGTCGTGGTACTTGCTATGATTACAGCAGTGCATACTGACTGTGGTGGGACCTGCTATGATGACAGCATTGTATACTGACTGTGGTGGTATCCTGCTATGACTACAGCATTGCATGCTGACTGTGGTTGTATCCTGCTATGACTAGAGCATTGCATGCTGACTGTGGTGGTATCCTGCTATGACTACAGCATTGCATTCTGACTGTGGTTGTATCCTGCTATGACTATAGCAGTGCATACTGACTGCGGTGGTATCCTGCTATGACTACAGTATTGCATGCTGACTGTAGTTGTATCCTGCTATGCCTACAGCATTGCATGCTGACTGTGGTGGTATCCTGCTATGACTACAGCATTGCATGCTGACTGTGGTGGTATCCTGCTATGACTACAGCATTGCATGCTGACTGTGGTGGTATCCTGCTATGACTACAGCATTGCATGCTGACTGTAGTTGTATCCTGCTATGACTACAGCATTGCATGCTGACTGTGGTGGTATCCTGCTATGACTATAGCAGTGCATGCTGACTATGGTGGTATCCTGCTATGACTACAGCATTGTGATGCTGACTGTGGTGGTATCCTGCTATGACTACAGCATTGCATGCTGACTGTGGTGGTGTCCTGCTATGACTACAGCATTGCGTGCTGACTGTGGTGGTATCCTGCTATGACTACAGCATTGCATGCTGACTGTGGTCGTTTCCTGCTATGACTCAAGCATTGCATGCTGACTGTGGTGGTATCCTGCTATGACTACAGCATTGTATGCTGACCTTGGTGGTATCCTGCTATGACTACAGCATTACATGCTGACTGTGGTGGTATCCTGCTATGACTACAGCATTGCATGCTGCCTGTGGTGGTATCCTGCTATGACTAAAGCATTGCATACTGACGGTGGTGGTATCCTGCTATGACTACAGCATCGCATGCTGACTGTGGTGGTATCCTGCTATGACTACAGCATTGCATACTGACGGTAGTGGTATCCTGCTATGACTACAGCATTGCATGCTGACTGTGGTGGTATCCTGCTATGACTTCAGCATTGCATACTGACTGCGGTGGTATCCTGCTATGACTACAGCATTGCATGCTGACTGGTGGTTTCCTGTTATGACTACAGTATTGCATGCTGACGGTGGTGGTATCCTGCTATGATTACAGCAGTGCATACTTACTGTGGTACCTGCTATGATTACAGCAGCGCATACTGACTGGTGGTACCTGCTATGATTACAGCAGTGGAAATTGCTGTTGTGGTACCTGCTATGATTACAGCACTGCATATTGTCGTGGTACCTGCTATGATTACAGCAGTGCATACTGACTGTGGTGGGACCTGCTATGATGACAGCATTGCATACTGACTGTGGTGGTATCCTGCTATGACTACAGCATTGCATGCTGACTGTGGTTGTATCCTGCTATGACTACAGCATTGCATGCTGACTGTGGTGGTATCCTGCTATGACTACAGCATTGCATGCTGACTGTGGATGTATCCTGCTATGACAACAGCATTGCATGCTGACTGTGGTGGTATCCTGCTATGACTACAGCATTGTATGCTGACTGTGGTGGTATCCTGCTATGACTACAGCATTGCATGCTGACTGTGGTGGTATCCTGCTATGACTACAGCATTGCATACTGACGGTGGTGGTATCCTGCTATGACTACAGCATTGCATGCTGACTGTGGTGGTATCCTGCTATGACTTCAGCATTGCATACTGACTGCGGTGGTATCCTGCTATGACTACAGCATTGCATGCTGACTGCCGTTGTATCCTGCTATGACTTCAGCATTGCATGCTGACTGTGGTTGTATCCTGCTATGACTATAGCAGTGCATGCTGACTATGGTGATATCCTGCTATGACTACAGCATTGCATACTGACTGTGGTGGTATCCTGCTGTGATTACAGCATTGCATCCTGACTGTGGTGGTATCCTGCTATGACTACAGCATTGCATGCTGACTGGTGGTGTCCTGCTATGACTACAGCATTGCATACTGACTGTGGTGGTATCCTGCTATGACTACAGCATTGCATACTGACAGTGGTGGTATCCTGCTATGACTACAGCATTGCATACTGACTGCGGTGGTCTCCTGCTATGACTACAGCATTGCATGCTGACTGGTGGTTTCCTGCTATGACTACAGTATTGCATGCTGACGGTGGTGGTATCCTGCTATGATTACAGCAGTGCATACTTACTGTGGTACCTGCTATGATTACAGCAGTGCATACTGACTGGTGGTACCTGCTATGATTACAGCAGTGGAAACTGCTGTTGTGGTACCTGCTATGATTACAGCACTGCATATTGTCGTGGTACCTGCTATGATTACAGCAGTGCATACTGACTGTGGTGGGACCTGCTATGATGACAGCATTGCATACTGACTGTGGTGGTATCCTGCTATGACTACAGCATTGCATGCTGACTGTGGTTGTATCCTGCTATGACTACAGCATTGCATGCTGACTGTGGTGGTATCCTGCTATGACTACAGCATTGCATGCTGACTGTGGATGTATCCTGATATGACTACAGCATTGCATGCTGACTGTGGTGGTATCCTGCTATGACTACAGCATTGTATGCTGACTGTGGTGGTATCCTGCTATGACTACAGCATTGCATGCTGACTGTGGTGGTATCCTGCTATGACTACAGCATTGCATACTGACGGTGGTGGTATCCTGCTATGACTACAGCATTGCATGCTGACTGTGGTGGTATCCTGCTATGACTTCAGCATTGCATACTGACTGCGGTGGTATCCTGCTATGACTACAGCATTGCATGCTGACTGCCGTTGTATCCTGCTATGACTTCAGCATTGCATGCTGACTGTGGTTGTATCCTGCTATGACTATAGCAGTGCATGCTGACTATGGTGATATCCTGCTATGACTACAGCATTGCATACTGACTGTGGTGGTATCCTGCTGTGATTAGAGCATTGCATCCTGACTGTGGTGGTATCCTGCTATGACTACAGCATTGCATGCTGACTGGTGGTGTCCTGCTATGACTACAGCATTGCATACTGACTGTGGTGGTATCCTGTTACGACTACAGCATTGCATACTGACAGTGGTGGTATCCTGCTATGACTATAGAATTGCATACTGACTGCGGTGGTCTCCTGCTATGACTACAGCATTGCATGCTGACTGGTGGTTTCCTGCTATGACTACAGTATTGCATGCTGACGGTGGTGGTATCCTGCTATGATTACAGCAGTGCATACTTACTGTGGTACCTGCTATGATTACAGCAGTGCATACTGACTGGTGGTACCTGCTATGATTACAGCAGTGGAAACTGCTGTTGTGGTACCTGCTATGATTACAGCACTGCATATTGTCGTGGTACCTGCTATGATTACAGCAGTGCATACTGACTGTGGTGGGACCTGCTATGATGACAGCATTGCATACTGACTGTGATGGTATCCTGCTATGACTACAGCATTGCATGCTGACTGTGGTTGTATCCTGCTATGACTACAGCATTGCATGCTGACTGTGGTGGTATCCTGCTATGACTACAGCATTGCATGCTGACTGTGGATGTATCCTGCTATGACTACAGCATTGCATGCTGACTGTGGTGGTATCCTGCTATGACTACAGCATTGCATGCTGACTGTGGTTGTATCCTGCTATGACTATAGCAGTGCATGCTCACTGTGGTGGTATCCTGCTATGACTACAGCATTGCATGCTGACTGTGGTGGTATTTTGCTATGACTACAGCATTGCATGCTGACTGTGGTGGTATCCTGCTATGACTACAGCATTGCATACTGACTGCAGTGGTATCCTTCTATAACTTCAGCATTGCATACTGACTGCGGTGGTATCCTGCTATGACTACAGCATTGCATGCTGACTGTAGTTGTATCCTGCTATGACTACAGCATTGCATGCTGACTGTGGTAGTATCCTGCTATGACTATAGCAGTGCATGCTGACTATGGTGGTATCCTGCTATGACTACAGCATTGTGATGCTGACTGTGGTGGTATCCTGCTATGACTACAACATTGCATACTGACGGTGGTGGTATCCTGCTATGACTACAGCATTGCATGCTGACTGTGGTGGTATCCTGCTATGACTTCAGCATTGCATACTGACTGCGGTGGTATCCTGCTATGACTACAGCATTGCATGCTGACTGCCGTTGTATCCTGCTATGACTTCAGCATTGCATGCTGACTGTGGTTGTATCCTGCTATGACTATAGCAGTGCATGCTGACTATGGTGATATCCTGCTAAGACTACAGCATTGCATACTGACTGTGGTGGTATCCTGCTGTGATTACAGCATTGCATCCTGACTGTGGTGGTATCCTGCTATGACTACAGCATTGCATGCTGACTGGTGGTGTCCTGCTATGACTACGGCATTGCATACTGACTGTGGTGGTATCCTGCTATGACTACAGCATTGCATACTGACAGTGGTGGTATCCTGCTATGACTACAGCATTGCATACTGACTGCGGTGGTCTCCTGCTATGACTACAGCATTGCATGCTGACTGGTGGTTTCCTGCTATGACTACAGTATTGCATGCTGACGGTGGTGGTATCCTGCTATGATTACAGCAGTGCATACTTACTGTGGTACCTGATATGATTACAGCAGTGCATACTGACTGGTGGTACCTGCTATGATTACAGCAGTGGAAACTGCTGTTGTGGTACCTGCTATGATTACAGCACTGCATATTGTCGTGGTACCTGCTATGATTACAGCAGTGCATACTGACTGTGGTGGGACCTGCTACGATGACAGCATTGCATACTGACTGTGGTGGTATCCTGCTATGACTACAGCATTGCATGCTGACTGTGGTTGTATCCTGCTATGACTACAGCATTGCATGCTGACTGTGGTGGTATCCTGCTATGACTACAGCATTGCATGCTGACTGTGGATGTATCCTGCTATGACTACAGCATTGCATGCTGACTGTGGTGGTATCCTGCTATGACTACAGCATTGCATGCTGACTGTGGTTGTATCCTGCTATGACTATAGCAGTGCATGCTCAATGTGGTGGTATCCTGCTATGACTACAGCATTGCATGCTGACTGTGGTGGTATCTTGCTATGACTACAGCATTGCATGCTGACTGTGGTGGTATCCTGCTATGACTACAGCATTGCGTACTGACTGCAGTGGTATCCTTCTATAACTTCAGCATTGCATACTGACTGCGGTGGTATCCTGCTATGACTACAGCATTGCATGCTGACTGTAGTTGTATCCTGCTATGACTACAGCATTGCATGCTGACTGTGGTTGTATCCTGCTATGACTACAGCATTGCCTGCTGACTGTGGTGGTATCCTGCTATGACTACAGCATTGCATGCTGACTGTGGATGTATCCTGCTATGACTACAGCATTGCATGCTGACTGTGGTGGTATCCTGCTATGACTACAGCATTGCATGCTGACTGTGGTTGTATCCTGCTATGACTATAGCAGTGCATGCTCACTGTGGTGGTATCCTGCTATGACTACAGCATTGCATGCTGACTGTGGTGGTATCTTGCTATGACTACAGCATTGCATGCTGACTGTGGTGGTATCCTGCTATGACTACAGCATTGCATACTGACTGCAGTGGAATCCTTCTATAACTTCAGCATTGCATACTGACTGCGGTGGTATCCTGCTATGACTACAGCATTGCATGCTGACTGTAGTTGTATCCTGCTATGACTACAGCATTGCATGCTGACTGTGGTAGTATCCTGCTATGACTATAGCAGTGCATGCTGACTATGGTGGTATCCTGCTATGACTACAGCATTGTGATGCTGACTGTGGTGGTATCCTGCTATGACTACAGCATTGCATACTGACGGTGGTGGTATCCTGCTATGACTACAGCATTGCATGCTGACTGTGGTGGTATCCTGCTATGACTTCAGCATTGCATACTGACTGCGGTGGTATCCTGCTATGACTACAGCATTGCATGCTGACTGCCGTTGTATCCTGCTATGACTTCAGCATTGCATGCTGACTGTGGTTGTATCCTGCTATGACTATAGCAGTGCATGCTGACTATGGTGATATCCTGCTATGACTACAGCATTGCATACTGACTGTGGTGGTATCCTGCTGTGATTACAGCATTGCATCCTGACTGTGGTGGTATCCTGCTATGACTACAGCATTGCATGCTGACTGGTGGTGTCCTGCTATGACTACAGCATTGCATACTGACTGTGGTGGTATCCTGCTATGACTACAGCATTGCATACTGACAGTGGTGGTATCCTGCTATGACTACAGCATTGCATACTGACTGCGGTGGTCTCCTGCTATGACTACAGCATTGCATGCTGACTGGTGGTTTCCTGCTATGACTACAGTATTGCATGCTGACGGTGGTGGTATCCTGCTATGATTACAGCAGTGCATACTTACTGTGGTACCTGCTATGATTACAGCAGTGCATACTGACTGGTGGTACCTGCTCTGATTACAGCAGTGGAAACTGCTGTTGTGGTACCTGCTATGATTACAGCACTGCATATTGTCGTGGTACCTGCTATGATTACGCAGTGCATACTGACTGTGGTGGGACCTGCTACGATGACAGCATTGCATACTGACTGTCGTGGTATCCTGCTATGACTACAGCATTGCATGCTGACTGTGGTTGTATCCTGCTATGACTACAGCATTGCATGCTGACTGTGGTGGTATCCTGCTATGACTACAGCATTGCATGCTGACTGTGGATGTATCCTGCTATGACTACAGCATTGCATGCTGACTGTGGTGGTATCCTGCTATGACTACAGCATTGCATGCTGACTGTGGTTGTATCCTGCTATGACTATAGCAGTGCATGCTCACTGTGGTGGTATCCTGCTATGACTACAGCATTGCATGCTGACTGTGGTGGTATCTTGCTATGACTACAGCATTGCATGCTGACTGTGGTAGTATCCTGCTATGACTATAGCAGTGCATGCTGACTATGGCTGTATCCTGCTATGACTACAGCATTGTGATGCTGACTGTGGTGGTATCCTGCTATGACTACAGCATTGCATGCTGACTGTGGTGGTATCCTGCTTTGACTACAGCATTGCGTGCTGACTGTGGTGGTATCCTGCTATGACTACAGCATTGTGATACTGACTGTGGTGGTATCCTGCTATGACTATAGCAGTACATGCTCACTGTGGTGGTATCCTGCTATGACTACAGCATTGCATGCTGACTGTGGTGGTATCCTGCTATGACTACAGCATTGCATGCTGACTGTGGTGGTATCCTGCTATGACTACAGCATTGCATACTGACTGCAGTGGTATCCTTCTATAGCTTCAGCATTGCATACTGACTGCGGTGGTATCCTGCTATGACTAGAGCATTGCATGCTGACTGTAGTTGTATCCTGCTATGACTACAGCATTGCATGCTGAGTGTGGTGGTATCCTGCTATGACTATAGCAGTGCATGCTGAATATGGTGGTATCCTGCTATGACTACAGCATTGTGATGCTGACTGTGATGGTATCCTGCTATGACTACAGCATTGCATGCTGACTGTGGTGGTATCCTGCTATGACTACAGCATTGCGTGCTGACTGTGGTGGTATCCTGCTATGACTACAGCATTGTGATGCTGACTGTGGTGGTACCCTGCTATGACTACAGCATTGCATGCTGACTGTAGTCGTTTCCTGCTATGACTCAAGCATTGCATGCTGACTGTGGTGGTATCCTGCTATGACTACAGCATTGTATGCTGACTGTGGTGGTATCCTGCTATGACTACAGCATTACATGCTGACTGTGGTGGTATCCTGCTATGACTACAGCATTGCATGCTGACTGTGGTGGTATCCTGCTATGACTACAGCATTGCATGCTGACTGTAGTTGTATCCTGCTATGACTACAGCATTGCATGCTGACTGTGGTGGTATCCTGCTATGACTATAGCAGTGCATGCTGAATATGGTGGTATCCTGCTATGACTACAGCATTGTGATGCTGACTGTGGTGGTATCCTGCTATGACTACAGCATTGCATGCTGACTGTGGTGGTATCCTGCTATGACTACAGCATTACGTGCTGACTGGGGTGGTATCCTGCTATGACTACAGCATTGTGATGCTGACTGTGGTGGTATCCTGCTATGACTACAGCATTGCATGCTGACTGTGGTCGTTTCCTGCTATGACTCAAGCATTGCATGCTGACTGTGGTGGTATCCTGCTATGACTACAGCATTGTATGCTGACTGTGGTGGTATCCTGCTATGACTACAGCATTACATGCTGACTGTGGTGGTATCCTGCTATGACTACAGCATTGCATGCTGACTGTGGTGGTATCCTGCTATGACTACAGCATTGCATACTGACGGTGGTGGTATCCTGCTATGACTACAGCATCGCATGCTGACTGTGGTGGTATCCTGCTATGACTACAGCATTGCATACTGACGGTAGTGGTATCCTGCTATGACTACAGCATTGCATGCTGACTGTGGTGGTATCCTGCTATGACTTCAGCATTGCATACTGACTGCGGTGGTATCCTTCTATGACTACAGCATTGCATGCTGACTGCTGTTGTATCCTGCTATGACTTCAGCATTGCATGCTGACTGTGGTTGTATCCTGCTATGACTATAGAAGTGCATGCTGACTATGGTGATATCCTGCTATGACTACAGCATTGCATACTGACTGTGGTGGTATCCTGCTATGATTACAGCATTGCATCCTGACTGTGGTGGTATCCTGCTATGACTACAGCATTGCATGCTGACTGTGGTCGTTTCCTGCTATGACTCAATCATTGCATGCTGACTGTGGTGGTTTCCTGCTATGACTACAGCATTGTATGCTGACTGTGGTGGTATCCTGCTATGACTACAGCATTGCATGCTGACTGTGGTGGTATCCTGCTATGACTACAGCATTGCATACTGACGGTGGTGGTATCCTGCTATGACTACAGCATTGCATGCTGACTGTGGTGGTATCCTGCTATGACTTCAGCATTGCATACTGACTGCGGTGGCATCCTGCTATGACTACAGCATTGCATGCTGACTGCCGTTGTATCCTGCTATGACTTCAGCATTGCATGCTGACTGTGGTTGTATCCTGCTATGACTATAGCAGTGCATGCTGACTATGGTGATATCCTGCTATGACTACAGCATTGCATACTGACTGTGGTGGTATCCTGCTGTGATTACAGCATTGCATCCTGACTGTGGTGGTATCCTGATATGACTACAGCATTGCATGCTGACTGGTGGTGTCCTGCTATGACTACAGCATTGCATACTGACTGTGGTGGTATCCTGCTATGACTACACCATTGCATACTGACAGTGGTGGTATCCTGCTATGACTACATCATTGCATACTGACTGCGGTGGTCTCCTGCTATGACTACAGCATTGCATGCTGACTGGTGGTTTCCTGCTTTGACTACAGTATTGCATGCTGACGGTGGTGGTATCCTGCTATGATTACAGCAGTGCATACTTACTGTGGTACCTGCTATGATTACAGCAGTGCATACTGACTGGTGGTACCTGCTATGATTACAGCAGTGGAAACTGCTGTTGTGGTATCTGCTGTGATTACAGCACTGCATATTGTCGTGGTACTTGCTATGATTACAGCAGTGCATACTGACTGTGGTGGGACCTGCTATGATGACAGCATTGTATACTGACTGTGGTTGTATCCTGCTATGACTACAGCATTGCATGCTGACTGTGGTTGTATCCTGCTATGACTAGAGCATTGCATGCTGACTGTGGTGGTATCCTGCTTTGACTACAGCATTGCATTCTGACTGTGGTTGTATCCTGCTATGACTATAGCAGTGCATACTGACTGCGGTGGTATCCTGCTATGACTACAGTATTGCATGCTGACTGTAGTTGTATCCTACTATGCCTACAGCATTGCATGCTGACTGTGGTGGTATCCTGCTATGACTACAGCATTGCATGCTGACTGTGGTGGTATCCTGCTATGACTACAGTATTGCATGCTGACTGTGGTGGTATCCTGCTATGACTATAGCAGTGCATACTGACTGCGGTGGTATCCTGCTATGACTACAGTATTGCATGCTGACTGTGGTGGTATCCTGCTATGACTACAGCATTGCATGCTGACTGTAGTTGTATCCTGCTATGACTACAGCATTGCATGCTGACTGTGGTGGTATCCTGCTATGACTATAGCAGTGCATGCTGACTATGGTGGTATCCTGCTATGACTACAGCATTGTGATGCTGACTGTGGTGGTATCCTGCTATGACTACAGCATTGCATGCTGACTGTGGTGGTGTCCTGCTATGACTACAGCATTGCGTGCTGACTGTGGTGGTATCCTGCTATGACTACAGCATTGCATGCTGACTGTGGTCGTTTCCTGCTATGACTCAAGCATTGCATGCTGACTGTGGTGGTATCCTGCTATGACTACAGCATTGTATGCTGACCTTGGTGGTATCCTGCTATGACTACAGCATTACATGCTGACTGTGGTGGTATCCTGCTATGACTACAGCATTGCATGCTGCCTGTGGTGGTATCCTGCTATGACTAAAGCATTGCATACTGACGGTGGTGGTATCCTGCTATGACTACAGCATCGCATGCTGACTGTGGTGGTATCCTGCTATGACTACAGCATTGCATACTGACGGTAGTGGTATCCTGCTATGACTACAGCATTGCATTCTGACTGTGGTGGTATCCTGCTATGACTTCAGCATTGCATACTGACTGCGGTGGTATCCTGCTATGACTACAGCATTGCATGCTGACTGGTGGTTTCCTGTTATGACTACAGTATTGCATGCTGACGGTGGTGGTATCCTGCTATGATTACAGCAGTGCATACTTACTGTGGTACCTGCTATGATTACAGCAGCGCATACTGACTGGTGGTACCTGCTATGATTACAGCAGTGGAAATTGCTGTTGTGGTACCTGCTATGATTACAGCACTGCATATTGTCGTGGTACCTGCTATGATTACAGCAGTGCATACTGACTGTGGTGGGACCTGCTATGATGACAGCATTGCATACTGACTGTGGTGGTATCCTGCTATGACTACAGCATTGCATGCTGACTGTGGTTGTATCCTGCTATGACTACAGCATTGCATGCTGACTGTGGTGGTATCCTGCTATGACTACAGCATTGCATGCTGACTGTGGATGTATCCTGCTATGACAACAGCATTGCATGCTGACTGTGGTGGTATCCTGCTATGACTACAGCATTGTATGCTGACTGTGGTGGTATCCTGCTATGACTACAGCATTGCATGCTGACTGTGGTGGTATCCTGCTATGACTACAGCATTGCATACTGACGGTGGTGGTATCCTGCTATGACTACAGCATTGCATGCTGACTGTGGTGGTATCCTGCTATGACTTCAGCATTGCATACTGACTGCGGTGGTATCCTGCTATGACTACAGCATTGCATGCTGACTGCCGTTGTATCCTGCTATGACTTCAGCATTACATGCTGACTGTGGTTGTATCCTGCTATGACTATAGCAGTGCATGCTGACTATGGTGATATCCTGCTATGACTACAGCATTGCATACTGACTGTGGTGGTATCCTGCTGTGATTACAGCATTGCATCCTGACTGTGGTGGTATCCTGCTATGACTACAGCATTGCATGCTGACTGGTGGTGTCCTGCTATGACTACAGCATTGCATACTGACTGTGGTGGTATCCTGCTATGACTACAGCATTGCATACTGACAGTGGTGGTATCCTGCTATGACTACAGCATTGCATACTGACTGCGGTGGTCTCCTGCTATGACTACAGCATTGCATGCTGACTGGTGGTTTCCTGCTATGACTACAGTATTGCATGCTGACGGTGGTGGTATCCTGCTATGATTACAGCAGTGCATACTTACTGTGGTACCTGCTATGATTACAGCAGTGCATACTGACTGGTGGTACCTGCTATGATTACAGCAGTGGAAACTGCTGTTGTGGTACCTGCTATGATTACAGCACTGCATATTGTCGTGGTACCTGCTATGATTACAGCAGTGCATACTGACTGTGGTGGGACCTGCTATGATGACAGCATTGCATACTGACTGTGGTCGTATCCTGCTATGACTACAGCATTGCATGCTGACTGTGGTTGTATCCTGCTATGACTACAGCATTGCATGCTGACTGTGGTGGTATCCTGCTATGACTACAGCATTGCATGCTGACTGTGGATGTATCCTGCTATGACTACAGCATTGCATGCTGACTGTGGTGGTATCCTGCTATGACTACAGCATTGTATGCTGACTGTGGTGGTATCCTGCTATGACTACAGCATTGCATGCTGACTGTGGTGGTATCCTGCTATGACTACAGCATTGCATACTGACGGTGGTGGTATCCTGCTATGACTACAGCATTGCATGCTGACTGTGGTGGTATCCTGCTATGACTACAGCATTGCATGCTGACTGTGGTGGTATCCTGCTATGACTTCAGCATTGCACTTGACTGCGGTGGTATCCTGCTATGACTACAGCATTGCATGCTGACTGTGGTGGTATCCTGCTATGACTACAGCATTGCATGCTGACTGTAGTTGTATCCTGCTATGACTACAGCATTGCATGCTGACTGTGGTGGTATCCTGCTATGACTATAGCAGTGCATGCTGAATATGGTGGTATCCTGCTATGACTACAGCATTGTGATGCTGACTGTGGTGGTATCCTGCTATGACTACAGCATTGCATGCTGACTGTGGTGGTATCCTGCTATGACTACAGCATTGCGTGCTGACTGGGGTGGTATCCTGCTATGACTACAGCATTGTGATGCTGACTGTGGTGGTATCCTGCTATGACTACAGCATTGCATGCTGACTGTGGTCGTTTCATGCTATGACTCAAGCATTGCATGCTGACTGTGGTGGTATCCTGCTATGACTACAGCATTGTATGCTGACTGTGGTGGTATCCTGCTATGACTACAGCATTACATGCTGACTGTGGTGGTATCCTGCTATGACTACAGCATTGCATGCTGACTGTGGTGGTATCCTGCTATGACTACAGCATTGCATACTGATGGTGGTGGTATCCTGCTATGACTACAGCATCGCATGCTGACTGTGGTGGTATCCTGCTATGACTACAGCATTGCATACTGACGGTAGTGGTATCCTGCTATGACTACAGCATTGCATGCTGACTGTGGTGGTATCCTGCTATGACTTCAGCATTGCATACTGACTGCGGTGGTATCCTGCTATGACTACAGCATTGCATGCTGACTGCCGTTGTATCCTGCTATGACTTCAGCATTGCATGCTGACTGTGGTTGTATCCTGCTATGACTATAGAAGTGCATGCTGACTATGGTGATATCCTGCTATGACTACAGCATTGCATACTGACTGTGGTGGTATCCTGCTATGATTACAGCATTGCATCCTGACTGTGGTGGTATCCTGCTATGACTACAGCATTGCATGCTGACTGTGGTCGTTTCCTGCTATGACTCAATCATTGCATGCTGACTGTGGTGGTTTCCTGCTATGACTACAGCATTGTATGCTGACTGTGGTGGTATCCTGCTATGACTACAGCATTGCATGCTGACTGTGGTGGTATCCTGCTATGACTACAGCATTGCATACTGACGGTGGTGGTATCCTGCTATGACTACAGCATTGCATGCTGACTGTGGTGGTATCCTGCTATGACTTCAGCATTGCATACTTACTGCGGTGGCATCCTGCTATGACTACAGCATTGCATGCTGACTGCCGTTGTATCCTGCTATGACTATAGCAGTGCATGCTGACTATGGTGATATCCTGCTATGACTACAGCATTGCATACTGACTGTGGTGGTATCCTGCTGTGATTACAGCATTGCATCCTGACTGTGGTGGTATCCTGATATGACTACAGCATTGCATGCTGACTGGTGGTGTCCTGCTATGACTACAGCATTGCATACTGACTGTGGTGGTATCCTGCTATGACTACACCATTGCATACTGACAGTGGTGGTATCCTGCTATGACTACATCATTGCATACTGACTGCGGTGGTCTCCTGCTATGACTACAGCATTGCATGCTGACTGGTGGTGTCCTGCTTTGACTACAGTATTGCATGCTGACGGTGGTGGTATCCTGCTATGATTACAGCAGTGCATACTTACTGTGGTACCTGCTATGATTACAGCAGTGCATACTGACTGGTGGTACCTGCTATGATTACAGCAGTGGAAACTGCTGTTGTGGTACCTGCTGTGATTACAGCACTGCATATTGTCGTGGTACTTGCTATGATTACAGCAGTGCATACTGACTGTGGTGGGACCTGCTATGATGACAGCATTGTATACTGACTGTGGTGGTATCCTGCTATGACTACAGCATTGCATGCTGACTGTGGTTGTATCCTGCTATGACTAGAGCATTGCATGCTGACTGTGGTGGTATCCTGCTATGACTACAGCATTGCATTCTGACTGTGGTTGTATCCTGCTATGACTATAGCAGTGCATACTGACTGCGGTGGTATCCTGCTATGACTACAGTATTGCATGCTGACTGTAGTTGTATCCTGCTATGCCTACAGCATTGCATGCTGACTGTGGTGGTATCCTGCTATGACTACAGCATTGCATGCTGACTGTGGTGGTATCCTGCTATGACTACAGCATTGCATGCTGACTGTGGTGGTATCCTGCTATGACTACAGCATTGCATGCTGACTGTAGTTGTATCCTGCTATGACTACAGCATTGCATGCTGACTGTGGTGGTATCCTGCTATGACTATAGCAGTGCATGCTGACTATGGTGGTATCCTGCTATGACTACAGCATTGTGATGCTGACTGTGGTGGTATCCTGCTATGACTACAGCATTGCATGCTGACTGTGGTGGTGTCCTGCTATGACTACAGCATTGCGTGCTGACTGTGGTGGTATCCTGCTATGACTACAGCATTGCATGCTGACTGTGGTCGTTTCCTGCTATGACTCAAGCATTGCATGCTGACTGTGGTGGTATCCTGCTATGACTACAGCATTGTATGCTGACCTTGGTGGTATCCTGCTATGACTACAGCATTACATGCTGACTGTGGTGGTATCCTGCTATGACTACAGCATTGCATGCTGCCTGTGGTGGTATCCTGCTATGACTAAAGCATTGCATACTGACGGTGGTGGTATCCTGCTATGACTACAGCATCGCATGCTGACTGTGGTGGTATCCTGCTATGACTACAGCATTGCATACTGACGGTAGTGGTATCCTGCTATGACTACAGCATTGCATGCTGACTGTGGTGGTATCCTGCTATGACTTCAGCATTGCATACTGACTGCGGTGGTATCCTGCTATGACTACAGCATTGCATGCTGACTGGTGGTTTCCTGTTATGACTACAGTATTGCATGCTGACGGTGGTGGTATCCTGCTATGATTACAGCAGTGCATACTTACTGTGGTACCTGCTATGATTACAGCAGCGCATACTGACTGGTGGTACCTGCTATGATTACAGCAGTGGAAATTGCTGTTGTGGTACCTGCTATGATTACAGCACTGCATATTGTCGTGGTACCTGCTATGATTACAGCAGTGCATACTGACTGTGGTGGGACCTGCTATGATGACAGCATTGCATACTGACTGTGGTGGTATCCTGCTATGACTACAGCATTGCATGCTGACTGTGGTTGTATCCTGCTATGACTACAGCATTGCATGCTGACTGTGGTGGTATCCTGCTATGACTACAGCATTGCATGCTGACTGTGGATGTATCCTGCTATGACAACAGCATTGCATGCTGACTGTGGTGGTATCCTGCTATGACTACAGCATTGTATGCTGACTGTGGTGGTATCCTGCTATGACTACAGCATTGCATGCTGACTGTGGTGGTATCCTGCTATGACTACAGCATTGCATACTGACGGTGGTGGTATCCTGCTATGACTACAGCATTGCATGCTGACTGTGGTGGTATCCTGCTATGACTTCAGCATTGCATACTGACTGCGGTGGTATCCTGCTATGACTACAGCATTGCATGCTGACTGCCGTTGTATCCTGCTATGACTTCAGCATTGCATGCTGACTGTGGTTGTATCCTGCTATGACTATAGCAGTGCATGCTGACTATGGTGATATCCTGCTATGACTACAGCATTGCATACTGACTGTGGTGGTATCCTGCTGTGATTACAGCATTGCATCCTGACTGTGGTGGTATCCTGCTATGACTACAGCATTGCATGCTGACTGGTGGTGTCCTGCTATGACTACAGCATTGCATACTGACTGTGGTGGTATCCTGCTATGACTACAGCATTGCATACTGACAGTGGTGGTATCCTGCTATGACTACAGCATTGCATACTGACTGCGGTGGTCTCCTGCTATGACTACAGCATTGCATGCTGACTGGTGGTTTCCTGCTATGACTACAGTATTGCATGCTGACGGTGGTGGTATCCTGCTATGATTACAGCAGTGCATACTTACTGTGGTACCTGCTATGATTACAGCAGTGCATACTGACTGGTGGTACCTGCTATGATTACAGCAGTGGAAACTGCTGTTGTGGTACCTGCTATGATTACAGCACTGCATATTGTCGTGGTACCTGCTATGATTACAGCAGTGCATACTGACTGTGGTGGGACCTGCTATGATGACAGCATTGCATACTGACTGTGGTGGTATCCTGCTATGACTACAGCATTGCATGCTGACTGTGGTTGTATCCTGCTATGACTACAGCATTGCATGCTGACTGTGGTGGTATCCTGCTATGACTACAGCATTGCATGCTGACTGTGGATGTATCCTGATATGACTACAGCATTGCATGCTGACTGTGGTGGTATCCTGCTATGACTACAGCATTGTATGCTGACTGTGGTGGTATCCTGCTATGACTACAGCATTGCATGCTGACTGTGGTGGTATCCTGCTATGACTACAGCATTGCATACTGACGGTGGTGGTATCCTGCTATGACTACAGCATTGCATGCTGACTGTGGTGGTATCCTGCTATGACTTCAGCATTGCATACTGACTGCGGTGGTATCCTGCTATGACTACAGCATTGCATGCTGACTGCCGTTGTATCCTGCTATGACTTCAGCATTGCATGCTGACTGTGGTTGTATCCTGCTATGACTATAGCAGTGCATGCTGACTATGGTGATATCCTGCTATGACTACAGCATTGCATACTGACTGTGGTGGTATCCTGCTGTGATTAGAGCATTGCATCCTGACTGTGGTGGTATCCTGCTATGACTACAGCATTGCATGCTGACTGGTGGTGTCCTGCTATGACTACAGCATTGCATACTGACTGTGGTGGTATCCTGTTACGACTACAGCATTGCATACTGACAGTGGTGGTATCCTGCTATGACTATAGAATTGCATACTGACTGCGGTGGTCTCCTGCTATGACTACAGCATTGCATGCTGACTGGTGGTTTCCTGCTATGACTACAGTATTGCATGCTGACGGTGGTGGTATCCTGCTATGATTACAGCAGTGCATACTTACTGTGGTACCTGCTATGATTACAGCAGTGCATACTGACTGGTGGTACCTGCTATGATTACAGCAGTGGAAACTGCTGTTGTGGTACCTGCTATGATTACAGCACTGCATATTGTCGTGGTACCTGCTATGATTACAGCAGTGCATACTGACTGTGGTGGGACCTGCTATGATGACAGCATTGCATACTGACTGTGATGGTATCCTGCTATGACTACAGCATTGCATGCTGACTGTGGTTGTATCCTGCTATGACTACAGCATTGCATGCTGACTGTGGTGGTATCCTGCTATGACTACAGCATTGCATGCTGACTGTGGATGTATCCTGCTATGACTACAGCATTGCATGCTGACTGTGGTGGTATCCTGCTATGACTACAGCATTGCATGCTGACTGTGGTTGTATCCTGCTATGACTATAGCAGTGCATGCTCACTGTGGTGGTATCCTGCTATGACTACAGCATTGCATGCTGACTGTGGTGGTATTTTGCTATGACTACAGCATTGCATGCTGACTGTGGTGGTATCCTGCTATGACTACAGCATTGCATACTGACTGCAGTGGTATCCTTCTATAACTTCAGCATTGCATACTGACTGCGGTGGTATCCTGCTATGACTACAGCATTGCATGCTGACTGTAGTTGTATCCTGCTATGACTACAGCATTGCATGCTGACTGTGGTAGTATCCTGCTATGACTATAGCAGTGCATGCTGACTATGGTGGTATCCTGCTATGACTACAGCATTGTGATGCTGACTGTGGTGGTATCCTGCTATGACTACAACATTGCATACTGACGGTGGTGGTATCCTGCTATGACTACAGCATTGCATGCTGACTGTGGTGGTATCCTGCTATGACTTCAGCATTGCATACTGACTGCGGTGGTATCCTGCTATGACTACAGCATTGCATGCTGACTGCCGTTGTATCCTGCTATGACTTCAGCATTGCATGCTGACTGTGGTTGTATCCTGCTATGACTATAGCAGTGCATGCTGACTATGGTGATATCCTGCTAAGACTACAGCATTGCATACTGACTGTGGTGGTATCCTGCTGTGATTACAGCATTGCATCCTGACTGTGGTGGTATCCTGCTATGACTACAGCATTGCATGCTGACTGGTGGTGTCCTGCTATGACTACGGCATTGCATACTGACTGTGGTGGTATCCTGCTATGACTACAGCATTGCATACTGACAGTGGTGGTATCCTGCTATGACTACAGCATTGCATACTGACTGCGGTGGTCTCCTGCTATGACTACAGCATTGCATGCTGACTGGTGGTTTCCTGCTATGACTACAGTATTGCATGCTGACGGTGGTGGTATCCTGCTATGATTACAGCAGTGCATACTTACTGTGGTACCTGATATGATTACAGCAGTGCATACTGACTGGTGGTACCTGCTATGATTACAGCAGTGGAAACTGCTGTTGTGGTACCTGCTATGATTACAGCACTGCATATTGTCGTGGTACCTGCTATGATTACAGCAGTGCATACTGACTGTGGTGGGACCTGCTACGATGACAGCATTGCATACTGACTGTGGTGGTATCCTGCTATGACTACAGCATTGCATGCTGACTGTGGTTGTATCCTGCTATGACTACAGCATTGCATGCTGACTGTGGTGGTATCCTGCTATGACTACAGCATTGCATGCTGACTGTGGATGTATCCTGCTATGACTACAGCATTGCATGCTGACTGTGGTGGTATCCTGCTATGACTACAGCATTGCATGCTGACTGTGGTTGTATCCTGCTATGACTATAGCAGTGCATGCTCAATGTGGTGGTATCCTGCTATGACTACAGCATTGCATGCTGACTGTGGTGGTATCTTGCTATGACTACAGCATTGCATGCTGACTGTGGTGGTATCCTGCTATGACTACAGCATTGCGTACTGACTGCAGTGGTATCCTTCTATAACTTCAGCATTGCATACTGACTGCGGTGGTATCCTGCTATGACTACAGCATTGCATGCTGACTGTAGTTGTATCCTGCTATGACTACAGCATTGCATGCTGACTGTGGTTGTATCCTGCTATGACTACAGCATTGCCTGCTGACTGTGGTGGTATCCTGCTATGACTACAGCATTGCATGCTGACTGTGGATGTATCCTGCTATGACTACAGCATTGCATGCTGACTGTGGTGGTATCCTGCTATGACTACAGCATTGCATGCTGACTGTGGTTGTATCCTGCTATGACTATAGCAGTGCATGCTCACTGTGGTGGTATCCTGCTATGACTACAGCATTGCATGCTGACTGTGGTGGTATCTTGCTATGACTACAGCATTGCATGCTGACTGTGGTGGTATCCTGCTATGACTACAGCATTGCATACTGACTGCAGTGGAATCCTTCTATAACTTCAGCATTGCATACTGACTGCGGTGGTATCCTGCTATGACTACAGCATTGCATGCTGACTGTAGTTGTATCCTGCTATGACTACAGCATTGCATGCTGACTGTGGTAGTATCCTGCTATGACTATAGCAGTGCATGCTGACTATGGTGGTATCCTGCTATGACTACAGCATTGTGATGCTGACTGTGGTGGTATCCTGCTATGACTACAGCATTGCATACTGACGGTGGTGGTATCCTGCTATGACTACAGCATTGCATGCTGACTGTGGTGGTATCCTGCTATGACTTCAGCATTGCATACTGACTGCGGTGGTATCCTGCTATGACTACAGCATTGCATGCTGACTGCCGTTGTATCCTGCTATGACTTCAGCATTGCATGCTGACTGTGGTTGTATCCTGCTATGACTATAGCAGTGCATGCTGACTATGGTGATATCCTGCTATGACTACAGCATTGCATACTGACTGTGGTGGTATCCTGCTGTGATTACAGCATTGCATCCTGACTGTGGTGGTATCCTGCTATGACTACAGCATTGCATGCTGACTGGTGGTGTCCTGCTATGACTACAGCATTGCATACTGACTGTGGTGGTATCCTGCTATGACTACAGCATTGCATACTGACAGTGGTGGTATCCTGCTATGACTACAGCATTGCATACTGACTGCGGTGGTCTCCTGCTATGACTACAGCATTGCATGCTGACTGGTGGTTTCCTGCTATGACTACAGTATTGCATGCTGACGGTGGTGGTATCCTGCTATGATTACAGCAGTGCATACTTACTGTGGTACCTGCTATGATTACAGCAGTGCATACTGACTGGTGGTACCTGCTCTGATTACAGCAGTGGAAACTGCTGTTGTGGTACCTGCTATGATTACAGCACTGCATATTGTCGTGGTACCTGCTATGATTACGCAGTGCATACTGACTGTGGTGGGACCTGCTACGATGACAGCATTGCATACTGACTGTCGTGGTATCCTGCTATGACTACAGCATTGCATGCTGACTGTGGTTGTATCCTGCTATGACTACAGCATTGCATGCTGACTGTGGTGGTATCCTGCTATGACTACAGCATTGCATGCTGACTGTGGATGTATCCTGCTATGACTACAGCATTGCATGCTGACTGTGGTGGTATCCTGCTATGACTACAGCATTGCATGCTGACTGTGGTTGTATCCTGCTATGACTATAGCAGTGCATGCTCACTGTGGTGGTATCCTGCTATGACTACAGCATTGCATGCTGACTGTGGTGGTATCTTGCTATGACTACAGCATTGCATGCTGACTGTGGTAGTATCCTGCTATGACTATAGCAGTGCATGCTGACTATGGCTGTATCCTGCTATGACTACAGCATTGTGATGCTGACTGTGGTGGTATCCTGCTATGACTACAGCATTGCATGCTGACTGTGGTGGTATCCTGCTTTGACTACAGCATTGCGTGCTGACTGTGGTGGTATCCTGCTATGACTACAGCATTGTGATACTGACTGTGGTGGTATCCTGCTATGACTACAGCATTGCATGCTGACTGTGGTCGTTTCCTGCTATGACTCAAGCATTGCATGCTGACTGTGGTGGTATCCTGCTATGACTACAGCATTGTATGCTGACTGTGGTGGTATCCTGCTATGACTACAGCATTACATGCTGACTGTGGTGGTATCCTGCTATGACTACAGCATTGCATGCTGACTGTGGTGGTATCCTGCTATGACTACAGCATTGCATACTGACGGTGGTGGTATCCTGCTATGACTACAGCATCGCATGCTGACTGTGGTGGTATCCTGCTATGACTACAGCATTGCATACTGACGGTAGTGGTATCCTGCTATGACTACAGCATTGCATGCTGACTGTGGTGGTATCCTGCTATGACTTCAGCATTGCATACTGACTGCGGTGGTTATCCTGCTATGACTACAGCATTGCATGCTGACTGCCGTTGTATCCTGCTATGACTTCAGCATTGCATGCTGACTGTGTTTGTATCCTGCTATGACTATAGAAGTGCATGCTGACTATGGTGATATCCTGCTATGACTACAGCATTGCATACTGACTGTGGTGGTATCCTGCTATGATTACAGCATTGCATCCTGACTGTGGTGGTATCCTGCTATGACTACAGCATTGCATGCTGACTGTGGTCGTTTCCTGCTATGACTCAATCATTGCATGCTGACTGTGGTGGTTTCCTGCTATGACTACAGCATTGTATGCTGACTGTGGTGGTATCCTGCTATGACTACAGCATTGCATGCTGACTGTGGTGGTATCCTGCTATGACTACAGCATTGCATACTGACGGTGGTGGTATCCTGCTATGACTACAGCATTGCATGCTGACTGTGGTGGTATCCTGCTATGACTTCAGCATTGCACTTGACTGCGGTGGTATCCTGCTATGACTACAGCATTGCATGCTGACTGCCGTTGTATCCTGCTATGACTTCAGCATTGCATGCTGACTGTGGTTGTATCCTGCTATGACTATAGCAGTGCATGCTGACTATGGTGATATCCTGCTATGACTACAGCATTGCATACTGACTGTGGTGGTATCCTGCTGTGATTACAGCATTGCATCCTGACTGTGGTGGTATCCTGCTATGACTACAGCATTGCATGCTGACTGGTGGTGTCCTGCTATGACTACAGCATTGCATACTGACTGTGGTGGTATCCTGCTATGACTACAGCATTGCATACTGACAGTGGTGGTATCCTGCTATGACTACAGCATTGCATATTGACTGCGGTGGTCTCCTGCTATGACTACAGCATTGCATGCTGACTGGTGGTTTCCTGCTATGACTACAGTATTGCATGCTGACGGTGGTGGTATCCTGCTATGATTACAGCAGTGCATACTTACTGTGGTACCTGCTATGATTACAGCAGTGCATACTGACTGGTGGTACCTGCTATGATTACAGCAGTGGAAACTGCTGTTGTGGTACCTGCTATGATTACAGCACTGCATATTGTCGTGGTACCTGCTATGATTACAGCAGTGCATATTGACTGTGGTGGGACCTGCTATGATGACAGCATTGCATACTGACTGTGGTGGTATCCTGCTATGACTACAGCATTGCATGCTGACTGTGGTTGTATCCTGCTATGACTTCAGCATTGCATGCTGACTGTGGTGGTATCCTGCTATGACTGCAGCATTGCATGCTGACTGTGGATGTATCCTGCTATGACTACAGCATTGCATGCTGACTGTGGTGGTATCCTGCTATGACTACAGCATTGCATTCTGACTGTGGTTGTATCCTGCTATGACTATAGCAGTGCATACTGACTGCGGTGGTATCCTGCTATGACTACAGCATTGCATGCTGACTGTAGTTGTATCCTGCTATGACTACAGCATTGCATGCTGACTGTGGTGGTATCCTGCTATGACTACAGCATGGCATGCTGACTGTGGTGGTATACTGCTATGACTACAGCATTGCATGCTGACTGTGGTGGTATCCTGCTATGACTACAGCATTGCATGCTGACTGTGGTGGTATCCTGCTATGACTACAGCATTGCATACTGACTGCAGTGGTATCCTTCTATAACTTCAGCATTGCATACTGACTGCGGTGGTATCCTGCTATGACTACAGCATTGCATGTTGACTGTAGTTGTATCCTGCTATGACTACAGCATTGCATGCTGACTGTGGTGGTTTCCTGCTATGACTATAGCAGTGCATGCTGACTATGGTGGTATCCTGCTATGACTACAGCATTGTGATGCTGACTGTGGTGGTATCCTGCTATGACTACAGCATTGCATGCTGACTGTGGTGGTGTCCTGCTATGACTACAGCATTGCGTGCTGACTGTGGTGGTATCCTGCTATGACTACAGCATTGCATGCTGACTGTGGTCGTTTCCTGCTATGACTCAAGCATTGCATGCTGACTGTGGTGGTATCCTGCTATGACTACAGCATTGTATGCTGACTGTGGTGGTATCCTGCTATGACTACAGCATTACATGCTGACTGTGGTGGTATCCTGCTATGACTACAGCATTGCATGCTGACTGTGGTGGTATCCTGCTATGACTACAGCATTGCATACTGACGGTGGTGGTATCCTGCTATGACTACAGCATCGCATGCTGACTGTGGTGGTATCCTGCTATGACTACAGCATTGCATACTGACGGTAGTGCTATCCTGCTATGACTACAGCATTGCATGCTGACTGTGGTGGTATCCTGCTATGACTTCAGCATTGCATACTGACTGCGGTGGTATCCTGCTATGACTACAGCATTGCGTGCTGACTGTGGTGGTATCCTGCTATGATTACAGCATTGCATGCTGACTGTGGTCGTTACCTGCTATGACTCAAGCATTGCATGCTGACTGTGGTGGTATCCTGCTATGACTACAGTATTGTATGCTGACTGTGGTGGTATCCTGCTATGACTACAGCATTACATGCTGACTGTGGTGGTATCCTGCTATGACTACAGCATTGCATGCTGACTGTGGTGGTATCCTGCTATGACTACAGCATTGAATACTGACGGTGGTGGTATCCTGCTATGACTACAGCATCGCATGCTGACTGTGGTGGTATCCTGCTATGACTACAGCATTGCATACTGACGGTAGTGGTATCCTGCTATGACTACAGCATTGCATGCTGACTGTGGTGGTATCCTGCTATGACTTCAGCATTGCATACTGACTGCGGTGGTATCCTGCTATGACTACAGCATTGCATGCTGACTGCCGTTGTATCCTGCTATGACTTCAGCATTGCATGCTGACTGTGGTTGTATCCTGCTATGACTATAGAAGTGCATGCTGACTATGGTGATATCCTGCTATGACTACAGCATTGCATACTGACTGTGGTGGTATCCTGCTATTATTACAGCATTGCATCCTGACTGTGGTGGTATCCTGCTATGACTACAGCATTGTGATGCTGACTGTGGTGGTATCCTGCTATGACTACAGCATTGCATGCTGACTGTGGTCGTTTCCTGCTATGACTCAAGCATTGCATGCTGACTGTGGTGGTATCCTGCTATGACTACAGCATTGTATGCTGACTGTGGTGGTATCCTGCTATGACTACAGCATTACATGCTGACTGTGGTGGTATCCTGCTATGACTACAGCATTGCATGCTGACTGTGGTGGTATCCTGCTATGACTACAGCATTGCATACTGACGGTGGTGGTATCCTGCTATGACTACAGCATCGCATGCTGACTGTGGTGGTATCCTGCTATGACTACAGCATTGCATACTGACGGTAGTGGTATCCTGCTATGACTACAGCATTGCATGCTGACTGTGGTGGTATCCTGCTATGACTTCAGCATTGCATACTGACTGCGGTGGTTATCCTGCTATGACTACAGCATTGCATGCTGACTGCCGTTGTATCCTGCTATGACTTCAGCATTGCATGCTGACTGTGTTTGTATCCTGCTATGACTAAAGAAGTGCATGCTGACTATGGTGATATCCTGCTATGACTACAGCATTGCATACTGACTGTGGTGGTATCCTGCTATGATTACAGCATTGCATCCTGACTGTGGTGGTATCCTGCTATGACTACAGCATTGCATGCTGACTGTGGTCGTTTCCTGCTATGACTCAATCATTGCATGCTGACTGTGGTGGTTTCCTGCTATGACTACAGCATTGTATGCTGACTGTGGTGGTATCCTGCTATGACTACAGCATTGCATGCTGACTGTGGTGGTATCCTGCTATGACTACTTCATTGCATACTGACGGTGGTGGTATCCTGCTATGACTACAGCATTGCATGCTGACTGTGGTGGTATCCTGCTATGACTTCAGCATTGCACTTGACTGCGGTGGTATCCTGCTATGACTACAGCATTGCATGCTGACTGCCGTTGTATCCTGCTATGACTATAGCAGTGCATGCTGACTATGGTGATATCCTGCTATGACTACAGCATTGCATACTGACTGTGGTGGTATCCTGCTGTGATTACAGCATTGCATCCTGACTGTGGTGGTATCCTGCTATGACTACAGCATTGCATGCTGACTGGTGGTGTCCTGCTATGACTACAGCATTGCATACTGACTGTGGTGGTATCCTGCTATGACTACAGCATTGCATACTGACAGTGGTGGTATCCTGCTATGACTACAGCATTGCATATTGACTGCGGTGGTTTTCTGCTATGACTACAGCATTGCATGCTGACTGGTGGTTTCCTGCTATGACTACAGTATTGCATGCTGACGGTGGTGGTATCCTGCTATGATTACAGCAGTGCATACTTACTGTGGTTCCTGCTATGATTACAGCAGTGCATACTGACTGGTGGTACCTGCTATGATTACAGCAGTGGAAACTGCTGTTGTGGTACCTGCTATGATTACAGCACTGCATATTGTCGTGGTACCTGCTATGATTACAGCAGTGCATATTGACTGTGGTGGGACCTGCTATGATGACAGCATTGCATACTGACTGTGGTGGTATCCTGCTATGACTACAGCATTGCATGCTGACTGTGGTTGTATCCTGCTATGACTTCAGCATTGCATGCTGACTGTGGTGGTATCCTGCTATGACTGCAGCATTGCATGCTGACTGTGGATGTATCCTGCTATGACTACAGCATTGCATGCTGACTGTGGTGGTATCCTGCTATGACTACAGCATTGCATTCTGACTGTGGTTGTATCCTGCTATGACTATAGCAGTGCATACTGACTGCGGTGGTATCCTGCTATGACTACAGCATTGCATGCTGACTGTAGTTGTATCCTGCTATGACTACAGCATTGCATGCTGACTGTGGTGGTATCCTGCTATGACTACAGCATGGCATGCTGACTGTGGTGGTATCCTGCTATGACTACAGCATTGCATGCTGACTGTGGTGGTATCCTGCTATGACTACAGCATTGCATGCTGACTGTGGTGGTATCCTGCTATGACTACAGCATTGCATACTGACTGCAGTGGTATCCTTCTATAACTTCAGCATTGCATACTGACTGCGGTGGTATCCTGCTATGACTACAGCATTGCATGTTGACTGTAGTTGTATCCTGCTATGACTACAGCATTGCATGCTGACTGTGGTGTTTTCCTGCTATGACTATAGCAGTGCATGCTGACTATGGTGGTATCCTGCTATGACTACAGCATTGTGATGCTGACTGTGGTGGTATCCTGCTATGACTACAGCATTGCATGCTGACTGTGGTGGTGTCCTGCTATGACTACAGCATTGCGTGCTGACTGTGGTGGTATCCTGCTATGACTACAGCATTGCATGCTGACTGTGGTCGTTTCCTGCTATGACTCAAGCATTGCATGCTGACTGTGGTGGTATCCTGCTATGACTACAGCATTGTATGCTGACTGTGGTGGTATCCTGCTATGACTACAGCATTACATGCTGACTGTGGTGGTATCCTGCTATGACTACAGCATTGCATGCTGACTGTGGTGGTATCCTGCTATGACTACAGCATTACATACTGACGGTGGTGGTATCCTGCTATGACTACAGCATCGCATGCTGACTGTGGTGGTATCCTGCTATGACTACAGCATTGCATACTGACGGTAGTGGTATCCTGCTATGACTACAGCATTGCATGCTGACTGTGGTGGTATCCTGCTATGACTTCAGCATTGCATGCTGACTGTGGTCGTTACCTGCTATGACTCAAGCATTGCATGCTGACTGTGGTGGTATCCTGCTATGACTACAGTATTGTATGCTGACTGTGGTGGTATCCTGCTATGACTACAGCATTACATGCTGACTGTGGTGGTATCCTGCTATGACTACAGCATTGCATGCTGACTGTGGTGGTATCCTGCTATGACTACAGCATTGAATACTGACGGTGGTGGTATCCTGCTATGACTACAGCATCGCATGCTGACTGTGGTGGTATCCTGCTATGACTACAGCATTGCATACTGACGGTAGTGGTATCCTGCTATGACTACAGCATTGCATGCTGACTGTGGTGGTATCCTGCTATGACTTCATCATTGCATACTGACTGCGGTGGTATCCTGCTATGACTACAGCATTGCATGCTGACTGCCGTTGTATCCTGCTATGACTTCAGCATTGCATGCTGACTGTGGTTGTATCCTGCTATGACTATAGAAGTGCATGCTGACTATGGTGATATCCTGCTATGACTACAGCATTGCATACTGACTGTGGTGGTATCCTGCTATTATTACAGCAATGCATCCTGACTGTGGTGGTATCCTGCTATGACTACAGCATTGCATGCTGACTGGTGGTGTCCTGCTATGACTACAGCATTGCATACTGACTGTGGGGGTATCCTGCTATGACTACAGCATTGCATACTGACAGTGGTGGTATCCTGCTATGACTACAGCATTGCATACTGACTGCGGTGGTCTCCTGCTATGACTACAGCATTGCATGCTGACTGGTGGTTTCCTGCTATGACTACAGTATTGCATGCTGACGGTGGTGGTATCCTGCTATGATTACAGCAGTGCATACTTACTGTGGTACCTGCTATGATTACAGCAGTGCATACTGACTGGTGGTACCTGCTATGATTACAGCAGTGCAAACTGCTGTTGTGGTACCTGCTATGATTACAGCAGTGCATATTGTCGTGGTACCTGCTATGATTACAGCAGTGCATACTGACTGTGGTGGGACCTGCTATGATGACAGCATTGCATACTGACTGTGGTATCCTGCTATGACTACAGCAATGCATGCTGACTGTGGTTGTATCCTGCTTTGACTACAGCATTGAATGCTGACTGTGGTGGTATCCTGCTATGACTACAGCATTGCATGCTGACTGTGGTGGTATCCTGCTATGACTACAGCATTGCATACTGACTGCGGTGGTATCCTGCTATGACTACGGCATTGCATGATGACTGTGGTTGTATCCTGCTATGACTACAGCATTGCATGCTGACTGTGGTTGTATCCTGCTATGACTATAGCAGTGCATGCTCACTGTGGTGGTATCCTGCTGTGACTACAGCATTGCATGCTGACTGTGGTGGTATCCTGCTATGACTACAGCATTGCATGCTGACTGTGGTGGCATCCTGCTATGACTACAGCATTGCATTCTGACTGTGGTCGTATCCTGCTATGACTACAGCATTGCTTGCTGACTGTGGTGGTATCCTGCTATGACTACAGCATTGCATGCTGACTGTGGTCGTTTCCTGCTATGACTCAAGCATTGCATGCTGACTTTGGTGGTATCCTGCTATGACTACAGCATTGTATGCTGACTGTGGTGGTATCCTGCTATGACTACAGCATTACATGCTGACTGTGGTGGTTTCCTGATATGACTACAGCATTGCATGCTGACTGTGGTGGTATCCTGCTATGACTACAGCATTGCATACTGACGGTGGTGGTATCCTGCTATGACTACAGCATTGCATGCTGACTGTGGTGGTATCCTGCTATGACTTCAGCATTGCATGCTGACTTCGGTGGTATCCTGCTATGACTACAGCATTGCATGCTGACTGCCGTTGTATCCTGCTATGACTTCAGCATTGCATGCTGACTGTGGTTGTATCCTGCTATGACTATAGCAGTGCATGCTGACTATGGTAATATCCTGCTATGACTACAGCATTGCATCCTGACTGGTGGTATCCTGCTATGACTACAGCATTGCATGCTGACTGGTGGTGTCCTGCTATGACTACAGCATTGCATACTGACTGTGGTGGTATCCTGCTATCACTACAGCATTGCATCCTGACTGTGGTGGTATCCTGCTATGACTACAGCATTGCATGCTGACTGGTGGTGTCCTGCTATGACTACAGCATTGCATACTGACTGTGGGGGTATCCTGCTATGACTACAGCATTGCATACTGACAGTGGTGGTATCCTGCTATGACTACAGCATTGCATACTGACTGCGGTGGTCTCCTGCTATGACTACAGCAGTGCATGCTGACTGGTGGTTTCCTGCTATGACTACAGTATTGCATGCTGATGGTGGTGGTATCCTGCTATGATTACAGCAGTGCATACTTACTGTGGTACCTGCTATGATTACAGCAGTGCATACTGACTGGTGGTACCTGCTATGATTACAGCAGTGGAAACTGCTGTTGTGGTACCTGCTATGATTACAGCAGTGCATATTGTCGTGGTACCTGCTATGATTACAGCAGTGCATACTGACTGTGGTGGAACCTGCTATGATGACAGCATTGCATACTGACTGTGGTATCCTGCTATGACTACATCATTGCATGCTGACTGTGGTTGTATCCTGCTTTGACTACAGCATTGAATGCTGACTGTGGTGGTATCCTGCTATGACTACAGCATTGCATGCTGACTGTGGTGGTATCCTGCTATGACTACAGCATTGCATACTGACTGCGGTGGTATCCTTCTATGACTACGGCATTGCATGATGACTGTGGTTGTATCCTGCTGTGACTACAGCATTGCATGCTGACTGTGGTTGTATCTTGCTATGACTATAGCAGTGCATGCTCACTGTGGTGGTATCCTGCTGTGACTACAGCATTGCATGCTGACTGTGGTGGTATCCTGCTATGACTACAGCATTGCATGCTGACTGTGGTGGTATCCTGCTATGACTACAGCATTGCATGCTGACTGTGGTGGTATCCTGCTATGACTACAGCATTGCTTGCTGACTGTGGTGGTATCCTGCTATGACTACAGCATTGCATGCTGACTGTGGTCGTTTCCTGCTATGACTCAAGCATTGCATGCTGACTTTGGTGGTATCCTGCTATGACTACAGCATTGTATGCTGACTGTGGTGGTATCCTGCTATGACTACAGCATTACATGCTGACTGTGGTGGTATCCTGATATGACTACAGCATTGCATGCTGACTGTGGTGGTATCCTGCTATGACTACAGCATTGCATACTGACGGTGGTGGTATCCTGCTATGACTACAGCATTGCATGCTGACTGTGGTGGTATCCTGCTATGACTTCAGCATTGCATGCTGACTTCGGTGGTATCCTGCTATGACTACAGCATTGCATGCTGACTGCCGTTGTATCCTGCTATGACTTCAGCATTGCATGCTGACTGTGGTGGTATCCTGATATGACTACAGCATTGCATGCTGACTGTGGTGGTATCCTGCTATGACTACAGCATTGCATACTGACGGTGGTGGTATCCTGCTATGACTACAGCATTGCATGCTGACTGTGGTGGTATCCTGCTATGACTACAGCATTGCTTGCTGACTGTGGTGGTATCCTGCTATGACTACAGCATTGCATGCTGACTGTGGTCGTTTCCTGCTATGACTCAAGCATTGCATGCTGACTTTGGTGGTATCCTGCTATGACTACAGCATTGCATGCTGACTGTAGTTGTATCCTGCTATGACTACAGCATTGCATGCTGACTGTGGTGGTATCCTGCTATGACTACAGCAATGCATGCTGACTGTGGTTGTATCCTGCTTTTACTACAGCATTGAATGCTGACTGTGGTGGTATCCTGCTATGACTACAGCATTGCATGCTGACTGTGGTGGTATCCTGCTATGACTACAGCATTGCATACTGACTGCGGTGGTATCCTGCTATGACTACGGCATTGCATGATGACTGTGGTTGTATCCTGCTATGACTACAGCATTGCATGCTGACTGTGGTTGTATCCTGCTATGACTATAGCAGTGCATGCTCACTGTGGTGGTATCCTGCTGTGACTACAGCATTGCATGCTGACTGTGGTGGTATCCTGCTATGACTACAGCATTGCATGCTGACTGTGGTGGCATCCTGCTATGACTACAGCATTGCATTCTGACTGTGGTCGTATCCTGCTATGACTACAGCATTGCTTGCTGACTGTGGTGGTATCCTGCTATGACTACAGCATTGCATGCTGACTGTGGTCGTTTCCTGCTATGACTCAAGCATTGCATGCTGACTTTGGTGGTATCCTGCTATGACTACAGCATTGTATGCTGACTGTGGTGGTATCCTGCTATGACTACAGCATTACATGCTGACTGTGGTGGTTTCCTGATATGACTACAGCATTGCATGCTGACTGTGGTGGTATCCTGCTATGACTACAGCATTGCATACTGACGGTGGTGGTATCCTGCTATGACTACAGCATTGCATGCTGACTGTGGTGGTATCCTGCTATGACTTCAGCATTGCATGCTGACTTCGGTGGTATCCTGCTATGACTACAGCATTGCATGCTGACTGCCGTTGTATCCTGCTATGACTTCAGCATTGCATGCTGACTGTGGTTGTATCCTGCTATGACTATAGCAGTGCATGCTGACTATGGTAATATCCTGCTATGACTACAGCATTGCATCCTGACTGGTGGTATCCTGCTATGACTACAGCATTGCATGCTGACTGGTGGTGTCCTGCTATGACTACAGCATTGCATACTGACTGTGGTGGTATCCTGCTATCACTACAGCATTGCATCCTGACTGTGGTGGTATCCTGCTATGACTACAGCATTGCATGCTGACTGGTGGTGTCCTGCTATGACTACAGCATTGCATACTGACTGTGGGGGTATCCTGCTATGACTACAGCATTGCATACTGACAGTGGTGGTATCCTGCTATGACTACAGCATTGCATACTGACTGCGGTGGTCTCCTGCTATGACTACAGCAGTGCATGCTGACTGGTGGTTTCCTGCTATGACTGCAGTATTGCATGCTGATGGTGGTGGTATCCTGCTATGATTACAGCAGTGCATACTTACTGTGGTACCTGCTATGATTACAGCAGTGCATACTGACTGGTGGTACCTGCTATGATTACAGCAGTGGAAACTGCTGTTGTGGTACCTGCTATGATTACAGCAGTGCATATTGTCGTGGTACCTGCTATGATTACAGCAGTGCATACTGACTGTGGTGGAACCTGCTATGATGACAGCATTGCATACTGACTGTGGTATCCTGCTATGACTACATCATTGCATGCTGACTGTGGTTGTATCCTGCTTTGACTACAGCATTGAATGCTGACTGTGGTGGTATCCTGCTATGACTACAGCATTGCATGCTGACTGTGGTGGTATCCTGCTATGACTACAGCATTGCATACTGACTGCGGTGGTATCCTTCTATGACTACGGCATTGCATGATGACTGTGGTTGTATCCTGCTGTGACTACAGCATTGCATGCTGACTGTGGTTGTATCTTGCTATGACTATAGCAGTGCATGCTCACTGTGGTGGTATCCTGCTGTGACTACAGCATTGCATGCTGACTGTGGTGGTATCCTGCTATGACTACAGCATTGCATGCTGACTGTGGTGGTATCCTGCTATGACTACAGCATTGCATGCTGACTGTGGTGGTATCCTGCTATGACTACAGCATTGCTTGCTGACTGTGGTGGTATCCTGCTATGACTACAGCATTGCATGCTGACTGTGGTCGTTTCCTGCTATGACTCAAGCATTGCATGCTGACTTTGGTGGTATCCTGCTATGACTACAGCATTGCATGCTGACTGTGGTGGTATCCTGCTATGACTACAGCATTGCATACTGACGGTGGTGGTATCCTGCTATGACTACAGCATTGCATGCTGACTGTGGTGGTATCCTGCTATGACTTCAGCATTGCATGCTGACTTCGGTGGTATCCTGCTATGACTACAGCATTGCATGCTGACTGCCGTTGTATCCTGCTATGACTTCAGCATTGCATGCTGACTGTGGTGGTATCCTGATATGACTACAGCATTGCATGCTGACTGTGGTGGTATCCTGCTATGACTACAGCATTGCATACTGACGGTGGTGGTATCCTGCTATGACTACAGCATTGCATGCTGACTGTGGTGGTATCCTGCTATGACTACAGCATTGCTTGCTGACTGTGGTGGTATCCTGCTATGACTACAGCATTGCATGCTGACTGTGGTCGTTTCCTGCTATGACTCAAGCATTGCATGCTGACTTTGGTGGTATCCTGCTATGACTACAGCATTGTATGCTGACTGTGGTGGTATCCTGCTATGACTACAGCATTACATGCTGACTGTGGTGGTATCCTGATATGACTACAGCATTGCATGCTGACTGTGGTGGTATCCTGCTATGACTACAGCATTGCATACTGACGGTGGTGGTATCCTGCTATGACTACAGCATTGCATGCTGACTGTGGTGGTATCCTGCTATGACTTCAGCATTGCATGCTGACTTCGGTGGTATCCTGCTATGACTACAGCATTGCATGCTGACTGCCGTTGTATCCTGCTATGACTTCAGCATTGCATGCTGACTGTGGTTGTATCCTGCTATGACTATAGCAGTGCATGCTGACTATGGTAATATCCTGCTATGACTACAGCATTGCATCCTGACTGGTGGTATCCTGCTATGACTACAGCATTGCATGCTGACTGGTGGTGTCCTGCTATGACTACAGCATTGCATACTGACTGTGGTGGTATCCTGCTATCACTACAGCATTGCATACTGACAGTGGTGGTATCCTGCTATGACTACAGCATTGCATACTGACTGTGGTGGTCTCCTGCTATGACTACAGCATTGGATGCTGACTGGTGGTTTCCTGCTATGACTACAGTATTGCATGCTGACGGTGGTGGTATCCTGCTATGATTACAGCAGTGCATACTGACTGTGGTACCTGCTATGATTACAGCGGTGCATACTGACTGGTGGTACCTGCTATGATTACAGCAGTGCATATTGTCGTGGTACCTGCTATGATTACACCAGTGCATACTGACTGTGGTGGGACCTGCTATGATGACAGCATTGCATACTGACTGTGGTGGTATCCTGCTATGACTACAGCATTGCATGCTGACTGTGGTGGTATCCTGCTATGACTACAGCATTGCTTGCTGACTGTGGTGGTATCCTGCTATGACTACAACATTGCATGCTGACTGGTGGTATCCTGCTATGACTACAGCATTGCATGCTGACTGTGGTTGTATCCTGCTATGACTATAGCAGTGCATGCTGACTATGGTGGTATCCTGCTATGACTACAGCATTGCATACTGACTGTGGTCGTATTCTGCTATGACTACAGCATTGCATACTGACTGTGGTGGTATCCGGCTATGACTACAGCATTGCATGCTGACTGGTGGTATCCTGCTATGACTACAGCATTGTGATGCTGACTGTGGTTGTATCCTGCTATGCCTACAGCATTGCATGCTGACTGTGGTGGTATCGTGCTATGACTACAGCATTGCTTGCTGACTGGTGGTATCCTGCTATGACTACAGCATTGCATGCTGACTGTGGTGGTATCCTGCTATGACTACACCATTGCATGCTGACTGTGGTGGTATCCTGCTATGACTACAGCATTGCATACTGACTGCAGTGGTATCCTGCTATGACTTCAGCATTGCATACTGACTGCGGTGGTATCCTGCTATGACTACACCATTGCATGCTGACTGTGGTTGTATCCTGCTATGACTAAAGCATTGCATTCTGACTGTGGTTGTATCCTGCTATGACTATAGCAGTGCATGCTGACTATGGTGGTATCCTGCTATGACTACAGCATTGCATACTGACTGTGGTGGTATTCTGCTATGACTACAGCATTGCATACTGACTGTGGTGGTATCCGGCTATGACTACAGCATTGCATGCTGACTGGCGGTATCCTGCTATGACTACAGCATTGTGATGCTGACTGTGGTGGTAGGGGTATAGTGCTGGCTGCTGGCGGAAAACCGTAACTGCGGTGCAAGGCAGTACTCGCGTCAGCAGGCCACAGTATATATGAGAGGAGAACATATAGGGTGAAAGGTCATAAAGTGGGCCTATCGGGAAGTCCTGGGAACCCACTAGTAGGTTCCAGAAGTGGGGCTTGGTCGGGACGGAGTGGAGCATGAGAGGGGGCCCTGAGCGGGAGCTCGGGGCTGTTGCTGGAAGTGGAATCCCCGTCATGGTTGTTCAAGACCATTGTCATCGCCATCTCGTCGTCATCACCATGTCCTCGTTGTCGTCTCCGTCTTCACCATCCCGGGGTGCGGACATTATTTCCCCCTCTATCAGCCCATGGGGGGCTTCCATTTTATGGGAGTCTGCGATTTTGCATTGATTTCCGCAAGCAGAACACATTTTCTGTGGCGGACGCGTATCCACTCCCTTGGATGGATGACTCCTTGGATGCCTTGTTGTGTACACTGTTCTTTTTAACCCTCGATTTGTTGTCCGGATTTTGGCACTTGCCTTTGGATGAAGAATCCAAGCCTAAAACCATGTTCCAAACACCCCAAGGATTGTTCCAAGTTAATTGCCTCCCTATGGGGCTGCATTCGGCTTCTGCCACATTCCAGCAGCTTATGGAAATGGTCTTGGCAGGTCTTCAATGGGACTTGTGCCTCATTTACCTGGACGATGGCATTGTATTCGGGGGCACATTTCAGGAGCATATTCTTGGTTCTTTTGGTAAAATCACGTAGATAGAAAAATATAAATAAAAAAATTTTAATAATTTTTTTTAAAAAATAATAAAAAAATAATGATGAATTAAATATTATGAAAGCAAAAAAACACAATAAAAATAAAAAAATAAAAATAGTTAAATAAAATTATAAATAAATTAAAAATAATAAATACAAAAAACCTAAGACGTTTCGATCGCAATACAAGTGGTCTTCATCAGGCGGAGAGAAAAGAGGCGGCAAGCCTCCAAATGTATAAGGGTTCCAAAGTGAGTGGGCGGGGGACGAGAGCTGCGCAAACAACACGCTAATGCAGGAGCTTGTGTAGCACAAACAGCATGGGCGGGGCAGCCAGTCAGCCAGCGATAATGTAGGAGCAGACAATGGGGGGGAGGAAGGGGGCAGAGATAGGGGGAGAGGAGGGTGGAGGGGGGGGTCAGAAATAGGGGGGGAGAGGGGGGTAGAGATGGGGGGGGGCATTTCAACTCGCTCCACACATCCACACTACTGACGGTAAAGGTTGACAAGAAAACACAAGTCATGACCCAAAGTGGTTGACGACATCTTTCCAATGATTGCTGGGTTTAAAACCGTCGTCTCGGTTGAAATTGTGACTGTGTCTGTATATATGGATGGCTTCGTGAACGAATCTTTGTTGATAGTAAGTCGGCTTGGAAAGTACCATTGTCTTAGAGAAATCAATTTCATGTGAGCCAGCTGCATTAAAGTAATGATCCGCCACGACAGAAGTATTGGTCCTGTCGTGTTTGAGATCTGCCTTATATTCAAGAACACGGTCAGAGACATATTGCTTAGTTTCCCCAATGTAAGTGCTGCCACAAATACAGCTTAGTTTGTAGACGCCGGGATATTGCATGTCAGGAATTTTGTCCTTCACAGATGGGATCAGGTCACAAATTTTATGCACTGTGTTAAATCGAACCTGGATCTTGTGTTTGTTCATTATTTTGGAAATATTTTGGTTACCCCTGCTATGTATGGCAAGGTGATGGTTTTGATTGGATCCTCAGATGGCTCCTTCACAGTTGGGGTGATGGCTTTGTGGATAGTGTAGTCAGAATATCCATTCGCCTTGAGAGCTTGGTGTACGTGCTTGAGTTCACTGGTCAGGTGTTCATGGTCGGAGATACATTGAGCTCTATGGTGTAGCGTTTTGATGAGGGCATTTTTCTGGGATGGATGGTGGTGGGAATCAGGTTTACTTTCGTGTAGACAGAGTGGCTCATTGAGCCATCTGGTCTCATGCCATCCTTTTCTATCTCCATAGTGAATTTGTTTGCTGGGTGTATGGAATTGATGTGGTTGAGGAATTATTTCAGAGCTGGTCGGCCATGTGGCCAGATGACAAACGTGTCATCCACGTACGTCTTCCACAAAGACGGGCGTAGAGTGGATGCCTGGATGGCGTCCGTCTAAAATTTTTCCATTAAATAGTTGGCCACAACCGGAGATGAGGGAGAACCCATTGGGGTGCCTTCAGTTTGTTTGTAGAATGGTCCATTCCAAGTGAAGACTGTATTGGTGAGGCAGTGTCTCACCAGGGCTGTTACATCAGCATTCAGTCCTTGTTGGACCAAATCTTCAATTATTGCAATGGTATCGGGCACAGGAACTTTGGTGAACAAAAAAACTACATTGAAACTAACGAGCAAATCACCTGGGGACAGTGAAACCAGGTGAGCTGAGTTAAGAATAGAAGAGGTGGTCTTGCAAGTGAATGGCTGCAAGGTCTCCGACAGATATCGGGCCAGTTTGTAGGTGCGTGAGTCAATGGTGGAGACGATGAGACGAAGGGGTATACCTTCTTCATGGATTTTTAGTAAGCCATATTTTATATTTGTAATTAACATTTTATTTTACAATTTTAACTTTTTATTTTTATTGTTTTTTTTGCTTTTATTATTAAAAAACATTTTTAATTTGATTTCTTTTTGTTTCTATATACGTGATTTTACCGAAAGAACCAAGAATATGAATTCCTGCAGTCACGAACGTTTTAAGTCAAAGTTTCAGGAGCATTTATAAGCATCTGCGGTTCGTGTTTGTCTCAGAGTCCGTAAAACTTTGCTAATGCTGAAGCGTGACTTCTATTGGCCCGGTATGATGGATCATGTATACTACATGGTGAAATGTTGTACTGACTGCACACGCCACAAGCCACTATTACAACTATCACGGTGTCTCAAATTAACGAGCTAGTCAAATTAGATATTCTCGGGCCATTCCCACTACTCAGAGGGGAAAAAATTTCTCCTGGTCGGGGTGGAATATCTTTCCCGGTGGCCGATGGCATGGCCTCTGCCAGACCAGTCGGCCACATCCATTGCGGACAAATTTCTGCACATCTACGTAATGGATAAGGGAGCTCCTGAACAACTTATTAAATATCAGGGGTGGAATTTTTCTTCTAAATCGTTATGGGAGGTGTGTGACTCGCTGGGTACAAGAAAAATTAGAACTCCGCTCTACCATCCTCAGACGGATGGGATGGTGGAACGCTTGCACAGGACTCTTATGTCCATGTTGTGCCAAAGAGTTAATGAGGTGCAGTTGGACTGGAATTTGCACATCCCCGGTGTCCTGGCTGCATATAGATTGGCCCCTCATGCTTTAACAGGATTCTCCCCGTTTAATATCATGTACAGGAGGGAGAGTGATCCCCCCATGGAAGCACAGTTGGGCATGGACTTGGGTAAAAAGAGGGCCGTCATGCCCATGCCCATGCAGGTCATGCTTAGGCGTTTGAAGGAGGCGCAGGAGGTGTCTCAGGAAAATTCGGCCAAACGGCAGCATGCAAATGAGAAGCTCGTGGGGCAACGGGAGTCCGGGGCCCCATGACCAACTGGGGACAAGGCGTCGTTGCATTGTCCCCAGGTGTCCCTGGGTATGTCCCCTAAATTATACTGGCCGTTGCAGGGCCCTGTTGAGGTGATCAAGGTCAAGAGGCCGAAGTTTGTGTATATACAGGTCGGTCGCCGTCGCTATTTTGTGCACCCGTCACGGTTAAAACCCTATGTTCCACCTTATTAGATAGTTCATCTCCATCTCCAGAGCGGCGGGCGTCTGATGTGTCCGACGAGTCGGGGCGACTGAGCCCAGAAGCTGAAGTCCAGGGATCCCCCGGCAGCGCTTCCGTGTGAAGGACCGTGCATGGAAGCCCAGTTGCCATCTTCTTCTCCCAGGGAGGAGCCGCACCCTTTAGGCCATTTGTGATGTTCCGGTGGTTCCCAGCGCGCAAGTTCCTGCTCGTGGTGGGGGACTGGCGTCGAGGACTCGCTCCAAGAGCGCTTCGTTTGCACTGAACAGCTCCCTTCCCATCATGACAATTGTGTTCCGACGTCGTCCGGCTGGTGGCCACCACCGCAAGCCAGACTGACCAGCTGTGCAGCAGAGGAGAACAGTTGTCAGAGGCACCCGGTGAGTTCGCGTGATCCCTCGTCGGCCGCTGCCTCAGGACACATGGCCGGGTTCACGGATTCCGGGGCTGTTAAGGGGATAACGTTTCTGTTATCATCGTCCTCTGAGGACACTACAGGTGGGTTCTTCCACGTCGCTGCTTTCAATATCAATATTTTTTTTCTTTCCGTTTCTAGCACCAAATGTAGTGACTCAACTCGGAGACAGTAAGACTTTGAGGCACTTATTTTATTTCAAAAGGACCTTCAGGATAACACACACTTGACGTGGGTGAACACTATTATTATTAAGTATGTCTATTGTCAGCAACCACTACTCAGTTAGAACTGTTGGTAGGCTGTCTGACTAGCAGCGCCCCATGATGATGAAGATGGAGACGACGACGAGGAGATGGTGATGACGACGAGATGGTGACGACGATGTACTTGAGAAGCACGATGGGGATCCCACTTCCAGCAACAGCCCCGAGGTCCACCACAGGGGCCCTTCTTATACTCTCAGCGTGGTCTTGCTCCGACCCGGGTATGCCCCCTATCTGGAACCAACTAGCGAGTTCCCGGGGCTTCCCGATGGGCCCATTCTGTGACCTTTCCCCGAGATGTCTCCCTCTCGTGTATATCATGGCTTGCTGACTTGAGTACTGCCATACACCGCAGTTACCCTTTTTTGCCAGCATCCAGCGCTATGCCACTACACTTGTATAGCCTCTCTTCCCTCCCATTCCTATTGCATGCATGTGTGTTGAACTTCTTTCGCACCCTACATAGCCAACCTTGTTAATCGGAGGTGCGGGGAAAGGACAACAACACAAGCAGTCGTCCTAAGGCAGAAAAAATATAATCCAGCAGTGAAACTGCTGAACCAGCGAGAGAGCAGTTACAACAGGGTTATATATGTGGCGATGGGCAAGCAGACACCCGCTTGCTTGCCCATCGCCACATATATAACCTTGTTGTAACTGCTCTCTCGCTGGTTCAGCAGTTCCACTGCTGGATTATATTTTTTCCTCCTGAGGACGACTGCTTGTGCTGCGATCGAAAGGTCGTGATTTATTTAATTTTATACCTACGTGACTTAACCAAAAGAACCAAAGCGTATGGATTCCTGCAGTCACGAAAACTTCAAATCAAGATTTAAGGACAACAAATTAAACACGAAAAACTCTTCGAAAGAAATGCGTTGTAAATAAAGCTGATGTAAAAGTGCAAAGCTCCAGTGGTTTCCTCATATCGGAAGGAAGAGCATTCCAGACGGCCGCAGAAGCGCATTTGAAAGCGCATGATGCGGTGACAGTTTTTGTTCGATGGCTAGCCAAAAGCCGCTGGGAAGATGACCGGAGTTCGTATAATGGTTTATGGTCATATTTTTTGGGTCCTTCGGTAAAGTCACATAGAACATTTTTTTTTTTTTACAATAAACTACGACGTTTCGATTGCAACACAAGCAATTGTCATTAGGAGGAAAAATGGAGGGGGAAAGCTGCTGAGGCAGGCTGTTTTAAAGGTTTGAAATGGGTGTAGCCCAAGGGTCATAAACGAAGTGGGCGGGGCTAGTGATGTTAATGTGAGAAATTTGCATGTTAATGTAAGATCGAAGGAGGACTTGTACGACGAGGGCGTGGAGGTGGCTATTGTAATGTGAGAGATTAGCATGTTAATGTAGGCGTCATCAGGATGAAATAAGAGGAGGGAAGGCTGCTGAGGCAGACTGTTTTAAAGGGTTGAAATGGATGTAGCCCAAGGGTCATAAAGAAGTGGGCGGGGCTAGTGATGTTAAAGTGAGAAATTTGCATGTTATTGTAAGATCGGAGGGCGACTTCCACGCCAAGGGTGCAGAGGTGGCTATTGTAATGTGAGAGATTAGCATGTCAATGTAAGATCGCAGAGCCGCCGCCACGACGAGGACGCGAGCGACGATGTCTGTGTTAGTGTGAGAGATTTAACTTGTTAAAGTAAAATCAGAGAGTCGAAAACAACAACTAACATCGGAAGGTAGGATGGAAACATCACGGCCAGTTATGACATAAACTGGTTAATAACGTCCTTCCAATGATTAGTCAGTCTGTACCCATCTTCTCGGTTGAAATTGTGTCTGTGTCTATATACAGTGGTACCTCGGTATACGACGCTTTGGAATACGTCGAAATTGGTATACATCGTGTTTTTACGAGAAAAAAAATGTCTTGGGATACGACGTCTTGCTTGGGATACGACGCGCTTGCTAGAACTTGTATGGGTCGGGATGAGTCACCGCGTACAGTACCCGCGTATGCCCCGTTCACGACTGTAACAAAGCGAGAGGGGCGGGATGGCGTGGGGGAGAGGGGAGAGAGGCGGGGGACGTGGGGGAGAGGAGCGGGGGGCATGGGGGAGATGGGCAGGGGGCGTGGCAGATAGGAGCGGGGGGCGTGGGGGAGAGGAGCGGTGGGAGAGGGGCGAGGGGCGTGGGGGGCTGCCCCCATGGAGGGTGGAGCCCCGGGTCGAGGCACGCGTGCGCGTGCGTGGTTGAGGCATGCCACGTGACCAGCGCAGCTGGCAGCAACGCGGTCACGTTGCTTCTGTATGCATTTTAGTAATTAGTGTCTAAATTATTTTATACAACCTCATTAATGTATGATATGCTATATAAAATATCATTTGTTATACTCTGGAACAGATGATTTCCTTTCCCTTCATTTATTATGGGAAAAATTTGTTTGGTATACGTCATTTTCGGTATATGTCCTACCTTCTGGAACGAATTAACGACGTATACCGAGGTACCACTTTACCTGGATGGCTTCATGAACGAATCGTTCACAATCTGGGTGATCTAGCAGCAGAGGGTTTTAAGGAAAATCGCTTGGTTGGTTCGATTAAAGATGTCGAATCAGTGATGATATTATTTTTTTTAACGAGGCAGTTGGTGGGATCTCTATTGATTTTTGTATAGCTACCATCATTAAGTAGGTCCTGAATTTTGTTCTTGTATGTGGTTTTGTCCATGATGTCTGTGGGATTGCCCTTGTCAGCTGAAAGAATGACGATGTGCTCTATCTTTTTGAATTGAGAAAGCTCAAAGTGCTCATCCTTACCGATGTTGCTAGTAGGTGACTTAGCGTTTTTAAGGATTGCAGCGATTTCCGATCTTGCCACGTCTGCAGTAATATGTCCCAAACCCTTAAGGTCTCCTTAGACCTGGGCAATGATATCATCAACTGGGATGTGTTTAGGGGTGACTGCAAAATTCAACCCTTTGGCTAGAACCGATTTTAGGCTGTCGGAAATTGGACTGTTACTCTGAATGATAACAATCGTGTCAACCTCTAACTTTGTTGTAGCTGATGTTTTCACGGAAAAATTTGTCACAGATGCCATCCAGGCATGCACTTTATGTCCGTCCTTGTGGAAGAGGTACGCAGATGACACGTTCGTCATCTGGCCATGTGACCGACCAGCTCTGAACCAGTTCCTCAACCAATTCCATACACCCAGCCATCAAATTCACCATGGAGGTGGAAAAGGATGGCAAGTTACCATTCTTGGATGTTTTAATCGAAAAGAGACCAGATGGCTCAATGGAACACTGTCTACAGGAAAGCCACCCATATGGATGCCTACCTAAAACCTGACTCCCACCACCATCCATCCCAGAAGAATTCCCTCATCAAAACTCTACACCATAGAGCTCGATGTATTTCCGACCATCATCTCCTAGCCAGTGAACTGGAACACGTACACCAAGCTCTCAAGATGAATGGATATTCAGACTACACAATCCTTAAAGCTATCACCCCAACCACTGAGAAAGAACGATCTGAGGACCCAATCAATACCGTCACCTTGCCATACATAACAGGGGTCACCAAAAATATTTCCAAAATCATTCATAATCTGCGAAGGATGTGATCTCTGACATGCAATACCCCGGCGTCTACAAACTAAGCTGTGTCTGTGGCAGTAGTTACATTGGGGAAACTAAGCGACATGTCTCGGACCGTGTTCGGGAACATAAGGCAGATCTGAAACATGGTAGGACCAATACCTCGGCTGTGGCTGATCACTGTTTAAATGCGATGAGCTCACACGAAATTGATTTATCCAAAACGAAAGTACTTTGCAAACCCACCGGCTATCACCAAAGATTCGTTCATGAAGCCATCCAGATATATAGACACCGACACAATTTCAACTGAGAAAATGGGTACAAACTGAGCAATCATTGGAAGGACGTTATTAACCAGTTCAAGTCATAACTGGCTGTGATGTTTCCATCCTACCTTCCGATGTTAGTTGTTATTTTAGACTTTCTGATTTTACATTAATAGGTTAAATGTCTCACACTAACACAGCCACCATCGCTCACGTCCTCGACATCGCGGCGGCTTTGCAATCTTACATTAACATGCTAATCTCTCACATTACAATAGCCACCTCTGTGCCCTCGGCGTGGAAGTCGCCCTCCCATCTTACATTAACATGCAAATTTCTCACTTTAACATCACTAGCCCCGCCCACTTTGTTTGTGACCCTTGGGCTACACCCATTTCAAACCTATAAAAAGTCTGCCTCAGCAGCTTTCCCCCTCCTTTTTCCTCCTGATGACGATTGCTTATGTTGCGATCGAAACGTCATAGCTTTTTGTTTTATAATTTTGTTCTGCATAACTTTACCAAAAGATACTCTTTGGTTCTTTCTGTAAAGTAACGTAGGTATAAAAATAAATAAATATATATCACGACGTTTCGATTGCGACACAATCGGTCATTCTCAGACAGAAAAAAAAATCCAGCAATGGAACTGAAGAACCAGCGGGCCATACCTACGTGACTTTTACCGAAATAACCAAAAAGTATGGATTCCTGCAGTCACGAAAGCTTTAAGCCATGGTTTATGCTCCTTAATAAATGAAGACACCAAAACGTCTCGACCGCTTACGACGTATGGTGCCTCGTCAGCAGCATCGGGCTCCCTTGAATCAGTGTTGGTGAACTGCCAATATTACACAGACTCTCGTCTTGAAATGGGGGATGAGTTGAGAAAATCTAGAAATCCCCGTGGAGGACAAATAGAGCGGACTTTGAACGTTGGAATGTAAGCTCGTGGATTATTGCATTGCGCGGGTGCATGGGGATATTGCGGCGACAGTGGCTTCCACACAGAACTTCGATGTGGGGTCTATCTCCGTTAGATTATTGGGCAAGTTGTAACACAGGGGTGCGTTGAATATGGAAGACTACATACTCTAATCTCCGCTAACAGATTATATCCTCATGTTTGCGTCAGGATAAACAATTCATACATTACAGCCTACGGTGCTACACATTTCAGGTAGCGGTAGTGCTATGGTTAACGTGCTGTGATACAAACCCGGCAATCCAGGTTCGATTCCCGTTCACGGTCAACACCTGTGATGGTTATCTGAACCGGTCCCGGGCCTCCCCTTGGTCGACTTAGCCTTAAATGAGTACCTAGTGCGGTTTGTAGTAAGCTTCGCCACTGAGGAGACAAAGGCGGCTGGGAATGGTGCTGTTAAGGCTTCAGCGGGGATCTTTGTCTTTGTTTGCTACACAGCATAGGTCGGCCTCTGTAGAGGAGGCAGAGGAGCAGGCTTGTGAAGGACGCTACTGGGCAGTGCCAGGGTAGGTGCACTGTGAGTCTATTGGGCAGTTGGAGGCCGTCACCCTCCAACAACAGCAGAGGTTGGAGGAGCAACGCTCAGAACTAGCATCATCAGGCGGCAGCAAAGCATTGTGTATATATTCACCTGTTTTGGTCTTAAGGAAAATCGTGCAAAATATAGAAAAGGTAAGAAAGTCACAAAACATAAATACATAACCAAACAAATTATGAAGTCCAAATTTGCAACACTGAATGCATTCTTGGGGCAAGGCAGCAAAACAAAAAACAATAGTCCCAGATTTCGATTTAAAGCTTTCGTGACTGCAATGATTCTTCTTCTTTGGTTCTTTCGGTAAAGTCACGTAGAATGAGAATAAAATAATACATTGATTAAATAGAAGGCCGATTGTGTTGTGGCCGAAACGTCGTGAGAATATTATTGTGTTATTTTATTTTATCAATTTATTATTTTATTCTCATTCTACGTGACTTTACCGAAAGAACCAAAGAAGAATAGTCCCAGACTTCACCAAAACAACAACACACTGCACATGAACATTGAACTATCGATGCATGAGGGGCAAGGATCAAGGATACAAATCACATCTGCAATTTCTTTTGTGTCCAGTAACTCCGATTATAACGTTTGGCTCCGTACTATGCAAAATTAGTTAAATGTACAACAGTTATAGTTTGCAACGTCAAAGGCTTGGTCACCTATTCATATTTTTGTTTGAGGAAGAGTTAAATGGAAATTTGATGGACGTCTTATGTTTCTTGGGTTAATGAATTAGCTAAGTGCAACGCAGATTTGCCAATACGGGTTTTATGAATGACCAGGGCCCACTTTAGATGTCTTCTTGCATCAAGGCGATGTGAGACTGGATTGTAAAATGTTTAAATCGAGGGAACACCTAGCCTGGCATGCAATCGGTGTGTTTGGTAGCTGCACGACTATCTGATGAGCTCTCGGGTTGGAAAACGCGTGGTGCATCGTGCCAATGCGCGACGTTTCGCCTGCCCAGTTCCTCAGGAAGCTCGCTCGCTCCAGGCACGTGGGGCGCAACATTCATGCGGTACAACAAATAAAAGATCCCCCGCGTAGGCTTAACAGACCGTTGGGGCAAGTGCTGTTACGGAGCACCGCCTATGAAGGCCAGCACGGCACGTGGGGTTGGGTGGCCAGCACCACCCCCGGCCGCCTTTGTCTCTCCCGAGTGGCGATGTTTACACATCGCACCAGGTACTCATTTGAGGCTGAGTCGACCTAGAAGAGGCCCAGGACCGGTTCACATAATCGAACTCGGGTCGCCAGGATCTTAGCGCAAAATACACTATTTTCAAATGAATATGAGTTTTAGTCCATGTTAATTTATGGCCATATGTATGCCTATATATATTGATAAATATTAATAATGTTGTTCATTTACAGAGATGCAGAGTTAAATTGAGACTATTTGGATGAATAAAACAAGATTCAGAGAAGTCAGCAAAGTGACATTCTATCAGCAATGCCATCCATTCAGAGCATCGGCTCGATAACCGATGTGCCACCGCTCCCCACACGCGGTACAACGCACACCTGTGAACATCGATCGGAGAATTCGTAGCCTCTTTGTAGATGCCATTCCGGATAAAGCCCTCTCTCCATGAGTGTTACTGTGTTCTTTACTTTGCCATTTTTCGGTAAAGGGGTCGGTGCCTCAGGGACCGGCCGTTCAAATACTCACCACTGACGTTAGCGTTGCGCTCTCTTGCCCGTCACTAAGCGAGCATTGGATCCAGCAGCGGATTGACGAGATTGCCGGTGCGCCTCTCATTGCTGCCTCGGGTGTAACTGCTGCTGCATTCCCCATCCCAGTAAAAAGTCATTATCTTTGTTCAATCTATAACTATAGACTTAAAAGTTACAATGTAAATTCTAGATTTAAAGCTTTCGTGACTGCTAGGATCCATACTCTTTGGTTCTATTGGGTAAAGTCACGTAGGTGAAAATAAAATAACAAAAAATCACGACGTTTCGGCCACGACACAAGCGGCCTTCATCAGGTGAAGATACGAGACTGTCTGGAGGACAGCGCTGGAGTGGAAGAAGCCACGCTTAGATCACGACCTTTAAGCTATGTGAGTAGAAAAAGACCACGCGCCTTGACAAAGGAATTAGCATATAATTTAGCATTGAAATGGCTCATTGAAATAGCTAAGTTAAAGTATACACATCTGCAGAGGTACCCCTTGACAAAGGAATTAGCGTTGGAGTGGAAGAAGCCACGCTTAGATCACGACCTTTAAGCTGTGTGAGAAGAAAAAGGCCAAGTGCCTTGACAAAGGAATTGGCATATAATTTAGCATTGAAATGGCTCATTGAAATAGCTAAGTTAAAGTATACACATCCGCAGAGGTACCCCTTGACAAAGGAATTAGCATCGAATTTAGCATTGAAATGGCTGAGTGATTAGCTTGTAACTGGTCACAGAAATCGCTATGTTAAAGTTAGAGCATATACGTTCACCGAGGCACCTAGTACTCATCAAACAGGAGAATTTAGCGAAACACAACCACGCTCAGACATTGGACCTGTGTGCGAGCAAACAAGGTGTTCTGACAAAGAAATTAGCATAAAAATTAGCATTTGATTGTCGGATTTTAGGAAAGAGGTGGTGTACGTGCCGGTGGACTCGCAGTTTGGCGCGGGGGGGGAAGGGGGAAGGGGGAGTTTACCTATTGATGGTGTGAAAAGGGGGAATTTATAAGAGCTGCGAATGTTTGGGGTACCACTACTTGAAAAACATACTGTACCATTGAAATTAGTTTAATGTTTAGTTCGATTTAGAACATCTTTCCAATGGTTGCTTAATTTGAAACCATCCTCTCGGTTGAAATTGTGTCTGTGTTTGTAGATCTGAATTGCTTCATGAACAAATCTCTGATAAAAGCCCGTGGGTTTGCAAAGAACCTTGGTATCGGAGAAAATTATATCGTGATCCCCCACAGCGTTGTAACATTGATCAGCCACGGCAGAAGAATTCGTTTTGCCGTGTTTCAAATCTGATATGTGCTCGCGAATTTGGTCAGAGACATGTCGCTTTGTCTCACCGATGTAGCAATCACCGCAGGTACAACTCAATTTGTAAACCCCGGGGTACTGTAAATCAGGAATGACATCCTTCACAGATGGGATCAGATCACGAATTTTTGTACTGTATTGAACCGGACCTGGATCTTGTGTTTGTTTAGAATTTTGGAAATCTTTTTAGTAACGCCTGGTATATATGGAAGTGTGATGGTTTTGACCGGAGTATCAAGTGGTTGTTTCTGTATGGAGGGAGAGACAGCTTGGCGGATGGTACGGTCAGAGTAACCATTCCTTTTGAGGGCCAGGTGTACATGTTTTAATTCACTGGTCAGGTGGTGTTGGTCCGAAATGCAATGAGCCCTATGGTATAAAGTTTTGATGAGAGAATTATTTTGGGCTGGGTGGTGGTGGGAATCAGGTTTCAAGTATGAATCTGTGTGGGTGGGTTTCCTGTAGACAGAATGCCCCAATGAGCCATCAGGTCTACTCTCAAACAGAACATCTAAGAATGGAAGCTTGCCATCTATCTTCACTTCCATTTTGAATTTGATGGCGGGATGTCTGGAATTGATGTGGTGTAGGAAAAGGTTCAGAGCTGGGAGGCCATGTGGCCAAATGACGAAAGTGTCATCCACATATCTCTTCCACAGGGAAGGTCTGAGGGTGGAAGTCTGGATAGCGTCTGATTCAAATTTCTCCATGAAAATATTGGCTATCACTGGTGATAAGGGGGATCCCATGGGGGTACCCTCATTTTGTTTGTAGAAGGAGCCCTTCCAAATAAAGTAGGTATTGTTGAGGCAGTGCCTAACCAGTGCAGGTGTGTCCGGGTCTAGTCCATGTTGGACCAAATTTTCAATTATTTCAATATATTTTCATGGAGAAATTTGAATCAGACGCTATCCAGACTTCCACCCTCAGATCTTCCCTGTGAAAGAGATATGTGGATGACACTTTCGTCATTTGGCCACATGGCCTCCCAGCTCTGAACCTTTTCCTACACCACATCAGTTCCAGACATCCCGCCATCAAATTCACCATGGAATTGGAGAAAGATGGCAAGCTACCATTCTTAGATGTTCTGTTTGAGAGGAGACCTGATGGCTCATTGGGGCATTCTGTCTACAGGAAACCCACCCACACAGATTCCTACTTGAAACCTGATTCCCACCACCACCCAGCTCAAAATAATTATCTCATCAAAACTTTATACCATAGGGCTCATTGCATTTCGGACCAACACCACCTGACCAGTGAATTAAAACATATACACCTGGCCCTCAAAAGGAATGGTTACTCTGACCGTACCATCCGCCAAGCTGTCTCTCCCTCTATACAGAAACAACCACTTGATACTCCGGTGAAAACCATCACACTTCCATATATAGCAGGCGTTACTAAAAATATTTCCAAAATTCTAAACAAACACAAGATCCAGGTCCGGTTCAATACAGTACACAAAATTCGTGACCTGATCCCATCCGTGAAGGATGTCATTCCTGATTTACAGTACCCCGGGGTTTACAAATTGAGTTGTACCTGCGGTGATTGCTACATCGGTGAGACAAAGCGACATGTCTCTGACCGAATTCGCGAGCACAAATCATATTTGAAACACGGCAAAAGAATTCTTCTGCCGTGGGCTGATCACTGTTACAACGCTGTGGGGGATCACGATATAATTTTCTCCGATAACAAGGTTCTTTGCAAACCCACGGGCTTTTATCAGAGATTTGTTCATGAAGCAATTCAGATCTACAAACACAGACACAATTTCAACCGAGAGGATGGTTTCAAATTAAGCAACCATTGGAAAGATGTTCTAAATCGAACTAAACATTAAACTAATTTCAATGGTACAGTATATTTTTCAAGTAGTGGTACCCCAACTTTCGTAGCTCTTATAAATTCCCCTTTTTCACACCATCAATAGGTAAACTCCCCCCTTCCCCCCCCCCCCCCGCGCCAAACTGCGAGTCCACCGGCACGTACACCACCTCTTTCCTAAAATCCGCCAATCAAATGCTAATTTTTATGCTAATTTCTTTGTCAGAACACCTTGTTTACTCGCACACTGGTCCGATGTCTGAGCGTGGTTGTGTTTCGCTAAATTCTCCTGTTTGATGAGTACTAGGTGCCTCGGTGAACCTATATGCTCTAACTTTAACATAGCTATTTCTGCGAGCAGTTACAAGCTAATCACTCAGCTATTTCAATGCTAAATTCGATGCTAATTCTTTTGTCAAAGGATACCTCTACGGATGTGTTTACTTTAACTTAGCTATTTCAATGAGCCATTTCAATGCTAAATTATATGCTAATTCCTTTGTCAAGGTGCGTGGTCTTTTTCTTCTTACAATATAAAGTTAAATTTTAATGTGCAACGTCTTGCTGTTGTTTAAACCGAGCTTGGAAATTTATATATTTTTGAAATATGAACTTGTATACTTTATCTATGTTATATATTCATTCTTGGTGCTTTGCTTACCTTTCCTCTACTTTGCACTCCTATTCGTGTTTTTGCATTGTTGTAACTTTTTGACTGGCCCCTTTGGGACACCTTTGAAAAAGAGCTTGAGAGCTCATCGGATTTCTCCAGGATAAATAAATATTCTGATTCTGAACTAATTTCACCACAAAATGTATTTATATGAAAAAAATACCGTCGATGCCGTGAAATCGCCGTGCCTCCTCGTAATGCGAGAAACTGAGATTTACCTGAGGGGGGCCACGGTGACAAGATGTTAACTCCCTCGATTGGTATACAGAAGACCGTGGGTTTGATCCCGACTGTGACGCCTGCTGTATATTTGGAGTTTGCATGTCTTTCTCCCTGTGGTCGAGTGGATTTTTCTCCGGGTCCTCCAATTTTTCCCTCCACATTTAGAATCAATATGCCTTTAGAGTATTTGGCTGCTATAAATTCGCACGTGATACGTTACTTCGTTGTGCTATAATTTGTGGTCAGCTCATTTATAAAAAGAGCTGTACAGCTTAATGGGACTTACCAGGTAAAATAAAAAAATAGTGAGTTAGTTAGATTAGTCCCGACAATGCTCTTATCGGGTGCACAGGGCACATCGAGGCAACCAGAAGAGGTGATGAGTCATCACGCGAATCTGATTCTCGTCTACTCTTGCATATGGCAGCAATCGTCTCGGGAGCTCAGGAACTGGATGCCAATGTCAAGGTCTGCTAGCCACGAGAGGACTGCAGGAGAGAATTTGTGTAGTGTTATTCCTCCTCCATTGAAGGAGTGCAGACAACAGTGGTTTTAATAACAGTCAGCACAAAGCATTACACTACTAATAATACTCATCTACAATTAGCTCGTAATCCACAGGAATTAGCAGTTAATCCACTTTAAATAACCTCGTAATCAATATTTACTTATATCCAGGAAAGCCACATTGAGTGGAAAGACTCATTTTAAGGAGGGGCTTGCTGATGCTACATTGAGTTTTTATTTTAAGTTGTTCATAGCCAATAAATGATCAGCAGTGTTTATTATTATACGCAAGTGGGAGCAAACCCAAGAACCTGGTGAAAACCCACGTGTTGCACGAGGCAACGTTCAATCCCGGTTCAGATTGAAACAGATGGCGATTAGTCCACTTGATGTATCGCCCTCTCCTGACGAGCCAGGGTAAGGCACTTCCTCGAAGCCCACGGGAAGGGAGTTTCACGACATCATCTGTGGGTGATCCACCAACCCTCCCTGCTGCCTCTATAGTGCTGGATTACCGGGAACGTGCGAAGCCGCCACCACCCGGTTCTCTCTCATATGTACGATGTTACATATGGACACAGTCATCGTGGTAATGTTTATTTCAGGGCAGACCGGTATCCATCAACATCACGAACCCACTGCGTGAGGCTATTTCAGCAAGAAGACCGTCCCTCTGCAGAGCAAGGGTCGTGCTCATCAAGATGCTCCCCGTGACTCATCGCCTGCTGAGGAGTTCCCACTCTGTGACTGTGCGCCCGATAGCAGCATCGCCGCCGGGACTCATTTGGGGTGAAGTATCTAGCAATGTAAAAGGAAATGGTGTTTCCCTGCCTCAAGGCCGTCTCTGTGAAACATAATAAACACAGAGTGGGAATTGTGACTCGGCTCAGGTGAAACATTCACAGATGGCATCTTTATTCAGAGCAGGTGAAATACAACGATCATAGGCGATGCTAACAAGGGCAGCCCTTTAAAAAGATAGATTTTAACAGCAAGACTTAAAAATATTGGGACATATACAACATAATTAGGTGTTTGTTGATCTTCTTTGGCACCGTACGTAGCCAACCGTGCTAATCGGAGGTGCGGGGGAAGGACAACAAACTACCGAAAGAACCAAGAATATAATATATGCATTGTCTTTGAAACTGGTTGGTCCACACCAGAGACAGCTTTCTTTGGAGCCTAGTCTCAAACAGTCTTAATGCAGACAAGATTCCTTGTTAAAGGTTTCACTTTGGTGTTTTAACATCTTAACACCTATATTCTTTTTGATTTAAAGCTTTCGTGACTGCAGGGATTCATATTCTTGGTTCTTTCGGTAAAGTCACGTAGAAGGGAAACAATCAAATAATAAAAATATAAAACAATACAATTCTCAAGACGTTTCGACTGTAACACAAGAAATTATCATCATGATGATTGTTTTATATTTTTATTCTTTTATTGTTTCCCTTCTACGTGACTTTACCGAAAGAACCAAGAATATTAATCCCTGCAGTCACGAAAGCTTTAAATCAAAATCTTAACACTTGTTTTGTTGCCAGATAAAGGGGAAAACCTATTCTCATATTTTGGTACTGGCAAAGGAAAAAAAAGCAGTTCTAAAGAAATTCGCTAATTTATGATTTAAAAGTGCATAGCTTCAGTGGCTTCATAATATCGGAAGGAAAAACGTTTCAGACGGTGGCAGAAGCGCATGGGGAGGGATATTTAAACATGCGTTTAGATTATTAAGATAATTTGGCTGCTATAAATTTGGCTGCTTTTCATTTCCACATGATAAGCCAACTTCGTGAAGCTATCATTTGTGGCCAGGTTGCTTCTGAAAAAAGAAGCTAATACTTCAATGGGCTTTACCTGGTAAATTAAATATTGTTTATTTTCCTTTCAATTTTTTTTGTAGTGATTTGTTTACCTTTCCTATACTTTGCACTCCTATCGTGTTTTGTATTGTTTGTTGATGTAACGCTTTGACCTACCCCTAATGGACATCTGTGAAAAAGAGCTTCATAGCTCATCGGATTCCTCCTGCAATATACATAAATATTCGGATTTTGATGTGACAGGCACTCGTGCAGAAATTGGTGAACGGCAGTGAATTGATGAGAAGTTAAAGGCAGATTGTGAGAGCATACCGCGAGAGACACACAATATGGCGGGAGACAGAGAGAGACACACGCTAGACAACGTTCTCCCATACAAGCTTCAACAGACTGTTGAAGGTTGTATGGGTGAAGGCTGGCACGAGCAACACCACATCCGGCCGCCTTTGTCTCACCAGTGCTGATGTTTTACACACCGCACCCGATACTCGTTTTAGTCCGAGTCGACATAGGGGAGGCCCAGTACGGGTTCAGATATTCGTCACCCGATATTGGAGGTGAGCGGAAATTGAACTCGTGTTCACTGTTCCGCGGCTCCAAATGCATACAGACATGCGCACGCACATACCCCCAGTAGAATGTGAACTCAATTCGTCTCACGTGAACGTGAATGGATAAGGGTATGTTGACTTATAAACAACCTGGCTCGGTGAGAAGCCTTATCGAGGTGATTAGAGGAACGTGATTTGATTATCCCTGCAACTGCAAAGCTCACAACGTGTATCGATTGGGATGAAGTCCGCGCACCTGCCTTGACATTCATCCCGCGATAGCGTTCAGCCACAGCAAGGGGCAATCCTTAATTGCCTCAGCGTTGTTTAATTCCGCAATCGCGGTCGGGGGTATGTGGGGAGCGTGTTGGACTTTGACCATTCCTAACCACGTTGGTGAAGGACAACGGTGAGTATAGGTGAGAGGGCGAGTTGCACAGTCACCCAGGGCCCCCGTGGTCCATGTCCCTTCTCAAAGGTTTCTCGAAGGTTCTGCCACCACCTCCTCCTGATCCAAAAACAGTGTTCTTCACTCATTTTCTGAGGGAGGCTACTTCAGCCGATTTGACATCAGTCTGAGAGCCGCCACACCGCCTCACCTGCAAGGGGTGTTTTCATATCCATGTGCTGTCAGGGGTCACACTGAAGGCCACCTGGGGCCGCCATTGGCCCGTGGGCCTTGAAATGAAGAACACTGCTCTAACCGATCCTAATCGTCCTACTGTGACCGCCTTAGCGGGGCGGCTGCCCATAGTAATTGGCATGTTTTGTTTAGGTGACAAACCTTGCTGATTAGCTGTGTCGGGTGGTGGTGGGCTAACGACACATTTATATTTACGCGAAATAATCCAAAAAAACCTTTACTATGCGGTACACAGTTGCTTCGCAGCTAAAAATGCCCCACGGTTCAGTGCGACTCGTATGGATAAATAAGAAAGCAACAAAAACAAATTAATCGGTTCCATATTTCCCCATCATCCCGTTCTCCCCGCGGGTCCCTCAGCCCTGCGGAGCGCTGACGGCCTGGCAAGTGGGATGACGAATCGCCTGTGAATCACCGCACACGCGGCAGGCTGTGGATTCGTCTCGCAGGTCACGAAGCTCAGCCACGCAAGCAAACGACAGCTGTCCGTGTTCAGACTCGTCTCTTAGTCCTCCTGCGCTCGGAGCACGAACAGTAATCTGCACGAGGTTCGTGGGTTAGATCCCGACTCCATCGAGCGGAGCACCGGGCGGATGTAATGCGGCAAGTTGACAGTAGGGGGCACAGGTGGTACATCTGCCAGTCATCTAATTCAGTCAGCCCATGGCCGCTGGGTCTGTCCCGTGACCTTCAGTATATTTTGAGTTTATGTCTCACTCTCTCGCCCCGTGGTCGCGTGCATTTTTTTTCGGGTCCTCTGGTTTTTCCCTCCTCATTCAGAATCAACAATGTGCGTGTAGTGTCGACCTGCAATACAATGTCCACACAATAAGCCACTTTGTGGAGCTATCATTTGTGGCCAAGTCTCTTCTGAAAATAGCTAATAAGTCAGTGGGCCTTACCTGGTAAATTAAATAGCTTTTTTTAGTTTTTCATTTATTGATACATTTATCTTGAGTGATTTGCTTACTCCTATCGTTTAAGTTTCTGACCCATCCCTACTGGACATCTCTGAAAAATATCTTCATAGCTTATCATATTTCTCCAGGATAACTAAAGATTCTGACTCTGATAATAAAACGCAAAGACTGAGGTTATATATACATACACGCACATCTAGGAAATAAGCATCTTGGCAAAATAATTACGTTGATAGGAGCACATTTAAAAGTTAGAGCGATTTTAAATGAGCCGTGGTCAGTCTTCTCTATTCGTTATTTCCACCTTTTCGGTGTCGCTATCTATGCCAATTAATAATGATTATAATTATTACTATTATTAGACGTCTGCCGGACTTCCGTTTAAGCCGTTTAATTTCATTTGTTCGACAAATAATCCCGCATAGCCAGTTATGTTATCCAGCTAGTTTCTGTAGCAACGGCCTACATCAGCCACTAACAGTGGAGTAATTGTGGTTGGAGTGGAGAGGCGCCCAGCCAGCAGCCAGCCAGGAATCTCGAGGTACGGATCATCATTAATCGTGCTTTTGGAATGATTCACCTTCATCCAAGGTGTCATCACTTCGCCACTGCAGATGTTAGCCGTGTCTTGCTATCTAACTCGGCTCGGCGGGTTGTTATTTTAATGTGCCAGGCGCGGCACCACCACTCCAACATCCTTCTCCATTCTACCGCGGTCTACCGATTCTGAGATGCACATTTAGCTTGTGCATTTTAAATCAAAAGTTATAATCCAGGAGACGTCCACATGTAAGAGCACGACCCACAGCTTCGTGTAGAGTGAGCGAGGAGGCTCGTTAAGGATGCTACTGTGCAGTGCCAGGATACGTGCACCTAGAAGACGCTATTGGGAAGTTTGAGGCAATCGTCCTCCAACAACAGCGGAGGGCAGAGGAGCGACGCTCACAACAATGAGCGGATAACCGGGTCGAAAAAAATACAGGAAGTTGGCACAATAGGGGGCACAGGTGGTGCATCTGCCAGTCATCTCAGTCAACCCATGGCACCTGGGTCTGTCCTGTGACCTACTGTTAGAGGGTCTTCGACAATTCACGTGGCCTCAAAGTGCACATCGCCTGGCACAAGTGTCATGGTAACGTCACCACCACTTAGTGGCGAATGGCGACTTTTTGTTATTGTGAAGAGCAGCGCTCGGCGCTACGAACTTGGTGACCCGAGTTCGATTCCTGCTCACGGCCTCCCCTATCTTCGACTCAGCCTCACATTATTACCCGGTACGGTGTAATGTGTTAACATGGCCACTGGGGAGATAAAGGCGTCCGGGCGTGGTTCTGGCCACCCAACCCTCGTGTGCTGTGTCAGCCTTCATTGGTGCTCGCTTACAGCACTTTCCCCAACAGTCTGTTCAGGCTATACGGGCGATCTTTGTCTTGTGTGAGGCCAAATATGTATGTTTTGGGATTCGTCTTATAATTTGGAGAAGCATGCAATACGTTGAAAGGCGTTCGTCAAGGCTGGACCTATAACGACCTGGACCTCAGTGCAATAAAGGTCACAGAGACCGTGGCGCAGTGCACAAACCACTGCAAAGACAAAGACTCATGTATAGCCTCTATCAGGCTGTTGGGACAAGTGCTGTTAGCAAGAAGTACCAATAAAACCCGGTACGGCACGCGAGGGAGTGGTTGGCCAGCACCACACCCGGCCACCTTTGTCTCTCCAGTGCTGCTGCTTTATACACACATACACCGTACAATCCTACTCATTGGAAGCTGAACTCTGTTCCACCGTGCATTAACAACAGCCGCCATCCGCCATTAAGTGGTGGTGACGGCACCACGGCGCTTGTCACAGGCTAAGTGCACTTTGAGTCGACTTGCAGTGTGGGAGGCTTGCTACTGGTAGGAGTCCCAGGACAGGCCCAGGTGCTATGGGTTGACTGCTGTGCCAGCTGGGTGCAGGAGGAGTTCACGGGACAGACCCAGGAGCGGTGGGTTGACTGAGATCACTGGCAGAAGCAACGCCTGTGCTCCCCACTGTGTGCGTATGAATTCAAATATTGTACCGTACTTTCCTTCCTCTCCACGTTTATACAATGTTCACCTATCTCCACCAACCCGGTTTGGTCAGCGTGGTGAAGTATGGTCAATTAACCTCCTCTACAACACACTCGTTAACAACAATGCATTGAAAGGACATGTATATAATTGTCGACGTTTCGAGCAATGCTCCTACTTCATAGCAGGTAAACAGATATAGTGGGTACCGAGGGTTTGAGACCAGCGCTGGCTGACACCATGGGGGCCTCGTGACAATCACACAGCACAACAGTACAGCATTAGAACACGTAATTTGTCAATTGCATGAACGTGAAATTTCGTAAAATCGAACTTTGTAAATAGAGAGATACTTGAACATGAAGCAGGCCACCTCCATAACCTTCTACCATTCCTCTCTGAAGGCCTCACCTCTTTTTAATAGCCCATCCCCTCCCTCTTCCCTCCCCACCGTTCCATTTTGTTCCGTTACTTCCCTATATCTCTTGCATGAAGCCACATGTCCTCTGTTCGGAACACTCATTCCTCGGCCCTTGCACTGCCCTTGCCATATAAATCACTTTGTTTTTGTTACAGCTTTTAAATGTTGGAAAGCGTGCCTTGACCAAAGGTGCTCTATAAATATAGAAAAGGATAGGATCCCAGCTATGACCACATCCAGCACCTACATCACACAAATGTACTATCCCCATGTTAACAAAAAATAGTAACTATATATGACCACAAACCTATTGAGCAGAAGTTATTTCTGGGCAGTATTCGGGTTACGAACCTTGTTCGTTCTTGAGACCTGTTCGAAATTCGAACGGTTCGTAAGCCGGCAGTTCAGTTTGCAATTGCGAGTTCGCATTTTAAATCAATATTTTTCTTTTTTATATATATATTTCATGGAAGCGGGCGTTCGTAAGTCGGACACTCGCAAGTCGAGGACTGTCTGTTTACTTTGGGTTAGATGGTTTGAGTATAAAGGCAATATTCAGATATACTCTCCACCATCTGTCAGAGCAAATCAAATCAAGTGGTCACGTGGGAACTAATACCAATTAATTTGTTTTTTTACAATCCGTCTTTGAATTGTTGGTGACCGGGCTGAGGCCATCAGCTAACTATACCGGGAGAGCCCTGCCAGTCACAGGCAGGGTGCCACGGTGACTAGGAGATGTTAACTACCTCGCCTGCTATGCCTGTTGTATGCTATGCCTGTTTGGAGATTGCATGCCACTTTCTCTTCGTGGTCGCTGGGATTGTTCTCCATATTTGGAATCAAAGTGCGTTAACTGCTGCTACAAATGTACACGTGATTAATGATCCACTTCGTTGAGCTATTATTTGTGGCCAGGTCGCTTATTTAAAAAAAAGCTGTATTACTTAGTGGACTTTACCTGGTAAAATAAAAATAAAAGTTTAGTTTCAGTAGCCGGGGTTGAACCCAGCTTCTCAATGGTACCAGTCCAGCGCTGATCTTTGAGCAACCTGGCTACCTCTCTAATTGTCGACACGACGACTATGCGATGTGGCATTATTTCAAGCGGTTGGTGCATACGCATTTATTTATTTGGATGTGGCAATGCTAAAGTGAGTGGTGCAGTATTGATTAGCGCGCTAAACTGTGAACCCAGCGATATGTAGATTTGGAGGTTGGTTTACTCCAGATAAGAATGCAAATTACACCAACGACCGAGTTCAAACGGCTGGAAGTCGTGTGGGGCGCTGTTGCGCAATCTATAGGTGGCAGGCTGTCTCAATCGCCCGGAGGGGTGATTCATTGCAGGGCTGCGCCACTATCTCTATGCAAGCAGTCGAGAATACATGACTGATAACGGCTTGCAAAAGTTCAGTAAACTATATTTGTGCAAAGTAAAAAACAATAGGCAATAAAGTGCATATAATCAGTACGTGCCGTGTTACCACATTGTATGTTAATTTACTTAAATAACATCGTGCAAATATGTTCTCCTACAAACGAACTCTATTCTCATTGCCATGAACTAAAACGTAATCTTGTCAAGTTTAACAAAAGCTATAAATCGCGACGTTATAAACTAAAAATAACCTTTGGGATTTATTGTCAAGCAGAGGAGTGTAACCTACATTCATCTGGGGGGGATGGTGGAGGAGTGCACGTTTTACCGCTCACCACCAACGCCTTCGTGCTGTTCCACGTTTCAGACACCATGGGACCAGCCCGACAACGCATCCACCAGAAAGACACAGAGCTTAACGTGTGCGTAACCACTATACGCGCCCAGCGAAGCGTGGACCTAAAAGGTTTGGATCGATCGTTAAGCGTTTGGTAAGTGACCTGTTGACCAAGACACTACCGTCCTCAGAAGGTGCAAGGGAATTCACAGTTTTATTTACCAGTTAAACTCAACTGTGCTCTTAGCTCTTGTTCATAGGCGAGCTGGTCACACGTAATGATAGCTGATGATCGCAGTAGCTGATATCACCACACGTGAGAATTTATAACGGCAGTCTAATCATCTGAACCAAGGAACCCGGATAAAAACCCAAGCTCCGACCACCACAGCGAGAGCACACGCCGACTCCAAAAGTATAACAGAGGCACCGCCAGGGTCCAGCATAACCTCCTGTGTACCGATCGAGGGAGATAACATCTTCTCAGCGGCAAATAGCAGCGAAACATTGCCTTAGCATTAAAATTATGGATTCACATCTCCAATACAATATTTTGGGGAAACTATCTGAACGTGGTGCTCTGGATGGATGACTGCTTCTTCTCTGTCTTGTTTTATTTATCCACACAGTCTCAATGTAACTCTACATCTCTGTGAATAAACCACATTATACATATCAATCTAGCGTCCACGCTATGACCCCCTCCCCCTAGCCCACACACCCCCTCTTTCCCCCCCCTTGCCCCGCCCCCCGTTCTTACCTAGAAACCTCTTACCATGGCATCTCTCTCCCACTTCAGTAGAAACAAAAACTTCTTGCTGTTGGGTTTCCCACCTGATGATGATTGCTTGTGTTGCAATAGAAATGTCGTGATTTATTTTATTTTATACCTACGTGACTTTACCGAAAGAACCAAAGAGTATTATAAATATCTATAAATATATGTTGGCATATATATCTGACCATCAGTGAACGTGAAATAAAACTCGTGTTCATAGCCCTGCACAAGTATTTGAGCCTTGGGACGCTAGTTCGACTCCCACTCATGGCCACCAACAATAGTGGTGATTATCTAAACCGGTTCTGGGCCTCCCCTAGGTCGACTCAGCCTCAAATGATAAAATGGTGCGGTAATGCAGTTTGACTTGGTGCTGGCCACCCACCTTGTGTGCTGTGCCTGCCGTTATTAGGTGCTCACTAACAGCTCCATAAGTCTATTAAAGCGATATGGGGAATCGTTTTCTGTGTTTGGTAGAGAAACCTTTCTAAAAACAAGATTTCCCATGTGGGTCGCTCGACCTCTAAATTAATCAAGCGTAAAAATGTGATTTGATCAACTTCTATGGTTAACGGGACAGTCTATGTGTGGGTGATGTTTACATCCACGATAGCATGGTTGGCTAAGTGCAGTGCAAAATAAATTGAACATACAAACAACAACAGGACGTTTCCTTCATCTGACCACTGCTACATAGAAGCGACTTCTCTGTCCGTGGCCAGGAGCAGCTTCAAAGCCCCTACATTTACTTTAGCCGATGATATCACAAGTGATGTCCACCGTTGTTGTACAGCAGCCCTTTTGAGTGCATTCCATTGTAATGAGAGGCTGCCCTGCTGCAATTAACTCGTCACCACACTTGCGATCTAGAGGTCGATCCTTAGGCCTGGCATTTGGAGCGACGCTGCAAGCTTCTTAAATCTCGCTGCCTCTGTCCACCCAGCTGCGTAAATGGATACAGCACAGTTGGTCGATCGGCAGGTCGCATGCGGTGGTGGGGTAAAGCGTGGGTAACTCCCACCTCTTCCAACAAGGGAAGCATCTTGCAGGGCTGCACCTTTACTGACCGCACCGTCATTGATAAACCACGACGTGCATGGGTCCACGTATGACATGCGAGTAGGGGGTCCACGTGCAGCGTGCGAGGATGCGAGGAAGGGATTCACGTGCAGCGTGCGAGTAGGGGGTCCACGAGCAGCGTGCGAGGAGGGGGTCCACGAGCAGCGTGCGAGGAGGGGGTCCACGAGCAGCGTGCGAGGAGGGGGTCCACGAGCAGCGTGCATGGAGGGGGGCCACTTGCGGCTTGTGAGGAGGGGGTCCAGGTGCGCCGTGAGTGGAAGGGGTCCATGTGCTGTGTGCGGGGAGGGGACCCACGTGCGGCGTGTGAGGAGGGGGTCCAGGGATCTGTAAGACAATCTCTCTGAGACGGCGCTGCTGAGCGTCATCGTTGTCTCCATCGTTGACGAATGCTTTGTTGTCTCGACCAACAGCACCCCTCTTTGACTGCTGGCCCGACGACGACGACTCCACGTAGGAGAGCACGTGCAGCAGCGTGAACAACCTGAACGGGGGCAGAGGGGGGGGGAGCACGGAGGGGAAGGGGGAGGGGCACGGGGCGCCACGGTGGCAAAATGTCAGGAGTTAACGGGACAGACCTAGGAGCCAATGGTTGACTGACTGAGATGACTGACAATGCACCAGCTGTGACCCCTACTGTGCCAAATTGTTGTGTTTAGCTGCCCGGTGCTCTGCTTATGGATGCGAGCATCGCTCCTCTGCCCTCCATTATTGCTGGTGGGCGACTGCCTCCAACTGCCAAGTAGCATCTCCTCAGGAGTGGCCAATCTTGAGACCGCTGATACCAGTTATTGGCAAGTCCACTCATCTCTATATATCCTCTTGTACCATATCATTCCTTTTTTTCCCTAGCCCATGCCGTGCCCTTTTAGTCTGATCTATCCTGCCAAATAATAGCTGCTTTGCCATGCAGTGGCTGGGCATGGGGGCTACATGACCCAGCCAACACAGCCACGCTTGTGAGAGGAGCTCACCAATGGGAATGTGTCTAGATCTTTTAAGAATCTGTGAGCTCCTGACACAATCCAGTCTGGTTAAACCCAGGATGCATTGTAGGCAGGGTGACCTGAATGTTTCTAACCGGTGCAGATGTTACTTTAGACACCTCAACATCCTTCTCGAAAGAATAAAGAAGGGAAGATATCAATGTGGTCAAATAAAATCCGGAGCTTCGCATGGAATGACAAACCAAGTAGTTTCCACCCAGTGTTACACAGCCGATGAAAAGATAATGCTGCCCGACTGTTTCGGAGTGAGACCTCGGCTGCGAAACCGGAGCTGGTCATAAGCACACTGCCCACACTCACATAAAGGCAAAGACAAGGATCTCCTGGATAGCCTTAAGATATTGTTGGGGCAAGTGCTGTCAGCGAGTGGCATCTATGAAGGCCGGTACGGCACAAGGGGGGAAGTCCAGGACCATTTCAGATAATCGTTACTGTTGTTGGTCACTGAGTCGGCATGCACACACACCCCTTATGGCCACGCATGGGTCGACCCCCTCCCCTCCTCCTCACCTGTGGTACAGCATGGCCAGGAACTGGACAATGAGCATGCTGGAGAAGGTGATGAGGAACATGAAGGCGAGGGGCAGCACGTCGATGACCGTCCCCTCGTTCTTCGTGCTCGGGATCTGGATGTAGAGGTCGGCTCCCACGAACTGCAGTGCCAGGGTCGCCACCAGCCACAGTGCATTGATCATGAAGTAGACGAAAGTGCCCTGCACGTTGGGACAGACAGACCAGGCCTGATTTACATTGCATTGGCCGAGTTGGGGGGGGGATGACCCCGGGCTGTTTATGGATCCCCTCTTTGTGCGTTCATTTTTCTCCCCCACTGTCCACTCTCGACGCCAAATGGTCACTTCTGTTGTTATTGTTTTATTGTTCATGTATTTTACAGGATTAGCGGATTATTGGAACAATTAATTCGTAGGAATAATAAGGCATAGGTAATTCAATGTCGTTTAAATCTTCTTCTACCACATGCCAAGTACCGTAAGTACTCACTTAACGCCTGCTGTTTGCACAACGCGTTGTTGCTGGAACGCAATTTTTCTGTTATCGAAGCATCTCCGGTACTCGCGATGACGCGTTGCCAGTACCTTGTTTCTTATCTCGAAGAGTTCCTGCTTCACGCGTTTCCTGTGATCGTCATCTTCCTCCAGAGGCTTGAGGTAGTCACTGATCATGCTCTTCCAAAACTCGTTTCCTCCTATGCATTCCCATCCACGGGACAATACTCTGATAGTGCGCTGTTTTTGAGTTGTATGCCTTTTGGCGTCTTCTGGTCCAACACCAGTGGAGACTAGGCTCTAAAAAAAGCCGTCTCGGGTGTGGACCAATCAAATTCAAGGACAGTGCATATTATTATCAGAGTTGTCTCTTTTGTTTGCATTTTGACTGCTTGTATTGTGGTTATTGCAAACATGATGCCTTGAATAAAGGTGTCAGTTTTTGTGCCAGTTAAAAGGGTAAAACCTTTTACTATATCTTGTTACTGGCAAAGGAGGTCTCATAATGTAAATGCTCACCCCGAGCCCTCAATACTCTGATAGTGCGCTGTTTTTGAGTTGTACGCCTTTTGGCGTCTTCTGGTCCAACACCAGTGGAGACTAGGCTCTAAGATAAGCCGTCTCGGGTGTGGACCAATCAAATTCAAGGACAGTGCATATTATTATCTGAGTTGTCTCTTTTGTTTGCATTTTGACTGATTGTGTTGTGGTTATTGCAAACATGATGCCTTGAATAAAGGTTTCAGTTTTTGTTCCAGTTAAAAGGGTAAAACCTATTACTATATCGTGTTACTGGCAAAGGAGGTCTCATAATGAAAATATTAATATTCTTGGTTCTTTCGGTAAAGTCACGTAGAAGGGAAACAATAAAATAATAATAAAAAAATAAACAATACAATTCTTACGACATTTCGACTGCAACACAAGCAATCATCATCAGCTGTGAAAACCACAGCAAGAAAATTTGAAAAAAGTGGCGGTTTTATTAACGTTAGCACCACGTAGAGCGATTTTACAGTTTGTTCAGATGGACGAGTCCATCTATGTTCAGAAAAGATGAGGGGGGAGACGAAAATAATGGATGCGGTCTGAAAGCCACCGTAAGCGTGAACAATCAATTAAGACCCGAAATGGTTTATCAAATCCTTCCAATGATTGCTAAGCCAGAATCCATCTTTTCGGTTGAAATTGTCTCTGTGTTTGTATATGTGGATAGCCTCATGAACGAATCTCTCATGGTAGCCAGATGGCTTGCAAAGAACCTCTGTCTTGGAGAAGTCAATGTCATGTGAGCCTACTGAATTATAACAGTGATCTGCCACGGCCGAGGTATTGGTCCTACCGTGTTTTAGGTCTGCTTTGTGTTCACGAATGTCGTTTGGTTTCTCTAATGTAACTACTACCACAGATATTTTTGTTGTTTTAGATTTTTATTGTTTTATTGTTTCCCTTCTACGTGACTTTACCGAAAGAACCAAGAATATGAATCCCTGCAGTCACGAAGGCTTTAAATAAAAATTAATATTAATGGTAATTTGTAATGCCCGATCACTGCACAGTTATTTGCTCGCTTTCGACGAGAGACATAGGGAGGGATTCAGAGACACGAGGAGGAATCACATATAGATGGGAAGGCAGCAGCAATGCACACCATGAGACAGTGCTACCAACAATTTCCCAAGCTCTGCAGTTCTCTGCATATAAATGTGTTCTCGGCCAATTAATGATTGTTCACATGTGGCAGAAAACCGGAGCAACCGTAGAAAATGCACGCGTGTGAGGGGGCAACATTATATCCTATACAGACGGAACAGGTGGATTCTACATTTGCTGTACCACCCGCTCCTGGCAAGCCAGGGTGCGGCTCCTTTCTGACGCCCACTGGAACTGAAATTCACGGCATATTCTCAGTGTGTGATCCACCAACCACGTGTAGCACCAGCGTAGCCACCACCACCTCCAAGAATCATGACATCACTTCCTGTCCACTGTCCAGAATTGTTATCCAAATTGCACTGTCCTTGCACGAGATAAAAACTGCGAGTGGAACTCTCCCAGAACAATGCAGTGAAGCCCTACACGATAACTAGTGCTAAGGTACCTTTTTTCAAAGTCTCAAAGCCACACATTAGAGGAACGCGCCACTTGTTTGATCGTCACAGAAAACGACACTCAGTCAACTGACGGCAATATTTGGACATCTGGCCAATGCGTTGAACAATTAAGCGAGACAGGCAGCCGGGGGAGGGGAATGATGACTTCTAAATTAATTGAGTTGCTTAGTACAAGATCCCCAACATTAATGTAAAATCTTAAACGTAAACATCTCGATATTATTTTGATAGATTTATTTATTTCAGTAGGAAGGGCCCAATTAGCTGCCAGGCAGTTTCCCGATATATTTTCTTCATTAAAGTTGGTTGTTATCTTCTGGGCACTTATACACAAACTTGGACAAAGATCAAAGATCCCCCGTGTAGTCTTAACAGACTGCTGGGGCACGTGCTGTTAGCGACCACCTCTGAAGGCCAGCACGGCACACGAGGAGGTGGGTGGCCAGCACCACGTCCGGCCACCTTTGTCTCTTCAATTTGGGATATTTATACACTACACCAGGTACTCAGTTGAGGCTGAGTCAACCTAGGAGAGACATAGGACCGGTTCAGATAATCGTCACTGGTGTTGGTGACTGAGCGGGAATCGAACTCAGGTCGCTCGTTTCTAAGCGCAGTGTGTTAACCACTGCGCCACCACTCCCCACAACGTATATGTAGCACACGTACAAAGACCGACACAGACATAAAAACACACAGACATAAAGACACACAGACACAAGGACGCACCTGATTGAGGCTGCACCTCTGCGTGATGGCGTAACCCTGAGGCAGGACGTTCTCAAACATGACCTGCATCTTCTGGTGGCGCTGCCACATGAGGTCATGGCGCCCTGCAAGGGACAAAGGAGGATAGCGATGTGCGGTGCACTCCCACAGAGGCTCGGGAAAAAAGTGTACCGTGACTCAGCGAAGAGAGCTGCGCAGACGGTAGTGATTATTCTCATCGTTAGGCTGGTATAGCCTGCAACAAAGCCTGGCTGAGTCGCAGGGCTCTGTGTTCATGAGGGTCTTACCAAGTTACCGTAGTAGAGGGGTGATGTTGCTGCTGAGTGCGGTCCAAATTAAGTGATTTGCAGTTATCTTTTTCAGAAGTGTAAAATTTTGGCCATTACCAATGACACATCGGAGGAAACTGGAGAAAAAGATGCCCATGCAGAACAGGGGGAGAGAATTCCTCAATCTCCCACAGTTCTACTGCTGCAGCAGCAACATGCCCTCATTACAGAGTGCTTGCCACAAATGAATCACAATAGCTTGCTAATCTCGTCTAGGAGCATGAGGAGGGAAAAAATCAGGAGACCCGGAGTAAAATCCACACCAACATGGGGAGAGAAAGGAATAGACGCAGACTCCATATAGGCAACAGGCATCGTCAGGTTTGGGATCGAAGCCACTACCTCCTGCATACCAGGGGAGGTAGTTAACATCTAGCCACCACGGCGCCTAAGATACAAGCACAACTAGAATCACAGTTAATAAGTTGAGACAAGACTCAGTATTGACTTGAGTAAAATGTTACGTTGTAAATCCTCCTCCACCCGACACAGCCAATCAATAATCAGAATCTGTATTTCTACTGCAGGAGGAGTCCGATGAGCTATGAACCTATTTTCACAGATGTCCAGTAGGTGTAGGGGATTAGAAAGTTAGAACATAAAACGATAGCAGTGCTAAGTATAGGAAAGATAAGAAAATAAATAAAGTATATGAGTGCAACTTGCATGAGTACATCAGTTACTGCCAATTTTTCAATACGAAATGCATAACTTGGGGCAAGGCAACAAAACAACAGTCCCAAACCACACCAAGATAACACAGTCCCTCAAAAATATGGGACATAAACGTTGAACTATCGATACACGAGAGGTAAGGATCAAAGTTAAAAGCATGGCTGCAGGCTCTCAGTGAGGTGGTGGCACCTTGAACTGTCATCCTCCTGACTCAGTGCCGAGTATTTCTTCGGATGGACGCTGATCCTCCACTGGAAGCAGTCCCACTCGAGTGGCAGTATACAGCATTTCGTTCCATTCAAACGATGCTTGCGTTCCTTCTTCTGCTGGGACAGGAGGATGGGCATTGTGCTGAAGGCAGGGTCCTTCAATGATATCAAACCAGCGGGAAGCGCACACAAGCTGGAAGGCAGTTTCAGCTGCTCAGTGAACTGGCGCCAATAACTGTCCAAGCTCTGCGGTCCTCCATGTATGAAGATTTTATTGGCCAACGGGAAACCAGAACACCATGGAATAGACCCACAAATGCGAGGGGGAAACATTGCGTTCTATTCAGATGGAACAGATAGAGTCCATAATTGTCATACTACATTCTCCTGGAAAGTCAGTGAATGACTCCTCCTCGATACCCACCGTGTTGGATTAATGGACACGAGTGGCACAGCCACCACCACCGTTCTTGTCAAGAAACATAAACGATAATTTTGCAAGCTCCGGTCATCCTCTCATCAGTGGATTTTGGCTAACCATTGAACAAAGACAGTGACCACATCGCGTGCTTTTGGGTGCGCTTGTGCGTCCATCTGGAACCCTCTTCCTTCCAATATGAGAAAGCAATTGGAGCTATGCACTTTTAAATTATTACATTGAAAACTAATTTCTTAAAAACTGCTCTTTGTGTTTAGAAACTTTCCTTCCTTCGCACCTCCAATTAGCACAGTTGGTTACACATGGTGTGAAAGAAGTTCAACATACATACATCTGGACCAGTCCTTGGCCTTCCCTAGATTGGCTCAGCCTCAAAAATAGCCAAATGTGATGTAGTAAACATGACAACAATGGAGAAAAAGGCGGCCGGGCATGGTGCTGGACACCTACCCCCTTATGTGCCATTCCGGACTTCACAGGTGCTACTCGCTAACAGCACTTGCCCCAACGGTCGGTTAAAAGCTACATGGGGGATCGCTGCCTTCGTCTTGGCGGGGGTTGGGGGCATATGTTACACTTTTTTTGCAATGTACGTAGCCAATCATGCTAATCGGAGGTGCGGGACGGAGCAACAGAGGAGAATGGAGCGAAACTCCAAATAACGTTCGACACAAAAACAACAACGACAATAACGATAACACATAAAGTAACTCACCTCCTTGGGGGAGGGCTCAGTAGGCACCTTGGTCTCACGCGTGCACCATGACACGTTGTACATGTTGACCAATGAGTAGATGAGCAGCAGCAGGTATCCCGTGGGAATGCAGATGAGGTACAAGAATCCGTGCACGATGCAGAAGAACTCGCGCGGGTGCAGCGCCGCGGCGATGAGATGGATGCCCGCGAGAGTGATGAAGAAGATGCTGCTGGGTGTGAGGATACCGTTCTTGACAATGTCGCCGACCATAGCGAGCAGCGTGCCCGTCATGAGGAACATGTAGATCACGGTGAGCACCATGGCCACCTTAAAAAAATTACCAGGTATAAAGCTCTTTTCAGAAGCCACCTGGCCACAAATGATAGATCAACGAAGTGGCTCATCACGTGGTAATGTATTTCAGCAGCCAGATTAAATGCGGAGGGAAGATAGAGAGAACACGTGGACTCCAAATACATAACAGGCGCTAAGGTCGGGATAGGGATCGAACCCACGACCTCCTGTATACCATGCGAGGGAGTTTACATCTCGCCATCGCAGGAGGAGGCCTTAGCCATCGGCGTCACCATCGTCCTTTTTGTCCAACCACCACCACTTCTTGGGAGATACTTTGCATTTATTCCGCACTTTTCCACAAAGTCCTCAAGACCCTGCACTTTGCAAACAACAACAAAATAATGATAGCTCATTGTTCTTCTGGGTTCTTTCGGTAAAGTCACGTAGAATGGAGATGGAATAATAAAAATAATAATAACAGAATAAAATTCTCACGACATTTCGGCCACAACACAAGTAGCCTTCCTCAGGTGAAGAAACAGGACTGTCTGGAAGACAGCGCTTGAGTGAACCCTGCCAAGCATGGCAGCGTTTTTTAAGCTGTGTGGGAGGAACAGAGCACCTTGACAAAGCAGTTTACATATAAATTAGCATGTAACTGGGGGATGAGCATGATGTTGGTGTGAGGGATTAGCACCACGGAGAGCGACGAGCTTTGTTGAGACGGACGAGTCCATCTATGTTCAGAACGGAGGAGGGGGGAGAGGAGTTTACATATCAACAGTAAATTAGCATGTAACTGGGGGATTAGCATGATGTTAGTATGAGGGATTAACACCACGGAGAGCGACGAGCTTTGTTCAGACGGACGAGTCCATCTGTGTTCGGAACGGAGGAGGGGGAGGAAGAGGAGGAACCCTCAAGACCTTGGGTTTTGGGGATGCCTTTGTCCGAACGATCCGCCTACTCTACACCAAGGCGGAGTGCATGATCAAGATCAACAGCGCCCTCACTGCCCCGGTCAAATTCGAGCGAGGAGTGAGACAGGGATGCCCATTGTCGGGCCAACTTTATGCCCTGGCATTAAAACCTTTCCTGAATCTCATATGGCGGAGACTCAGCGGCCTGGTGCTGAGGGAACCAAGCATCAAGTTGGTCTTGACGGCATACGCCGACGACATCCTCCTCATCCTGCGCTCCCTGGCTGATGTCGCCCTGCTGCATGAGTGCCAGGAGGTCTTTTGAAAAGCCTCCTCATCAAAAATTAACTGGCAAAAGTGCAGCGGCCTGCTGGTTGGAGCGTGGGACATGACTGAGTGTCCCGAGAAGGCAAAAGCCATCAATTGGAGCACAACATCGCTGCACCACCTGGGGGTGTTCCTCGGACCAGAGGAGGAACCACCGCAGAGGAACTGGGTCGAGCTGGAGGAGAAGGTGAAGGAGCGGCTGGCCACCTGGAGTCGCCTGTGCAAATTCCTCACCTTCAGGACAAAGACGTTGGTGGTGAACCAGCTGGTGACGTCCATGCTGTGGCACCGACTCTTCTCCCTGCACCCCCCCATGAGCCTCGCCAACGCACTTCAGAAGCGAGTCCTCGACTTCTTCTGGTCGGGTGGAGGACATCGGGTCGCGGCTGGGGTCCTGGCCCTGCCACTGGACGAGGGCGGTCACGGGCTGGTGTGCGTGCGGAGTCAGCTGGCCACCTTCCAACTGCAGGCAGCGCAAAAGTTCCTGCACGCCGCCCCTGCACCGGCCTGGAGCGTCACGGCCTCCTTCCTCCTGAAACAGCTGGGGAGTCTGCAGTGCTCCAAGCAACTATTCTACATGGACCTGCAGGGCGTCCCACTGGGACAGCTGCCACCCTTCTACAGAAGCGTCCTGCAGACATGGAGCTCCCTCGCCGTCAGGAGGCTGAACCAACCGCGATCGGCTGAGGATCTGGTCTTCGAACCGATCCTCAGGAACCCACAGACAAAGCTGCCATCCACCACCACCCCTGGCATGGAGAGGCGCCTCGCCAACGCGCGGCTCACCAGGATGGGAGATCTGGTGGAGCCTGAAACACGGGGCCGGTGGATCGGAACAGCAGACGTGGCCACAAAGACAGGGCTGCAGTCGCTCCGGGTGGCTGCCCGGATCCTGGCCGAAGCCAAGGGGGCCTTCTCAGTGGCAACGGGGAGAACGCCCCCCATCGGCGTTGGGGATGACGAGGCCCCTCTCGATCCCCCTCCACCGGAGCTCTCAGTCGTGCCACTGCATCGCCAATGCCGACAAATGAAGGCAGATCACAAACTGTGCCGGCTAGAAGACCTACCGGAGGTGGCCTTCGCAAATGTAAAGAGGAAGGTACTCTACTCCTACATGGTCCGGTTCCACCAACAGGACACCCTGAGGAGCCACAAGGACCATGCCTGGAGGAAAGCCCTGCCCTGCGTCTCTCCGGAGAGGCCTCGCTGGAGGCAACTCTACTGCAGACCGACGTACAACCGCATCGGCGACCTCAGCTGGAGCATCGCCCACGGCACCGTCACCACCAACGTCTCCCTGGCGCGCTTCACCGACACGTCCCCGGAGTGCCGGTTCTGCGGTAAAGTGGAGGCGGTGGTGCACCAATATGTGGAGTGCAAGAGCCTGGACTCGCTGTTCAAGGTCCTGAGAAACATCCTCCTAAGGTTCAGCCTCCACTTCTCCCCGACGGTCCTCTTCTTTGGATACCCGAAGGGCAACAGACCCCAACATCTTCAATGGCTGGTCAACGTGCTCTTCGGCTACGCCAAGCTCGCCATATACAGGGCAAGGAAGGTGGCCCTGGAGGGGCAACGTCCAGCCAGCAGCCTGGGCATCTTCCACGCTCTGGTCGGATCAGGGTGTGGCTGGAGTTCCACTTTGCGTGGCTGACCCACGCCGTGCCGGCCTTCAAGGAACAGTGGGCGCTGGAGGAGGCCGTGTGCTTGGTGGCAGATGACGGAGAGCTCTGCATGCAGATCTAAGCTACCCGTCGGAGGCCGTTTGAATGTGGGAAGGACAGCGTGCAGATGCAGCACTTGTCGTAGTTATAAAGAAAAAAGAGAGCGAGAGAGAGGCAAATGGAGTAGGAAGAGAGGGGGCAGAGAGAGAGGGGGGGGCGGGAGAGGGGGTAGAGAGAGAGGGAGAGGCAGAGAGAGGGGGTAGAGAGAGAAGGGGGGCAGAGAGGGGGGTAAAGAGAGAGGGAAGGGGAAAGAAAAAAAAGTATATTTTGGGTCTTTCATTTAAAAAGGGGGGGGGGGTTTACATAAAGCAAAGCATAAAAAAGAAAAAAAAAGAGATGATGAACGGAGCAAAGTGCCGACTACACCGAGCATCTTCTTGTTTTCTTCTGATCGTAAAAAGAGGGTGGGGGGCGAGGGTGGGGGGGCGAGGGTGGGGGGAGAGGGTGGGGGGGAGAGGGTGGGGGGGAGAGGTGGGGGGAGAGGGTGGGGGGGGGAGAGGGTGGGGGGGAGAGGGTGGGGGGGGAGAGGGTGGGGGGGGAGAGGTGGGGGGGGAGAGGGTGGGTGGGGAGAGGGTTGGGGGGAGAGGGTGGGGGGGGAGAGGGTGGGGGGGGGAGAGGGTGTGGGGGTGAGAGGGTGGGGGGGGGGAGAGGGTGGCGGGGGGAGAGGGTGGCGGGGGGAGAGGGTGGGGGGGGAGAGGGTGGCGGGGGGAGAGGGTGGCGGGGGGAGAGGGTGGGGGGGGAGAGGGTGGGAGAGGGGTGGGGAGGGGGGAGAGGGTGGGGGGGGGGAGGGAGGGGGGGGGGAGAGGGTGGGGGGGGGAGAGGGTGGGGGGGGGAGAGGGTGGGGGGGAGAGGGTGGGGGGGGAGAGGGTGGGGGGGGGATGAGTTGGGGGGGGGAGAGCGTGGGGGGGGGAGAGGGTGGGGGGGGGGAGAGGGTTGGGGGGGGAGAGGGTGGGGGGGGAGAGGGGTGGGGGGGGGGAGAGGGTGGGGGGGGGAGAGGGTGGGGGGGGGAGAGGGTGGGGGGGGGGAGAGGGTGGGGGGGGGGAGAGGGTGGGGGGGGGGAGGAGGGTGGGGGGGGAGAGGGTGGGGGGGGGAGAGGGTGGGGGGGGGGAGAGGGTGGGTGAGGGGGGGGGAGAGGGTGGGGGGGGAGAGGGTGAGGGGGGGGAGAGGGAGGGGGGGGAGAGGGTGGGGGGGGGAGAGGGTGGGGGGGGGAGAGGGGTGGAGGGGGGGGGAGGAGGGGTGGGGGGGAGAGGGTGGGGGGGGAAGAGGGTGGGGTGGGGGAGAGGGTGGGGGGGGAGAGGGTGGGGTGGGGGAGAGGGTGGGGGGGGGAGAGGGTGGGGGGGGGGAGAGGGGGGGGGGGGAGAGGGTGGGGGGGGAGAGGGTGGGGGGGGGAGAGGGGTGGGGGGGGGGGAGAGGGTGGGGGGGGGGAGAGGGTGGGGGTGGGGGGAGAGGGGTGGGGGGG